>NC_083829.1:10714340-11021840 GCF_015708825.2 Lethenteron reissneri
CAAACGTTTAACATACTCACGCCGGCTTGTGCCCGCCCTCACAGTCGGGCATATTTGCGGAATACACCACGCCGCCATTGACCCTGGCCATTGACCGAGCAACTCAACGTTCCTACCAGCTCCCTCCGCAGGAATGTGTTTTTTTCCCGCCTGTGGATGACCACTTGTGTTGCGATCGAAACGTCGTGATATAATATTTTTTTTTTTATTTTTATACCTACGTGACTTTACCGAAAGAACCAAAGAGTATAGTAATCACAGGGTGCTTCAAAACAATTTTGCCACAATGTTTATATGGGACTATTGTTTTAAATTTAAAAAGAACGGATAGTACAACACTAACACGATAACACGTGTAATGTTAATAGCTTCACAAAGTCAAAAAGTCGTTGTCAACGCATGGCCTGGAATCTTCTCCAGGTGGTCTCCAGAGCCCAGAGGCACGTTTCCTGTGGTTGTTGTTGCAAATTCTCAGAAGTGTTTGCATTTTTCTGAAGCACCCTGTTTTTAACTATTAGCTATTAATATATTATTTATGTCAGGTAAGCTATACCGATCTTGTTGAGAAGCGACCTGGCCACAAATGACAGCTCAACGAAATGGCTAATTACGTGTAAATCTATCGCAGCCAATACTTTAATGCATGATTTGATTCTAAATGTGGAGTGAAAACCCGGGGGACCCGGCGAAAAATCCACGCGGCCACGGTGAGAAGACGCAAACTCCAAATATACAGCAGCTGTCGGCGTCGGGATCGAATCCACGAAATCCTGTCTACTCGACGAGACTGTTAACATCTCGCCACCGTGACGCCCCTAATTTAACTTCATGATAACGTGACGTTAATTCTGATATATTTCTCATTGTTGTCTGTCTCCCGCATCTCCGATTGGCACGGTTGACTACATACCATGCCAAAGTATTATTGGTTCTTTCGGTAAAATCACGTAGAAGGGAAACAATAAAATAATTTATAAAACATATTTTATTTTTTTATATTTTTTTATTATTTTTTGTTTCCCTTCTACGTGCCTTTACCGAAAGAACCAAGAATATGAATCCCTGCAGTCACGAAAGCTTTAAATCTAAATTCATGCCAAAGCATTTCAGCATAGATAGGGACATATGGCTTCTATTTTATAATGCAACGTACAAGTTTCCTCGCGTTTCCTTGCACACACAATCCTTGGGGTGATTCTCATCTCCGGTTGCCAACTCTAAGCTACTGATGGAAATTACGCATGCCAAGTGCCAATCTATACATAGTACAAGTGCTGCTAACTTCCCATGAACCCCGAGAGGGATGCTCGCGCTGGCAGGCGTGGCTGAATTCACACACCTTATAATTGGTAACATCTAGTTTACATTTCATTTAAATTAATTCGCAACTGTCAGAGCTTATTCATATCACATAATATTTTAGGCAAAAACAAAGAACGTTTACAATGCCATTTCATTTCAAGTCGGTTTTCATCACGATTTTAATCATTTAAATATGGCCCATTTTCTTAGTTTTTTTCCGTAAAGTCACGTAGGTAAAACATTAAAATTAATAAAAGTAAAATAAAATAAAAATGCACGACGTTTCGGAGGCAACACAAGCTTCCGTCTTATATATATATACTACGGAGTGGTAGCTCTGCAAATCTCTCAGTTACTGATACAGCTGTCGTGGCTGTGACGGTTCCACCTGAAGACGGAAGCATGTGTTGCCTCCGAAACGTCGTGATTTTTATTTTATTTTACTTTTATTAATTTTAATGTTTTACCTACGTGACTTTATCGAAAAAAACCTAAGAATATGAATCCTTGCAGTCACGAAAGCTTCAAATCTAGAATTATGGCCCCATTTTAAAACCCCAAATTATCCAAACTCATTGCCCGCGGCGTCTGCTTCGAGCGTTTACTCCCAGCGCTCAGCGCGGCCACAGACTCGTTGGCTGAGCCTCGCATCGCAGCTCCAGCACGTGATCGAAAACTGCCTCCCCCCCCCGCCCCCATCGAGGTCTGCCATTCCACATTCACGGACTCTTCTCTGTTCGAACGCAGCCAAGCGCCCACACTCGCAACAACAACAATAACAACAACAACAACAACAAAAACCTCCCCATCGAGAGTGGTGCGCCACGAAAAATCCTCGCGGGATCACGCGAAACAACAACAACAAAGAAAAAACGATCAAAACGTCGGGTGGAGAAAAGTGTCGGGTGAGCCACGCGCCTCTGAAACGTCGCCGCGCCAGGAGGGAGGAATCGCTCTCATCGCCCAACGCCGCCCCGCTGGCGCTGTGCAGATCCGAAGCCCGGGCAGGGAGCAGCGATCCGTTCAGGTCACCGTCGCTGATTTTAAAAAGCGAACAACAAAACAAAACCCCCTTGAATAATGTATGGATCTACTTTCTAAAGTGTAAATGAAAATACAACAACGCTTGTTTTTACTAATCGGGGTTTTCCCCTTTTTTCTGGCAACAAAACTGACACCTTTTGCAAGGAATCATGTCTACATTAACCACAATACCTGCAGTCAAATGCAAACAAAAACAACACTCTGGTAATTTATGCATTGTCTTTGAAACTGATTGGTCCACACCAGAGTCAGCATTCTTTTTTATTTAATTTCATCATCGTGTCCTGCACATGCCAACAAGATTCAGACGAGGGCTTTTTCCGAAACTGATGTGATGTGAAACATCGCAACACGATTGCGATGTTCTTTATGAAGTGCGTCTGTGGGATGGTGGTAGGGAGGGGCATGTTTTGACTCGGTGAAATTTTTTTTAGTGATCGAGAAATACAGAATAACAAAAATCAGTAAATAATAATCATAATGTCAATGTTACGCGATGACTTGTATAAAGATAGCACCTACCTCGTCCGTGATTCTGATCTATGATGATGAATCCATCACTTTGAAGAGGAGTAGAAACGCCTATTACAGGGGTCTACTTCTATTGACAGCCTCTGAAATAACAATTGTGATACTGTAGCAGGATAATTATTATTTTATTATTTTTATAATCATCTTAGTAATATTCGTATTTTACTCCTGCTATTAATAGCTATCTGTAAAAATTTCGATTTAAAGCTTTTGTGACTGGATGGATTCATATTCTTGGTTCTTTCGGTAAAGTCACGTAGAAAGGAAATAATAAATAATAAAATATAACATTATCTTATTATGTTCTATTTTTATTATTTTATTATTTCCCTTCTACGTGACTTTACCCAAAGAACCAAGAATATTTGTAAAAACCTTGATTTTGAGGATTTTCATTTTAATTTACTGTCATTATCTTTTTTTTCTATAGCATGTGTTATTTACTTGCTTTTGGACTGTGTACTGTCCCCTTGTTTTATTTAGTCGCACTAAAACCGCATAAACATTGCATGTAAAAAAAATAGCATTATATTTGGAGCTGGGTTGTAATAACAACTTGAATGGATGTAACATTTGGCTAGAAAACATCGAGATCCTCATTACAGCGATGCTAGTCAAACTTCTCCAACTGTAAATTCAAATGTTAACATTTGTAAGAATAAGTGATGAAACTTAACCCCAAATGAGAATTATTACGGAGTCTTGTTGATAAAAAAAAAGCTGACATCTCCAAGTTAAACAAGTTAATTAAAAGGAACACTCGCAAAAACGAACACCTGTTATTTTGCAGGTGAATAATTCAAGCTGACTCTGAAGGTGAATTCATGAAGTTAATTATAAAAGCAACAATCAAGCAAGCCGGAGGGTGGTGGCCATGCACGTGGCACCTAATTCAGCACTGGAGGCAGCAGCGAGTGTTTGTGGATCACACGAACATTTGCGAAACTCTCTTCCCGTGCGCGTCGCCATGAAGGCGGTACGGCAAAAACGGGGGGGACACCACACGTGTTTTCCGTCTGTGTGGGATAGAGCGTTGCTCCCTCACACGCGTGGGTTTTATCCCGGGTGCCCCGGTTTCCTCCCACGTGTAAGTACCCATTGGCGAATCACACCTTAACATGGAGAGAACCGCAGAGCTCGGGAAATTGTTGGTGCTGGCTCACTTTATTGCTGCCGCTGCTGCTGCTTTCAAGCAATCGATCAATCTTTATTTTACGTGCCAAAAACCTGTCACGACCTCGGCGGCTAACACACTGAAGTAAAATTGCCACCACGCGACAAAAATAGAGTGCAGGCGTACGGAACGAATAGCCGAAGAAAAAAAACGAGCAGTCGAATAAACGAAATCAAACGAGTAATGCGTAAAAGAAACCGTTTCTTATTTCCCTTCTTAAGATGTTAAGACACTAATGGGAAGGCGAGTCTGGGAGCAGGCCACGGCATCGAGAGGCATTCGGCGGCGTTCCAGACGCTGGGGGGGGGGGGGGGGGCTGCACACTCGACGCCTTCGCGCGTGCCCAGCGTCGTTGGGCGAACAATCCTGGGCTGGGCACAGCAGGATCGCCGTTGCCGTGGATCGACGGAGCGGGCAGAACGTGCCCGAGGGTTGGAGGGCGATGTGGGTTGCCGGGTAGACGGATTGAGGGGGTAAGCCACGAAGTGTTTTGTATGTTAGAGAGGAGGAGCTACCTTGAATTGGGAAGGGTGGGCGTGATGTGTTCAAAACGGCGAACCCGCCCGATCATCCGCGCAGCAGCTGCATTCTGCACGAACTGGAGCCTCCTAATTGTTGCGTGAGGTTTAACGCGTAGACTTTCGCGACCAATATCATCCATGAGAGTTTTTTTGGGGTTAGACCGTGTATAAATATATAAATGTGTCGTTAAAACCCGCCACCACCCGACACAGCCAACTAGTAAGGGTTGTCACGTAAACAGAACGTGGCCAATTCGTCACTAGTACGGCACACCAGTGTGTTGGAGAGCCAAGCCACAACATTTACAAACTGAGTACGACGTTTCGCCAGTAATTACAACTAGCTTCATCAGACGACAGACAGATTTGTGGAGAATTCCATCTGTTTCGTTTGTTATATAGAGGCGTAGATGTGGTGACCACGCTTCTGCGCTCTTGCACAATGTGGGGAGGGGGGGGGGATTACTTAGTCAATGAACAATATGCATGTGTATTATGCGAGCCCTCTGAACTTGTCCTTCCTGCCTATTGTGTTTATTAAAATAGCTCTACCAACGGAAATCCCTATTGAAGTACGCTTCCCTTTGTAGGCATGCATTTAAATAATATATTATTTGATGATTCGCTTCCAAACGGCACTAAGACGGTAGCTATGCGAACGATTAAGACTAATTAGATAATTAATTCGTCTTGGTCAGTAGTAGCTAGAATTGAAAACTAGCTACGACTGGCCAAAACCAATTAGAGAATCTATCGAAATTGAAATAAATCAAAATAACTTTAACCGTTGGGATAGCTACCGTCTTAGTACTGCGTGGAAGCGAATCATCAGAGAAACAAGATGCCTCGCGCATGCGAGACATCTTGTTTCTATGAGATTGAGTGAACGAGTGAAACATTACTTTTTATTTTTGAAGTGGCTTCCAGGTGCCCCGCTGTGGCGCCCTGCAGCGGTCTCAATCACGGCAGAAGCCCTTCCCATCGCCGTTCAGGACGAGGTGGGTGACCCATGACCTCATTTACATCAAGGGCAGAGGGGTAGCTAGGGGGGGGGCAGGGGGTACATATGTCACCGGGCGCCAAGGTAAAGGGGCGCCAACATGAGGCTTACAACGTTACATTATAACTTATTGCGGCGGGCGCGGCAGCCTGAAACTACTGCACAAATCTACACCTCAACCTATAAGTTTATATATCCCGCCACACACAGCCTACATGTCACGTAATTACATTTTGGTATGTGATTAAACGGGGGGGGGGGGGGGGGCGCGCCAATTTTATAGTTCGTCCCCGGGCGCAAAATATCCTAGCTACGCCACTGATCAAGGGCGTCACTGTGGATAGATTAACTACCTTGCCTTGTATACAGGAGGTTGTGGGTTTGATCCCAACCCCGACGTCTGTATATTTGGAGTTTGCGTGTTCTCCCCATGGTCGTGTGGGTTTTTATCCGGGTTTTCCCTCCACATTTAGAAACGTGCGTTTAGAGTATTTGGCTGCAATAAATGTCAGCACGATAAGCAACTTCGTTGAGCTATCATTTGTGGCCAGGGGGCTTCTGAGAAAGAGCTGCACCGCTCAGTGGGCATTACCTGATACAAGTATAACCCGTAAAAACAAAGTTTTTCACTATAAATCCTTTATATGCGTGGCGGCTAGAGTCCTCTCGTCCTCTGGCTTGAGATGGCTGCCACCTATGGGTCAGATGATTGCATGGCAGCATTAAGCAATTGGTAATTAAATATACAATTTTTGTCCTAAAAAGTGTAAAATTTTGAAAAAAGATTTTCACGAACATTAGTTGTCACGCACAACGAGTCTGTGTGGAAAATGTCAGCTCGATTGGATCACGGGAAGTGGGTTAAAAAACGACCGAAAGATTTGCACGGTCCTAAGCAAGCAAGCAAGTGAACTTAATATAAAGGATTTAAAAATACAACATAGTTGGCACGTACTGCGGTGCATTGTGGGAGCCGCTCCCACAATGCACCGCAGTTCACACAGCCCTCCGTGCACAGAGGTGGGAATTTGAAAAGCACAATGGTGGCAACTCTATTCTATATCCTCCAGGAGCCACACATTTTCGAGATGAATTTTTCTTATTCTATATATATATAACAGCAGAAGAGTTCAACAGTCACATTGCTCTGGGACATTCCATTAAATAATGGAATAAAGTAGCACCCAATTGCGTGGTTTCTTTTTAGTTTTGTACCTTCCTGGAATGTGATGCAAAAAAAACAATGCTCATGTTTTTGCATTCTGTAGGCCACTGTCCATGAAGTTTAACATTAACAGCTTTATATACAAAGGGCCGCAGAGCTTGGGCTAATTGTTGGTGCTGGTTTACCGCATGGCTGCTCCCTTGCCGCTAGTCTGTGGTTCCTCTGAATCGCTCTCTCTCTCTGTACGAGAGTGAGCCAATACTGTGCGGGTACATTACTCGTAAACTTGATCATTATTAACAATGTATTATTTACCTACACTGATATATAACATCGTGTCAAATAATAGACATTGTGGGTATGCCTATGTTTTTTTGTAAATTGCAATATATATAAATTAAATGCATGGTAAAGTGGCCACTGATGTGCAGGCTTTATGATTTTTTTTATTTCAAATTAACTTTTTATAGTGTACTTAAAAAAATAAACATTTCTTTATTTAATTTCCCACCAGCCTTCAAATGGGTTGCCTGATTTTTGTTTTTATACAGCTGCAATCGAGCTGCTAGGTCTGCCAACGATTTTTAAATCCTTTATATTAAGTTCGCTTGCTTGCGTGCTTGCTTGCTTACGACCGTGCAAATCTTTCGGTCGTTTTTAACCCACTTCCCTGATCCAATCGAGCTGACATTTTCCACACAGACTCGTTGTGACAGACAATTAATGTTCGTGAAAAAAATAATCAAAAATGTTACACTTTTTAGGCAAAAATAAAAATATTTTACATTTATTCAAATAGAACTCATTCCTGGCTTTGGCTGAACGTCACAGTATAGGAGCCCAGAGCGTAACCCCCCCACAGGCCGTGGCGGAGTAGCGCAGTTGGTAGCGCCCTCGCTTCCCATGCCAAAGGTCGCGGGATCGATCCCCGCGTCCTCCACAGGCGAATATATTTTTAAATCCTTTATATTAAGTCCGCTTGCTTGCTTAGGACCGTGCAAATCTTTCGCTCGTTTTTAACCCACTTCCCGTGATCCAATCGAGCTGACATTTTGCACACAGACTCGTTGTGCGAGACAATTAATGTTCGTGACATTTTTTTTCCAAAATTTTACACTGTTTAGGGAAAACAAATTAAATATTTAATTACCAATTGCTTAATACTGGCAGACAATCATCTGACCCATAGATTGCAGCCATCTCAAGCCAGAGGACGAGAGGACTCTAGCCGCCACGCATATGAAGGATTTAGAGTGAAAAACTTTGTTTTTACGGGTTTACTTTTTTTGTTGCTCAAATCGGCATCAAACCGTTCAGAGTCACCGCACGCTTTGCTTGATGCGCGTGAACGCAATTTGTTAACGCTGCTTCGAGGGTGTCGAGCTTGGCTTGGACTCTCTCTGGCTACGTAAGAAAGAAGGGCAACACATACACACAACACTGCACCATAGACTAACACTGCACCCGTAGGTTAAACACCGCACCATAGATTCAACACCGATTAGCACGGTTGGCTACGTACGGTGAGAAAGAAGTACAACACACACACGTACTCACGTACTCTCAATTTGCGGCCACAACTCTGTGGAGTCGTCTTGCTCGGGGCCAGGTCCGACTCGAGCAGAGTTGACCACCCCACCTCCATTCGCGGCGATTTTCCTCGTCAGTTTGTACACAAAGACAAAGATCCCAGTATAGCCTGTTGGGGCAAGTGCTGTTAGCGACCAGCACCTATGAAGGCCGGCACGGCACACGAGGGGAGGGTGGCCGACACGACGCCCGCCGCCTTTGTCTCCCCGGTGGCGATGTTTACACACCGTACCAGGCACTCATTTGAGGCCGAGTCGACCTAGGGGAGGCCCAAGACCGGTATAGATAATCGTCACCGGTGTTGGCCGTGAGCGGGAATCGAACCCGGGTGGTCAGGTTGATAGCGCAGCGCGCTACCTGCTACACCACCGCACACACACACATCCATACGTCGTGATATCCAAGCATGTGTGCAATTTCCAAGTCCAGCCGCCGTCTATTTAATGACGGCAGCGAGCCCTGATGGTAAAGCTTGAGCTCTCTCCCGAAGGTACTCGTTTTAATTAGCGCAGATCATTGCTTGAATGTTGGGCACAATGCTTTTGAACTCAATTGACCTCCACCTTGCTTTATTCATAATAATGCTGATCATCATCATTATTATTATTATTGATAATTATAATGACACTTGTTTACTCGCTGAGCCTCGAAATAATCATCAACGTCACGCATGAGTGGTGCGTTATATAATTATATAAATCAGCCGTGAATTTATCCGTGTAACGAGAGTATCCTCTCCTGTTAGATCAGCAGTTCACCGGCAGTGATTGCGGCGAGCCTGATCCTGCTGATGAGACGTTGGGTGTTGAAACCCGGTCCAGAGGTTTGCCTGTCTTGAAACAACGCTGCTGAAACCGGCAACTCCCAGAATGCCGTGCGGCTGACGCATGAAGGGATATTTCTTTATATATGTCTACGTCGAGAGATGGATACGCATATTATGTCGTCACTGAGTCTCAAGCCTCAATTCTATGAGGGTCCTGCCAAGTTTTTTTACAGAAGGGGTTGCTGCTGCTGCTGCTGCTGCCGTTGTGTGTAATTCTAATTAAGTAATTTGCAGGTAATTATTCGGCGTTGCGGTGCTTTGAGCCAATACCAGCTACGGTGCGTGTGTTTATTTTTCCACTGTGGGAGTAAACCGGAGAGCCCAGATGAAACCCATGCAGAACAGGGTGGAAGAACACACACACACAGCATGAAAGGCCTGTGTCACCCTGCCATAATAATACTATCTATACTTGTGGTTAGAATGCCACAGCAGTCGTTCGAGTCATACAAAAGTGGCTTCGTCTCTGGTACCAGAGATTGCCAGTCAAGTTTGACGTTTATTTAACTTAACCAGATGATAACTCTAAATATTAGGATAGTCGCATTCGCAAGAATCGCCTGGGTCACCGAAATGTCTCAAAACAATGTAAATTAAGTACAACACGAATTAAGCGAGTGTAAAACAAGCCGAAAACAACCAAGTAGAAACGAGTGGGAAATAACTAAATATAAATCAGTGCAAAGACAACCTCGCGTGCGCTACAGGATAGGTCACAATGAGTACACTAAACATGAATCAACAGGAACGACAAATTATTTTCCCTCTAACGAAAATTGGCTCGGACAAATTACTTTTAAGCTGTTCATCGTATAATTAAGTTACAGAGACATTAACATGATTGAGGGTGATTATTGAGCGAGTAAGTAAACAGACGAGGGCACGTAGCAGTTCCAATTGCAAGAGCGGTTATCACACGGAATCGACAGTTTAGCATCGAATTGTTATTTATATGGCAGAGTAATCAGGGACAATTACGTTACAACTTTCAGTTGTTTGGGGCCTTAAACGTATCCTGGATGAAAAGCAGGTGAGTTGCATTTTTGTCCCAGGATCTTGAGCGGATCGCACCTGGAGATGAAAGCTCCCTAATGAACGCAAGCCATGTTGTTCTGTGAGATAAACGGAAATCTGCACACATTGAGACGTGCATAGTTTTGTAATGTGGCTAACTGTCAAGCACAGAAACTTCCTCTGGCTCAGGCAAGAATAAAGTCAGGTGAGTTCTCGTCGCAACTGTGGCTAGACGTTTCAATAAAAATAAATACTCATAAGGCTAATTTGACAATCTTATTTGAAACTAAAATGAAACGTGTTAAAACTTGATTTGAAGCTTTCGTGACTGCAGGAATTACTCTTTGGTTCTTTCGGTAAAGTCGCATAGAAATAAAATTAGAAAATAGTATTCTATTATTTAATTTATTTTCTTCCTACGTGACTTTACCGAAAGAACTAAAGAGTGAAACGTATTCGTCAAACAACACCGTGGCCTTTCACGAAGCATGCGTAATTGGCAATGTTTCAGGCAACGAGCCTTATTCATGGCACGCAGAAGGAAGGGGAGTTGCAAGGAAACATTGCCGTGTAATTTACGAACTTGTTGAGCTCTTTTGTTTTTGTTAATCTGTGCTTCTGCATCACTGCCAATGGAGCAAATAATTTCGTTTACTTCAAACTCTGCCGGAACTTGGTAAGACACAAATGTGCGGTAAATTTCTGTTTGAGAATCTGGATCGCCGTGGATGGCAACAGTCATAATGCCGCATGTCCCCACGCTCAAGAAAGAGTGGGACCAGTGTCTACCTTAAGTGGTGGAAATTCCAAATTCATATGGTGGGAATGGTATATATATATTTGATTGAACTCACTACATTCTAAATTGTGAGCTGAGTGCTCTGAAACCGTGGCACTTAGCCAACATTTCTATTTAGTAAAAAAAAGGCTATTTAGGTTACCTTGATACCCACGCAGGTAAACTTAGCATTTGTCTTGTGGGCAATGGTGATGTTGTACTTTATAGTAACTGTTGGCATGGAAATCCTCTGCACTAGTGGCTGGATCAAAACTGTCCACGTCAATCAACCTGCCCCATCGCTAACTATATCGACTGCCCTGGCTGTCCAGCGGCTACAATTTAGATTGAGACATTGATTACTTTACATGAAAACTATGCCGACATAGACATTGGTCATCATCAGTGATCTTCTTTTCTCCATTGCATATGATTTTAGTCAAGCTTGTCGGCTTTTGTGTAACAATTACACACTGCACACAATAGGAAATGAGGATTGTGAAATTTCGAAGCCAATTTCGCCCTCCAGTCTGTGCGGTGGCCTTGTAAGCTCAACACAGAAACCTCGTGAGCCTTCCCAGGCTGCTTGCTGGCAATGTGCCTGATTGTTTTTGGAGTCTCATGAGCCTTTTCTGTGAGTGGCAAATTTGTTTTGTACGACTTGCCCCCAGAATTTTGCATCTGGCATCAGTTTGCGGTACTCAAGTCGGAGTAGCTAAAAATGAGATTTGGGCCGTGATTATCTCCAATAATGGCCCAGAGCCCAATCTCTCCAACTAACAACCTCTGTTGGCTTTCCACAGAGTGGTAATTCATTTGTAAAACTCTGCAGGAATGATGGCTTTTAGTCAAGCCCTGACCATGAATTTGAACTTGCAATACTGCTGTTTTTTAGAAGAATATTCTGCTGCAGTTGCATCTGCTTTTTAAGCAAATTAATGGAGAAAATGTAACAAAAATGCAATCACTTCCAAAAAAACAACCCAGACTCCATGTTGGGTCAAGTGGTCTGAAGGTTACATTGCCCAGGTCGAGATGCCTTATCGCAGTTGTCAGTTTTTTTTTATAAATAGCTGCACTCTTTGCCATATTTTATTCATAATGTGACTCTCCTCCCATGGTGGTCCCCACAACATCGGCATCCCCCCCCCCCAAACGTTGACGTCAATCCCAGCGGTATGAAGAGAGGGGATTGCTCGCTAATGATGGAACCGTGATCCCAGGTGTGAAGATAGGGGACTGGTGGAGATGAGGAGACGGGACGAGGGGAGGTGGAGGGAATGGGAGAAGGGGCCGTGGGGATAAGAGTGGGCCGTCGGGCAGGAGTGAAGGGACGAGAGAGCTGTGGACGAAGCAGAGAGAGCTGTGGATGCAGGAGGGAGCCATGCGTGATGGAGGTAGAAACACAAGGACTGGCACCATCACCTGCCTCTGTGTATCGGTGAGTAGAGTGGCCGCTACAATAATATCAAATTGAGACTGCACACACAAGTGTGGTTTGTAAAGCGCTATTGTTGTTTTTTTCTAACTGCAAATTGCTAACCCGCCCGTGCTGGAAATCTGTGAAAAAAATCTTCAGAGCTCGTCGGATCCCTCCTCCTCCAGTCTAAATCAAGATTCAGAATTTACGTGACGGTGATGGGGATCCGGGGGGGGGGGGGAGGTAATTTGATATCTCAAAAACCTGATGTGATAGACAAAAAATGATGCCAGATTTGGAATCGGCACCCCACAATTACCTTAAACCGTTGTAATACCTTATGCCAGAAAAAGTGTGACCAGTGTAATTTATTCCGACATAGACATTGGTCATCATCAGTGATCTTCTTTTCTCCATTGCATATGATTTTAGTCAAGCTTGTCGGCTTTCACCCCTCTCGTGTGTTGACATGTGGCCTTAGAACTGGCTTCTGGACACTCTCAATGAGGCCACAGCGCGGAAACGGGGAGATGGGGGGGGTGAGGTCTTGTGACTATCCCAGTAGGTCAGAGATGAGGCCGTGACCCTGACCCCACGAGATCACACGGTTAGAGTGCAGCAACATCTCGCGGTGCATGGAAACGTCTTTGAAAAAACTATTATCTTTAAACATTTTGACTTGATGGTGAAATGAAAAATACGATTTGCTTCCCTCAACTGCCACCTCGAGTTATTTCAGTATTCTGTAATGTGTGCACGAGGCTGAATTGCCTGAATCACACTGCAACTGTCTTTTATTCTTATTTTTTCTTCCTTATCCCCCACCCACCCCCCCACCCTCCCTGGCAGCCACAGGGACATACTCGCTCCTAAATCCCGAGAACATTGGCAAATTATGGCGTTCGTCTGCTCAAAACAGCAACAGCGGTATGGGGCTCACGATTCAGCGAATGTGAATTCCACATCTTTTTTTTGCTCCTACGCCTATCAAGCCAACGGGCAGAACCTCTTTGTTGACTTTCCACAAAAGGGTTACTTATTTCATTGACCCGAAAACCCCCAGAGGGAACAATGGGATGAGTCAATACCCAACTGGAATTTGAATGATCAAGTGTCCGAAAGACAACACCACCCAGCTGGATTAATGAAAACATTCAAAGGCAGTCAAACTGATTCCCACTCAATCAAGATTTGAGCCGTGCACGGCTTGCCTGTTTTTACAGCCCTAAGCCATCATCATCAGCCATGTTCTCTCCACTGCTGGATTAAGGCATCCCCAAGCCTCCGTGATGTAACAATCCGCTCCGCTCTCACTCACAAACTGAATTCATCGCTCCATCTCCCCGCCTGCACGTTCTCGCAGATGCGCTCCGTCCGTCAGCTGCCGCTGTTATCATCCGTGACCATTCCCTCGGAGCGACATGTCCTGCCTGTGGAGCCTTTATGTTCGTGTTAATACCTCGTCTGAATGGTGCCATTACAACGGCACGCGTTCGCCGATCGATGCGTTCCTCTTTCTGCCCCTCGGTGTAATCCCGAGGCATGAATCTCTCCGCGCGTCTTCGCCGCGTACCCTTTCAGTTCCTTGGTCTTGTTTCCCGCTATTTGTGACCGTGTTTGCGGAAACGACGCGTCGTAGCAGCAGATCTCAAAAGACGTCCTCCTTTAGGCGCAATCATTCGGCTGTTTCTTCAAACTCGCTTTGGGCTTTGCAATAGATTTCCACGCCGCTTTCATTCACCTCTTTATTTCGTTGCTACATAGTTTTTAGTTGTTTACCTGCAATGGGCGGCCTTAGCATTGCTTTTCTGAAAGCTGAACTCGATGATGGTATGAGTGCTCCAATCCAGTGGAGCTACTGAAGTCAACAGGGCACTCCAAAATGTGTATATTCCTTCTCTACGGTAGTGCAACAATGAAAGGGACCCTTAGCCACTGGTAACATGGGGAGGGGAGGGGAAGTGGTGTGTTGGACGAATCTATCCATGACACAGCTAATGTTCACTACCTCGTGGAGTGGTACTCATTTATTCGAGGGTGGAATTGAAACTCACAAGATGCCGATTGTGAGTTCGTGTACTTTGACCACTAACAGACAGTACATTAACAGGACGGTGGTGGCTGTGGATGTGGCCTGTCATCCAGCGCTGTGGTTGGTGGCTCACTCCACGTGGTTTGTGATCCAGCACTGTGGAGGCAGCGAGGGTTGGTGGATTGCAAACAGATGTTGCGAAACTCCCTTCACGTGGGCGTCAAGGGGGTGCAATACCCGAGCTCACCAGGAGACGGCCTAAATGTGGACTTGACCTGTTCCATCTGTATGGGATCGAGTGTTTCCCCCTTGCGCCTGTGTTTTTTTTTCCGGGGGCGCTCCAGCTTCCTCCCACATGTAAATACCCATTGATTGGCCGCTGACACGTCAATACACGGAGGACCCCAGAGCTTGGGCAATCACTGTGCGGCAGCACGTTAAACGTTCAAATTATTATTATTTCAACGTTGCCTCCTCCGACGTGAGTAGGGCAGTGAGCCCAATCAGCTTCCCGCTCCCCTACCCGGTGGGCACCAGGCATCGAGGCTTGTCATCCGCGCAACGTCGATGCCCCTTCTCCTCGTCGCTCGTGCTTTGTTAAAATAAATAAATAAAACTGTCATTATTATAATTATATTAAGTTGCCCGATGCTTGGTCTCCTGGTTCTGGTGTTTTTGAGCCACTGATAATGAACGCAACGGTGGCTCTGTGAGCTCAGGGGCACGGCACTGCGGGCTCTCACCCAGTATGACCCACAAATGCAATTATTCTTCAGCCAAGGCGCCATCAACGTTGGTTCCGCAGGTTGGCTTGGATGGCCTCCGTCAGCATGCCCTTTTGTCTAATTGCCGTATTAATTGTATAGAACGATCCTCTAGAGAGGGGGCTCCTTCGTATAAAGCAATCCCAAGGAAAATGGAAATCTCCTTCGTACCTTGATAGTCTGCGGCAAGCAGGTTGTGATCAATGTGTCTAATTGAACACATTTCCTCCGACATTTGGATACCTTCACCGCTTTAATTCGGCCGGTGCTTTGGCTTCATTGACGCAACAGTGGGTCTAGTGTTTGAGCATCCCACCCCAAATAAGGCTGCTTCACAATATCACCTGAGCAAGGGTGTCAAGGATTACCGTTGATGTGATGTACACATCATCATCATCATTGGACCTCCTTTGCCAGTACCAAAACACGAGAAGAGGTTTTCCCCTTTTTTGGCAAAAAAAACAGGTGTTGAGATGTTAAAACACCAAACTGAAACCTTTTTCAAGCAATCATGTCTGCATTAACCAGAATGAAAACATAAAACATACTCTGATAATATATGCATTGTCTTTGGAACTGATTGGTCCACACCAGAAACAGCTTTCTTTTAAGCTTAGTCTCAAAATGGTGTTAGACCAGAAGACGCCAAAAGGCGTACAGCACAAAGACAATGCACTGTCAGAGTAATGAGGGCTCGGGACAGCATCTACATCATGGGACCTCCTTTGATGTACACAGTTTCATAATTAAATGATACTAGTCATGGGTCTTTACTTAATGGCGGAATCTTCAAAAAACATCTCAATATTTAAAATTTGCAAAAGAGTCCCGGCATTGGAACGTCGGACACAATTCCTCTTCAATGAATTCCATAAGTAAACTATTTTAACTACATCATGGGACCAGGTAAGGCCCACTGAGATATAGAGCTTTTTTTCAGAAGCGACTTGGCCAAAAATAATCGCTCAACAAAGTGTCTTATCACGTGGACATTGGCAGCATCAGCCAAATATTCTAAACGAGTGATGTTGATTCTAAATGTGGAGGGAAAAAACAGAGGACCAGGAGAAAAAGCCACTTGACCACGGGGAGAGGGTCACAGCAAACTCAAAATATAATAAGAGATGATGAGACCTAATCCAAACTGAGTTGCTGGCAATTCGTAACCACCTCTCATGCCAAAGACCGACAAATCCGCACCACCAGGTTACGCTAAATATGCATGCCACACCGTGTCAATCTTTTTTTTATATTTAAGCGAGGTGCATAACATCAGAGCGGAACGTTGCTTAGCCAATTATAGGTACGCTTTTGTGGCAAACTGCACACCGTCTAATCTGTAGTAGCGCAAGGTGGAACTTGTGATCTTGCCTGTTAGAGCAAATGTGATTAGTTCATGTGATCACAAATGTTCTCCATTGATTGGCTGCACTGACCCCCTGTGCTCAGCTCGGGTGTCCGTATTGGGAAAGCAAACACATTTGGCTCTTCGGAGAATTGGATCCTGGCCACGCTATCATTTATATAATTTTTCAATCTTTTGCAGTGGCATGGGCTGGATAAAGGTCAGTGTATAAAACAACCCCGCGAAAAATTGAATTCCCATCTCGAACAAACAAGGTCAGATGTGGACTCAATATTGAGCCATCAGAGTGATGTGTAAGAGCTCTTTATTAATACGCACGGCTATGCGGCGTCTAACTCGCGGGTAATTGAATTTGGCGTTGCAAAGTCACATCATGCCTTACGTGATGACGCGCGCAACAGGTCGTCCTTAGTTTCCGCTTCATCTTTTTCTGTCGTTGGGTTTTTTTTTAAATAACAAAGCACAGAGCAAGGGCGACCGGTGTCTGGACATAACACCTCCGGTTAGCTACGTACCGTGCGATAGAAGATCAACATAGATACAACCGGCTCAAACATACACAATGTGTAGGGGAAAACCAGGAGGACCCGCAGAAAAATCCACGCGACCACGGGGAAGAGGGTCATGCCAACTCCAAATATAATAAAGTGATGATGGGACAATAAGCCGAAACGATTGTCTGGCAACTCCGAACCACTTCTCATCCCAGAGACCCACAGACCCCCACCCACAAATTACCCCATCGTATGTATGCAACACTGCGTCCAGCAAAAGCCGGTATCTTTGTTTTACCAATACAGAAAAGCACAGAACAAGGACGACTGCCTTCCGGACAACACCTACGGTTGGCTATGTACGGCGCGAAAGAAGTTCAACATAGATACATGCGTACAACTGGCACAAACATGCACAACCACAATAGTCCCGATTTGCGATCTAGGAAACAAACAGAAACGCTTGGGAAAAGGAATGGGAGAGATATGGCAGAACAGAGAAAGAGAGAGAGAGACAGGAAAGGAGAGAGGTTATGGCCAAAAAGTACAACAGAATTGGCCGGCAGTGGCTACGCACGCCTGGGTTTGGTGGATCACACAACTGTTACGAAACTCGCATCCCGTGGGCGTCGAGACGTGGACTCCACATCTCCGTTCCATTGGTATGGGACAGAGTGTTGGCCCCGTCACGCGTGTGGGCTTGCCCCTGGTGTTCTAGATTCCTCCCACATGCAAAGACGAATTATTTGGCCGATCACACCTTAATATATAGAGGAACACAGAGCTTGGGCAAATGTCTTGGCGCCAGCTCATCGTGTGGCTGTCTTCCCGCTCGTCTGTGGTTCCTCCTCGCGCCTGTGTGAGTCCTCCGCTCCCGACGAGAGCGAGCGATCGCGAATCGGCGTGTTACAAGTTGACATCATTCGCCTGATCACTAATTCGGGAGTGCGTCGACAAAAAGCGACCAAATTTACCACTGGGCCACTCGCCATCCCCAAGGTCCGACGCCTGGGGGTGTTCAAGAGTGGATGTCTCGTGCATTAGACTCGGCCGGCACTCAATTGTTGGGCAGTTCACAAGTCTTCTATTGCCTCTGTGGTCGTGAGAGTGTTAGGGCACTAAAAGCGATGCGTGTAATGGTCGATCGTGCAAAGCCGAAATCAATGTGGGGACGACGGCCAAGTGGGCGTGTGTGCGAATTGCAGGCACCACGGATATCCCAAATAAAATATTGATAAAATGTGGTAATGTCCTCGTCCAAGGTTTGTGGCTTTTGGGCTTAGCCAAAAACCTCGACTCAGAAACAACCTGAATATTTTGGTCTGAAGAGTCGGGGCAGTACGGCGTGTCCTGTTGTATGAGGATGGGGTGGGGGTGGATGGATGGTTTGGGGTGCGGGGTGCGGGGGGTGGATGGGGTGGAGGGATGGGGGGGATGGAGGAGGATGGGGTGGGAGTGGATGTTTGGGGAGGGGTCTGGGGGTGGAGGGATGGAGGGGGCGTGGTGGAGGGGTGGAGAGATGGATGGGGTGGGGGGTGGGGTGTGGGGGGTGGATGGGGTGGAGGGGGTGGAGGTTTGGGGGAGTGGAGGGGTGGAGGGAGCGTCCCTGCAAATGAGATGAAATAGATTTATGTATCCTGGCGGATCTATAGGGCGTAAAGAAATGCTCAATAAAAATTGGTTTATATTATATATATACATACTCCTCATGTGGCCAATAAAGCCATTGCCAAATTCCATTTTAATATATTTCGCTCCGAAAAATTATTAAATTGCGTGTTAAACGCGATTGTACAATGCCAGTTAAATTGAAGTGCTCCCTGGTCGCCACGCCTGTTCACGCTACCGTTGCGTTGAACGTCACGCAACAGGTTCATGTGTGTACGCCACTAACGACCACGTGTGCACACACAAAGTTGTTGGTGTGTATGTGTATGCGGTGCTGTAGCGGTGAGCTCATTGTGCCGCACACACGGCGGCTAGGGTTCGATTCCCGCTCATGGCCAACAGCTGTGACGATCAATTATCTGATTCGGTCCTGGGCCTCACCTCGGTCAACTCAAACCTCAAACGAGTACCCGGTGCGGTGTGTAATAATCATCGCCACTCGGGAGACAAAGGCGGCCAGGCGTGGTGCTGTCCAACCTCTCCTCCCCGCTGTGTACCGTGCCGGCCTTCATAAGTGCTCGCTAACAGCACTTGCCCCAAAAGTCTGCGAAGGCTGTACGGGACATCTTTGTCCTTGTACTCGTGTCTTGAAATGTACATTGCGTGTCTTGGCCAGTTTCCGTGACAACTTTATCTCGTCTAAACTACAAAGTGGTTTCCACTGTCACGACCACCTAGCGTCAGCGGAGAATCCTGGCAGGGATAAAACATAAATATAAATAAAGTGTCCCCTCGTGAGCAAAGGCACCGTCAGATTTCTTCCAGTGTCCAGCTTAATGATCGTCAATCTCCTGCCCCCGAAGAAAGACGTCTCTCCTTCGCGGCGGCAGTTACATTGCTGCTTCGCACAATCCCCGCTGTGATTTTGGAGCCCTCTGAACTGGCTAATGGCTCGATGAAATGTAAATACTGTGGGCAATTTACAACGGGGTTGAGGTGGTCACATGTACTGCATTGTGGTGGGGTGGGGGGAGGGTGATTGGGACCTTTGTGCACAGCAGGAGGTGACTTGAGGCTTGAACCCAGGTCCTCAAAGTGTGCTGCTTCATTGGCCCTGACATTGACACCAGTCCCCCCCCCACCTCCCCGAGTCACGTGTGGCCCCTTGCGACACAAAAACAAACTATACCGTACATTTAAAATAGAGGGGGGATATGCTCCCCATATATGTATTTCAGTTTGTGCGCAAACAAATTGAGTGAAAGCAACAATGCTGAAACGTAGATTGAACGTCTAAGCCAAGAGAGGTGAAGATTGCATTTGGGCGGAGGAGCAACGGGGTGGGGGAGGGGGGGATATGGTTGGAAGAAGGTTTCAGAGCCGTACGTTTAGATTTGGATGATATTTATTTCAGCAGGAAGGGTCCAGTGAGCTGTTAGGCTCTATTTTACGGTACCGATGGCTCTACACGGTAGGGATCTTTAGTTACAATCATGGTGACAATTGGTCGCGACACCACAAAAAATAAGTGTCGGTACGTGCTTTTGCATGTTACAAGAATAGGGGAGTAGTATATTTAAAAAAACATTATTAAAAGGTTATTCTACTCGAACAAAAAATAAAGAAATAAAATAATCTGTCATTTTATTAAGCAACACAGTCAGTAACCGGGAACTTTAAAGTCTTATCCACACGGACTCGGGCTAACGCCTCTCAGCCGATGAAATTCTTTACTGCAGCGATTGTCTTTGAAGGAACCTGAGTTTCAGGAGTGAATGGAGGTCACTCGCCGTTGGCAACGATTGGATTCCCAAATTTCAATGCGGCAGCAGCCACCGAGCAGGAAATGTTCGTGATGTGTTATAGGTGATAAGAGCGGCGCTTGCCCTAGGTTTGCACAAGCATGCAGGGTGGTAGCGCAGTGATTAGCACCATTACACGCAGCCAAAATACGTTGATCCATGTCGCCGTGGAAATTAAATGTTGAAGATGCTGTGTGACATCAGATACCATGGGATGGCTTTTGTTTTCGAGTGCCATAGGTGGTCAGATCAATCTTAGAAGTATCTACGACTATATTATAACAACAACCCAACCACTGTTCCCCTGTCATAGCGATCGAGCCACTCAATATCTGGCAAATGGAAGAAACGAAACACAGAGTCCATCGATACAACAATTGTTCTCATGCCAACCCTCATCGAATTTCTGGTTGTTTTCAATGCGCTCCACTTTAAAATTCAGTCTTTCAACAATAACACAGTCAATATCTCTATACCTAATTTTTCCCCCCCCATGAACAAGGACCATTTACCCAATAAATGTTAATAGTATGTTGCAGTTAAATGCCCGCTGTTTATAAGGCACTTTTTTATCAATCGGAATTAAGTTACGTTTTTTTCAACGTACCGGGGTTCGCGTTTTGCCGCAATAAAAAAACAAACTCGGCACCAAAGGGGGGGGGGGGGGGAGCGAGCACTTCTGGCCAATGCCTCGCCGGGTAATCCTCCAGGCAGGTGTGACGAAGCAAGCGTTGAACGACACGTGACCTTGAACCCAGTCGGAAGGGGAGGCACTCATCACCGTTTACCGGAGATGTTCTCGAGATGGCGCTGAATTACGGTGGGTTTTTTTTGTTGAAGATTTGCTGGTCTATCCAGGATGTTTCTGTTGCACGTCGTAGCTTTAAGATGTTCTCTGTTCATATTTTTGTTTGTTGCGGTTGCACCCGACTCAAGAGCCGCATGGCTCACAGGGCTACTCCTAATAAATGAAACTTGAAACTTGAGCAGTGCGTACTTACAAGCCGTGAACGATGAACGTTGTACCTATTGGGTCAGCTTCACCCTTTCCCATTTCGATGTACGTCATCAGAAACCGACTCGGAAGGAAATGGCCCTGCCGGAGGTCGCGTGTGGCACAGAGTTTGGCGCCAGCGAGCGTAAAGTGCGATCGTGTCGCTACAGTTCTCCGCGGTGAGTACAACGCATTTCAAAACAGTGGCACGCCTTGCATGCAGGGATTGCGCTTTACGCAGTTCTGGGATTCGGTGATGAATGGTGGGGGGGGGGTGACGCCCATCACCCCCGTGACGTGCAGAACAGCAGGAATGCGACTATGGCATTGTTGTGTTTCCAACCTCTGGGAATCCAGTGCGCAATGCGCGGTGTGCGCGAAACTCGGGGTGCTCTTTCGAGATAGGCCTCACCGGCAGCGCTTGACACGAAGGTCACACGCGACGTGTGGGACATTTCCTCTTCTTCTCGTGGCCGGGATCCCTTTCATTAATCTATAAATACGTTTAGGGCTACACTCACTTCAGGCGTACAGACCGGTTCGCTTGCCAAAGTGCTTCTTTACGGAACAAATCTGCGGACTTGGTCAACCTACAAGCAACGTCACACCGTCACGAGGGCTTCATATTTCATCTTCTTGGTTCTTTCAGTAAAGTCACGTAGAATGGAAATAATGAAATAATAAAAATAAAACATAATCAAATAATTCTCACGACGGTTTGGCCACAACGCAAGCAGCCGTCCTCAGGTGAAGAACAGGTCTGTCGAGAAGACAGAGTCTGAATGACACACCCCAGGCTTGGAGCGTCTCTTTAAGCTGGGTCGGAGGGGGGGGAGAGCGCCTTGACAAAATAATTTGCATATCAAGATGAATTTAGCATATTTATGGAAAATGCAGATATGCGATTAGTACTACTTGTGAAATGCGTAGGAGGTGGGCGGGGGGTTTTCAAAGTCATATTATGCCCGTGCATTATGCAGGATTAGCAGCATCAAAGGGAGGGGATAGGGGTAGCATTAATAAAGGGAAGGAATGTTAATAGTATGTATGGATGGCTTCATAGTTGCCCAGTCGTAGCTGGGCCATCTTTATGACGCTGCGCACGAGGACGTGACGTTTGTCTGAACACCTCTGGTGCACGAAACGTACTCCGAGCAATTATCGCGGCACCGCTCGACATAAGAAATAGAATTCTACACCAGCTGCAAGCCAGCCAACTGGAATGACTAATTTCGCAATCTTCTCCTTCGTCTTGTGTTTTTTTCAGTCTCAAGCTGCGGGAACACAGAGGCACTTTAAAACTCGAAACTCAACATGCGGGACAGCGTGTCTCAGGCCGCGGAGTACGTGAATGATTGTGTAGGCACACGCGCGCGCGCGCGCACACAAGGGGAAACGCACATCGCTGTAATGAAAAGTGCCCGTTGAAAGTCAGAGTCTGCCGAAAGACACGATTATAGATTGCAGCAAGGACATGCATTATGTTTGTTGATTAACTGTGGATAACCCAACGAATAATAGAGTTCCATTGTAATGTATATGACTACATTAACACCACCCCACCCCCGCCTCTGGGTTTCTCACCTGACTGGCTCACAAGTGACGACATTTATCGCCTCTATTTAAGACCGAAACAGGAGGAATTGTGGCAGTCGCCTGATGATGCCGGTTGTTGTAATCACCGGCGAAACGTCATAGTACTCGGATGGTAAATGTAGTGGGTTTACTCTCCAACACGCCGGTTAGTGCTGAAGCAGTAACAAATTGCACGTTTTGTTTACGTGGCAAACCCTACTAATTGGCTGTGTCGGGTGGTGGCGGATTTAACAACACATTTATATTTACGCGATCTAACCCAAAGAAACCTCTATTGTGATTAAAAATCTTAGCTTAGCTGCATCACTGCGTGCATAATCCCCACACACGAACAGGGATAACATTCAAAGCCTGCATCAAGTGTACGCACGTGTGAATGTTGAACCTCTTTCGCGCCGTACTTCGGCAGTTGTGCTAATCGGAGGTGCGGGACACTTAGTAGCTGCTTACTTGTGGTACTGCCTTCAATAAAGGTGCCCCCCGGTCTGCTGCAAGCAAGGGTACCACCTAGCCATGGTCCATTGTCCGGGGCCGTGAGACGACTCTGCACTGCAGAGGGCAAGGGTCGGCATGATCCGTCCTCCCGCAACGGCGAGCACCGACTGTCGACCGAACCAACAATTTGCAAGTTGACACCTGCGGCTCCGTCAAAGGGTAGTGGAGAATGAGCGCCTCTCTCCTAGCCCCGTTACAGAGGCAGGCCGCAAGCAAGCGGCGCCACGGTGGCTAGGAGATGTTAACCTCCTCACCTTGTATGCAGGAGGGCGTGGGTTTGATCCCGACCCTGACGCCTGCTTAATATTTGGAGTGTGCGTGTTCTCCCCGTGGTCACGTGGGTTTTATTCTGGGTCCTCCGGTTTTTCCCTCCACATTTAGAATGAACGTGCATTCAGAGTATTTGGCTACTGCTATATATTTCCAAGTGATAAGCCACCTTGTTAAGCTATCATTTGTGGCCAGGTCGCTTCTGAAAAAGAGTTACATAGCTCAGTGGGTCTTACCTGGTAAAAAAATAAAATAGTATATATGCCCCGAACACTTCGTTCTGACACCGAGACGTTTTGTGGCACTGCATGTTCCGTTTTTCACATTGGTGCTCTCTGACCCCAGGGCACAGATGCCCCGCCCACTTCGTTGCACCGCCGGAGTGCTTGTGCCACGCCCATTTTTTAACCTTTATAAACGGTTGCCTTTGGTGACCTTTCCCCTCTTTCCTCCTGAAGACGGTCGCTTGTGTTGTGATCGAAACGTCGTGGTTTTTATATTTTTTACCAAAAGAACCAAGAATAAGTCTACATTATAGACTGCCAGTACGCTCACTCAGGTTAAGAACCAGGCTACAGTCTACATTATAGACTGCCAGTATTCTCACTCAATTTAATAACCATTGCTACAGTCTACATTATAGACTGCCAATACGCTCACCAAGCTTTAAAAACCAGACTACAGTCTACATTGTAGACTGTCAGTTCACTTACCGAGGTTAAGAACCAGGCTACAGTCTACATTAGTGTTTTTGTTTTTATTACTTTTTTTAATTCACTTTTATTTTTTATTATTATTTTTATATCTACGTGACTTTACCGAAAGAAACAAAGAATAAAAATAGTAATCGTTTAGTAAATAGTATGCACGATTTCCAGAGAAATGTGCACCGAAAATGTTTACTTATATTTATTTAAATAAACTTGAATATCTGTCAGCCCCTTTGTCGATGTATTGCTCATTGAAGGACTCCCCCCCCCCCCCCCCCCCCCCCCCCATTGCGTGTCAGTCGTGGCTGTTTTATGGGGGATTTGACAACACTTTTCCACGCTGGTCAGGTTGGCGAAGGATGAGGGGGTGGAGAGATGGGGCCGGACTACTCATATTAGCCAGGTTCAGGAACTGCTGTGAAACACTGTGACATCCCTGCACGAATATAGATATGAAGAGTTGCGCATATTAAGCTTATGACCAGTCCCTGCTCAACATGAAACATACTGAATGTATGCGGAGTGTCGCGGAAGAGATCGGAGAGCTACCCTTCGTTCCGTGACAATTTTCAGAATTAATTTGACACCGACCCCTTGACCTTAAAACCCCATGCAGCTGAGAATTAATCCAAGCCAATTATGGTCGTGTGATGGTCCGAGAGTTAAAACACTCTGTGTAGGGGATTGGCCAAAGGGGTTCAAATTAAATCGTTGGAGAAGAGACATAAACTGCAGAAATGACGGCAATAGTGAGCTCTGTGACATTGTGCTTTGGCCTTTTCACCTAAAAACCAATTATCTATGCAAGAGATTGCAGAGCTAAGAATCGTGAAGGGGGTGGCCGTGCAATTGTGGCCTGCGTCAGGCACTCGGGCAACCGGGCAGCAGAGGAAGGACTTATTTCACGTAACCGTCTAAAGATGATCCAAATAATTAACAACGACGTAAGGTAGAGTAATCCTTAAAACATTTCCACTTTAATAAATGTCAGCGCTAATAATTCAACGCAATGCAGCGTTGCGCGCATCCGTGCACTCGGAGATGAAGATTGCCATGGATGAAATGAATTTCCCAGCAGTGAATGTTACATTGTATGTATGCTGAACTTATTTCGCACCATACGTAGTCAACCTTGCTGATCGGAGGTGCGATTTAACGCGCTACGCTAGAGGCAAATAGCATGCGGCTTGTGTGAACCCTGAGTGTCGCGTTTCACTTGATAGTAAGTTACATCAGGTGACCTGTAATGGCGGATATCAGAACTATGAGCTACACCAACTGAGATCCTCGCTTTTGACTCTTAGTTAAGTCACCACATGGTTAAATAAGGTTTACAAATATATCGGGATCAGAGTATTTGTTTTATGCCGGAGCAATCCGATGAGGTTCCTTTTCACAGATGATAGCACTGACGAAATACACACGTAATTGGCAAGCTATAGGTCTAGGGTTCTATTCTGTTTACACAATTTCTGAGCAAAAGTCAAAAAGGCGGTCAGCAACAAAAAGCACCATCAACGTTGTAAAAAAAATAAGAGTCTAAAGAACGACTTTGAATATATCAATGTTATAATAGCTTGGGAAAAAAAGAAGGGCATTTATAATTGGAGCAGTGCAAAGGGAGGAAGCAAGAAGAGAGAGGTTTCGTGACCTGCAGCGTGATGGTTGAACACAGTATGTGAATGTGATGTTATGCACAATCACAGCACACGAGGTTTGACTTCTATGCGAGCTTTCCTGGGTGGCAAAATGTGAACTCCCTCACTTCGCATGCAGGAGGTTGTGGGTTCTATGCCGACCCTGACACCTGTATATTCGGAGTTTGCATGGTTTTTTGTAGTCGCGTGGGATTTCCTGCGGGTCCTCTGGTTTTTACCTCCACATCTAGAAACACGTGCTTATAATGCTTGGCTGCTATAAATTTCTACATGATAAGCCACTTCGTAGAGCTATTATTTGTGGCCAGGTCGCTTCTGAAAAGGAGCCACATAGCTCAGTGATCCTGACCTGGTGAAATAAAAAATAGTTTTTTTGTTATTTTGTTTTAGCATGATCTAAAAGGACAACTATAATATTTATTTCAGGCGGTTGAGCCCAGATGATTGCGTCAGGAATAGTGGAGTGAATTTCCACGCGATGGACACTTTCTGCAGGGTACGTACGGGTGTGTGGTCGAGTTGGACGGACGCCAAACGCAGTTCCCCAAATTCTTAAAGTGGTTCTGCAATTTCTACTTCTGGGGGGCGGTTTCTGTCACGTGCGTTGTTAGCATTCCAATTAGAATTGTGATTTTCTTCAGACGTTACACCAATAGAAGAAATGGCACGTAATAGGGGTGTTTTTTATGTTTAAATATATATTTTTAAACTCAGTTCTACAAGGATATTTTAATGAGTTCTTGTAGCAGTCACACATTCAAACTTTTTTTACAAATTGCTAAAATATTTAACAAGCAAATACAAATTTTAAGCTCCGGTGCTGCTTTACGGAAAGCAAGGGTGACAAAAAGAACAAATAAACATCACAAGAACAATTGGCATGAAAAAAATGTTGCCTTGCCATGACGGGTAATGTAACAAACTCATTCAACCACATGCCACATTGAAGCGAACATTTGCAAAGACACGTGGATTAAAATGGAAACGAACAGGCGTATGATTATTGACATTAAACACCTCAAAACCGTCATCATTACTACCCTCTCAAAACAAGAAGGTATGTTTTGGGCTAATGTATCGTTGTGGGGAGAATATCCTTTCCTCGTAGTTACAGACAGCTTCATATTTAGACTCATAATTAGAGACACACCATTTTACAATGTGTTTTTACCGACATACACCGGTACATTTTTAGATGCCATTGATATGTGTAGAGTCGTTGCATAACTACAACAAAGTTTTTTTTTGGATTAGATCGCGTAAAATATAAATGTGGCGTTAAACCCACCACCACCCGACAGAGCCAATCGGTAGGGCCTGTCACGTGAACAAAACGTGCCAAATCGTTGCTAGTACAGCAACACTGCTGTGTTGTTCGCCAACACACTGGTGTGTTAGCGAGCGAACCCACCACATGACGCTCCCAGAATTAAATGTCATATTTCGCCACTCGTCCCTGGACGCGAGCACACGAAGGGGAGAGTGAAACGGCTAATAACCGCCCCAATCACCAGTCTCTCTTTCGCAAAAGGGCCGCTGGTCACACACGCCTGATAGCAATCAGCGGGCAGGCGAGTCTGGCCGTCGCGAATACAGAACAAGCGCGTGTGTTCATATTCTTTGGGTCTTTCGGTAAAGTCACGCAGATAGGTTCAAATTAATACAAAATAAAAAGAACAAAAAACTACGACGTTTCGATCGCAACACAAGCGATCGTCATCAGCAGTAGGAGAAAATCCGATCTTACATTAACATGCTAATTTTTCACATTAACGTCACTAACCCCACCCACTTCGTTTATGAGCCGTGGGCTATACCCATTGTAAACCTTTAAAGACAGCCTGCCTTCAGCAGCTTTCCCCCTGTTTTTACCCCTGATGACGATCGCTTGTGTTGTGATCGAAACGTCGTAGTTATTTGTTAATTTTATTTATGCTAATTTGAACCTATCTACGTGACTTTACCGAAAGACCCAAAGAGTATGAATTCCTGCAGTCACGAAAGCTTTAAGTGACGATTCAAGCGCGGGTGTGTGCATAACTCACAGCTAACAGCGCCAGCCGTGGTGCACGAGGGATGGCACGTTGGCGTGTGGGGTGGTTGGGAGATGAGATCAGCGGCAGTGGCGAGAGCAGGAGGAGTGCTGCAAGGTGTTTGCCTGGGAGAGGTGGAAAGGGAGAGGCAGAACGGGGCTTCTAGGAAAAGCGCGACGGGCGAGAAAAAAGAACGCGCATCCGGAACGACCCTACACGTGAAAAATATTCTACGCGCCTCGAACGGACGTGTGTAGATGCAATGATGACCGCATTTATTGTTTTGCATGAGGTAGAAAGGCACCGACTTAAAATGTCACCGTTGGAAGCAAATGTGCAAGCGTGTTAAATTTTACGTACAAAATGCGAATGCCGTGCACTCTGGGAAGAAAACAATGTCATCGTTGAGGATAAACAAGGCCCGGTTGTGTGGATGGAGGTTGGCTTCTCTTTTAATCACCAACGTTGCTTTCACGCCTTCGTCGCTTTCCGCTTGTGCTTGTTAAGCAGTGCCAATATTTTATTCCAAGTCATATACTTTATTAAGCTGGCCCTTAATGATGAAATATTTTAATTAAAATGCATGAAATTGAAACCCCTGGCCTACGCCTGTACAAGTGGCTGTCGCTAATCTAGAGTTGGCGTGTCACACACATGTGATGATGGTTGTAGTAATAATAATGATAATACTTTCATTTTATGTAGCGTCATTAATGCCAACAGCATCCCACAATGCTGTACATTAATTATATATATAAGGACCAAATCCCATACACCCGGTTGGTTATGCGCGGCGCGAAAGAAGCCCAACACACACACAAGCAGACCGAGCAAGTGAAAACCCTGCTACTACCAAACAGAATACAAACCACTACACTACAATGCGTTACGCTTCCACATGCGCGGGTCACATGACAGATGTGACCTCACAGCTCACTTGCCGTGGAAAAAATATAAGCATTATTAAGCCCCCCCCCCCCCCCCCTCAAAAAAGTGTATTTTTATAATTTTTGCATGGTGTACAGTTTGGAAAGTACCCACATGGCAAATTTCGAGTTTGTTGCATGTCGGGAAGTAGGCTAAACATTTTGAACAGACACGCATATTCACAACTTTGCCTTTTATATATATGGAGATTACACAAATGATATGAACGTCAAATGCTCCCGTTGTGTTACATTCCGACTAATGGTACGAATAGAAGTGCACAAACAATGGAGGAGGGAAATGAGACGCAAAGGGCTGCATGGTGAACACGAGACGAAGGTCCATTCTAGAACTCAATTGCGACCCTGAATGGCAAACAAGTATAACCCGTAAAAACAAAGTTTTTCACTCTAAATCCTTTATATGCGTGGCGGCTAGAGTCCTCTCGTCCTCTGGCTTGAGATGGCTGCCACCTATGGGTCAGATGATTGTCTGCAGTATTAAACAATTGGTAATTAAATATTTAATTTGTTTTCCCTAAACAGTGTAAAATTTTGGAAAAAAATTTTCACGAACATTAATTGTCACGCACAACGAGTCTGTGTGCAAAATGTCAGCTCGATTAGATCACGGGAAGTGAGTTAAAAAACGACCGAAAGATTTGCACGGTCGTAAGCAAGCAAGCAAGCACGCAAGCAAGCAAGCGAACTTAATATAAAGGATTTAAAAATGAATCCAATCACTGCGGGGTGAGTTGAATCATCAGGAGAGATAATCATATTCCGGAAATCTCTCAGAATTTAGAGATGGCAGTCAGTTTAACACGTCAGAGGCTTTCGCGACAAACATCATCCATAATCGAGGGTTTTTTGGGGGGGGTTAAAACGCGTAAATATATAAATGTGTCGTTAAAACCCGCCACCACCCGACACAGCCAACTAGTAAGGGTTGTCACGTAAACAGAACAATCTCAGATTGTAAATGTTGTGGCTTGGCTCTCCAACACACCGGTGTGCCGTACTAGGGACGAATTGGCACGTTCTGTTTACGTGACAACCCTTACTAGTTGGCTGTGTCGGGTGGTGGAGGGTTTTAACGACACATTTTTATTTTTACGCGACCTAACCAAAAAAACCCACCTCTTATAGATGGCAGTTACAGAAAACGTGTCATCGTGACCCCCATCTGTGTTGATTATTTTAGTCTTCACGTCGGGATTCTCAATAAATGCCACTTTCCTCTCACAACACAAACTGGTCAGTGAGAAATTAGCCAACTATCCTCCTAATCAGGGGCCCTCCTCCACTAAAGTGGACACGTAGTCGGAGGCTGCCTTGGGTAAATAGATATTTGTTATTACTGTATTAAAAACAATTACGCATATGATATAATGCACATGAAGATACATAGACAGGCAGGGAAGAGAGACACATAGCATACTAACGTGAAGCAAATGATGTTCATAAAATATGAACGCAATAATGAAATGCAATTAGTGCGGTGAATGTCTACAACTACATCATAATAATATATTTTCTGAGTTTTAATGGCCAATGTTATGCCTCAGGACCAGGCAAATTAGGGCATTCTGACATGACAAAATGAGACTGCTGACTAAACCACACTTACGCATTTAGTGAGACAGATGGAGTCATGCCCGGGGTGAAACTGGAAACACTGCAAAACATAACGGGACAAAAATGTCACGTACAGATGATTTTTTGTGCGTGCATTATATTATACGGCGCCTCCTCGTATGCCACAAGGTTGAGTTTCACAGCACGTAATTATCTCAATATGCTCCACAAACCCTTCATCGATATCCCTGAGCCAGGAACGGTGATTTCATATTCCTATGGTGGGGAAAAGTATTTTCGTAAAACAGCTGCAGAAGTATGGAGTACTGATTTGACACAGACTGGAATTTTAATTCTAATTTCAACTTGGAGCGAGCTGCCCCACTAATGGCTCGCTCTCTAAGAGAGAACGACTCGCAAGGAACCACCAGCGAGCAGGAAGGCACGCCACACGATGAGCCACCACCCAAGATTTTTCCCGAGCTCTGAAGTCCTTCATATATCAAGGTGTTATCGGCCAATGGATGTTGACACGCGGGAGGAAACCAGAGCACGTGGAGAAACCCCAGGCGTGCGCGACGGGGAAACGCTCTGACGGCACACAGACGGAACAGATTGGAGTCCACGTCTGTTGCTGTGCGGCCTTCTCCTGGCGAACCAGGGTACGGCACCACGACGCCAATGCGAGAGGGGAGTTTCGAAACGTCAGTGCACACCACCAACTGTCCGATCGTGGTCTTCCGTTTGGCTCCGTCCATAATATTACTCAAGAACTTCGCACTGGATACTCTTCAGTCGCATCCAATTGTGGAGCATCTGAACTTTGCTAAAAGGCGGTGTTCACACAAGAATGAGTCTCATTTTCAAGAGTGACCTGGGTTATTGAAAATGACAGAAGCAGTAGCGTAAAACTAAGTACAACGATAAAGAAAATAGAAATAATTGCGAAAAACAACTGCATTACAGAATAAATCACAACAATGCTGTTTCAAAATCAATATTAAACAAAACAAGTACCCGGTTACATCAATTTGTTAGGTAAAATGATTTTAAAAAACATTCATCCTAACTTAACCGAACAAAATTAACTAACGGGATTACCACCTGTAAAGTTTGGCCACCTGCGGTTTGGATGGGCCAATTTTAATCCTACCCACAATGCATCGCTGCAATAGCCGCAATGCTCCCCATTTGTGTCCCCCTGCACCTCCGCGGCCAACACGGAGCTCTTAAAACTGCCACGAGCGACGGCGTGGCATGCGGACGATGAAATGGCAAGCTGTAAAAACAATCTATTCGGCCTAATCAATATCACGATTTGCCATTATCCTGCATAGGATGGCCCTCGATAAATTCAATGCGACAACAGTGGCTTTACATTTGTTATAGTATTATTAATAGTATTATTCATATTATTATTAATAGTATTATTTAATAGTATTATTACCGGACCATCTTTATTGCGGTCTTTTCGTTTCAAACATTTGCTCAATACAAAACGATTAGCCCCGTGGAAAAAATATAATACAGTGGAGAAAACCCAATGAATAAAACAACAGGAAGCATTATATTCTGGATTGCTATCAGTGGAAGGGCTAAACTGGTCATTCATAGACAACATCTTGGTTTAGAGGTAGAGTGGTGACCTCTATTATGTTGTACTGTATCTTGCCGCAACCCCGCAAAATCCAATGGTGGAATCGTGGCCGCGCTGGGACAAGCCTGCAGGAAGACCACGCGCAGATAGAGGCACAGGAAATGCATTTCATATCTCTATAAGGATGCACGTACCGGTTTGTATCCCCTATACTGTTATTGCAATGCGATGCCAATGTCTGCAAGTGTCTTATTGCAAATGCGTGGAAAGACGCCGTCGGTACTATTTCACAACAACAAAAACCTCGAAGAAAACTTAAATTAACTATTATACATTAATTTAAATTTTACCACGTAGGGCCCATTGAGTCATTTAGCTCTTTTTCAGAAGCGACCTGGCCACAAACGATAGCTCAACGAAGTGGCTTATCACATGGAAGTTTAATGCAGCCGAACACTCTAAACGCATGTTTATAAATGTGGAGAGAAAAACCGGAGGACTATGAAGAAAACTCCACACGACCACAGAGAGAGACACGAGAACTCTAAATAAATCAGGGTTGGGATCGAACACACGACCTCATGCACACCAGGCGAGGTAGTTACCATCTCGCCACCGTGGCGCCCGAGAGCATTGGAGTAATCGTGACAGCGCAGGTCAGATTGCCTCCCTGCTCGAGCAGCAAGTGTTGGGTGGGCCTCATTTTTGCCCGGTGGCCTCTGAGCCAACAGTGGGAAAACTCCACATTCCCATGGCCTGTAGCAGTGCGTCCATATACGAGTCCCACTGTTGGCTTCGCACATAGTGGTCATCGCTGTATCGGAGTTCAAGATGGCAGCTTCCACGTGGCCCACTCTGTTAGGTGAGAAATCACGAAAAGCGCCGTTATCAACCTCAAGATTTCACGGCAATCAACGATCTCCCGTCATCTAGAGCAACTCCTCGTTCGATCAACTCCTAAAAAAACCCTGATGGGCCACTTCAACCCGCAACTGAACATATGACCCCCTGCGCTGACATCGCTCCACTAAGTTCAAGATGCTTCTCCTCACCTACAAGGCTCTCCACGATGCTGCGATCCTCACATATACGGGCCCTCCTTCGCCCATGTGTTCCAACAAAGCGCTTGCCACAAATGAACCACACAAACCTTGGCGATCTCGTCGAGGAGCGCAAATCCATCACACGAACTCCGGTTCATCCTCGCAGCGACAGCTTTTTGCTAACCATCGAACATATAGACTGTCGCCGCATCGCACGCTTTCAGATGCTATCAGCACTTTTAAACCTAAGAGACAAAGGCGGTCGGGCGTCGCGTTGGCCACCCACCGCATCTGGGGACGCGACGGGGATTTATTCTCGTTCGTCCTCTTCATTTTCACTTTTTCTTTTCATTTTATTTTAAACGATTTTCTAAAGAGAGAAATAAGCGGGCGCGCGCACTTCATTAGGCGGAGGCTCGTTTCGACCGGGGGCCCCGTGGAGACGTTAACGTGTCCGACGCAATGCCGAGATAAAGTCGCCGCAGCCTGCTGGTGAGAAATAACATCAGAGCGTTGACGTTAAAGGCAAATGCCTCTTTTACAATTATAGCGCTGTTAGGAGAAACTACGTAAAAAAAATTGCTGTAAAAAACCGAAACGATCCGCTGTCCCCCCCCCCCCCCCCGTGCCTCCGATTACCACGGTTGGCAACGTACGGTGCGAAGGAACGAAAACGTGAGAATCGGTTTTACCCTTTCTGAGCATGAAACAATTGTTCGCCTTTTGGCGGTGTTCTCTGGTCTGACACTGGTGAGAGACAAGGCAATACAGAAGGCTGCTGTCTCTGGTGCAGGTCAATCGGTTTCAATGGCAATGCCATTATATTATCAGAGCAACTTTGTTTGCATGTGCGGTTTATTTAGTACTTTATTCATTGCAAGAAGGTTTCTACTTGGTGTTTCAACAACTGAAGACCTCCTGTTTCATTGCCAGTAAGGGGTGAACGCCTATTACTATTTTTCAAACTTTTTTTTACCATACTGGACAAACAAGGGCCCACCGTTCGAACGAAGTTCAAGGCGCATACCGCACGCACGCTCCACTCGTGCTCGGGAAAGGGACCGCGCAAACTTTTCTCATTTGCAGCGTCCTCGTCGAGCGGAGTTGGCCATCCGACGTTGCCTTCGCTACGATTCCAATCGACCACGGCAGCCTGTGGATGTTGTGTCGGGGAGGAGGGTTTATTTTAGTATAAAAAAGCGCCATTACCACGGAAGCTACAGAGCTGCAGACGTGAAAGAGGCATTTTCGTAATTGCATATCTCAGTTGGAAACAGCTTTTGGTGGAGTTAAAGCTGCAAGATGCCGTGCGTGCTGAACAGCAGGGATGGACCATTTGCCGCTTCTGTAGAAAGCACTTCTCTGAACACAATTTCCATGAGAAATGTTAAAGTAATGGACGGTGAATTAAGATTATGAAAAGTGGGGCTTGCTCGTGTGACATTAAACATATTAGCGTGACCAAACTACTAGGCTCCCCCCCCCCCCCCCCCCCCCCGGAGCAGGATTTAAAAACGCGTAACAATTTGTGGAAAGTCAACATTTGGTAATTTTGCGAAGAGCTTTTGTTCAGCAATGGTAATGTCTAATTTCCATTCTTTCTGGGGTCTGCACCAACAATTGATGCCGCAATTCTTTGTTCATGTTAGCAGGGAGCACATTGATTGAACTGGAGTTACATCAGATACCTTCATATATCTGGCATCCTGGTGTCGATAGTATTCTCACGTCCGTAGTGTTTTTTTCATGCAATTACAGGAAACCGCATTTTGGCCTTGGCATATGAACGTGGAATGTCCACTACTGGCTCAGGGCCATCGTCAGAGATTAGTACGGTTAACATATGCATTTGACAAGCAATAGTACATCTTAAATACGAATTATCACTAACATAATACCCTTAACATATCGCATGCTTCACTTTCAACTCTGGTTACTACTGAAGGGTAAGTGATGTACTTTGCTTCATATAATATGAGATGCAATCCAAGTTCATTTCACTTTGGTGCAATTCTATTTTTAAACAAACAAACATGGCTTGAAAAGCGATTGTGTTTGCCAGGCTACTCGTGGTTTCTCGCAGCACTAGAGTTGTGTAAAAAAAATAAGCAGACGATACGCCTCCTCCAGCTCCCTGTCCCTCCTCATAAAATAGCAAATAATTATTGTGAAACACGTGCCAACAGCCGCACGGAATTCTGGGAGTGCACAGTTCCAGCGGCGTTGGTTCAAAGCAAGCAAATCTCAGAACCGGTTTCGATATCACGTGATGTCATCAGCAGAGTCAGGCTTTCTTGAACCAATGGCTGGTGAACCGGAAGATATTCATAGGCAAGGACTCTTTTCGATATATGTCCGGGCTCAATGCAAAACTATCTGATACCCAACACAAATGAATAATTAACATCGTTGATAATTATTTTGTGTTCACACAGCAACTATACGTATTGGCATTTTGGTGGCATGTAGGTGATTCCACCCATTGACCTGCTATGATAGGCAATGCCCTTCCACATATCTTGCCAGGTGAAACTTTAGCAGAGCACCAACCTCAAAGTCAAAACTCAGCAAGTTCAAATTCCAGCCAGAGTCGATTGAGCCTACCATCCGCCTGGGATAAATGACGTGAATTCCACTTCAACCTTGATATAAAAAAAGATGTTGTCCTGTAGATACTGATCATCAACAAAAATGATTGTGGCATTTTCATTCCGGGCTCAGGACCTCCGATGTGTACGAGCACTGCCCATCGGTCACCGCACACATGGCGCATTGGGATCCACGTATGAAATGCGCCTTCCAAATGTAAATAATTATTTTATTATTAGGGAACAAAATAAAAACCTTCATTGGATACCATCAAAATGGAATAATTTGTCGAATAAAATTAATTGAGGTTTCCCGAAAAAATTAAAACTTAACATGTGTAAGTTTAATAATAACGTGTCACATCATACAGCAAGTCCTCAAAATATACAGAATACGCTTAGGGAAGAAAAAAAGTCCATAAAAAATATGTAACAATAACAACAGCAACAACACTGAATCTATCAACATTGATATATCCGGTACACGACGTATATAATTTATAATTTTGTTGACAGATTTCACACGTCCAACGGCCGAGCTCGGGGAACCAACTAGGGGAGAGGCTTTGCCGTTCCGGGAATGTCCGGAGTGATGGAGAGATCTGCCTCTGCACGGGGCTGTTGAATGAGCGCACGTCTCGGGCGCTGCTGACCTGTGAGTGAACAAGCGAGCGAGCGAGTGAACGAGCAATGAGCGAGACCATTCGTTTCTTGTCTTTTGCGATGCGGGGAAGGGCAGACATCTCCATCTCTTACGCCCGCCCACTGGCGCCCCTTCGAGTCGCGATGACAGGCGAGGTGTGTGGCGGGGAGTGGTGGCGGCGCCGGCTGTCACGAGCACGCCAACTCGGCGCGTCTCGCCGGTCCCGGTGTGTACCGGCGGGAATGTTCGCCGTCAGACGCTTCGCGCCGCGGTGAAAGTTTTGCCAGATGGGAAACACGAGAGCGCTAATTGCTCCACTGGGATTGTGCACCCACAACATCACGCCGCCCCGCTCTGTAGTGAGACCACTGCGGGCTGTGTCCGTCATCACCATGCGCTACGAGGATGGCTGCGGGCACCCAAATTCTGCTATTTTATTAATTATTTTTGTGCAAGGAAATATGAGTTAAAAGGCCTCTGCACGAATTTCACAGTTCCAGAAAAGTGTGAAAACAAAACACGATGTAAATCTGGCTCTTGACATGACGCCCATCGGCAAAGCGACTGGAATATGCTTTTGAAACGTCCTCCCCAAAAACATTCTTATTCGTTGTACATTTCCAACGGAACTCTAAATAATTGATTGCGCTGAACCACGCGTGCTCTGTTGAAGGGCTGCGACAATGTCGTTGGCGTGGACACCGGCGGCGATTGGCTGTTATTTATTTCCACGTGATAAGCCTCTTCGATGTGGCACGGACTTATACGTGGTGTAGGAACAGTGGAAAAATATCGACTATCGATTAAACGTAGAATTTCAGCGTCACTTTTTAAATGGTCACCTTCGACAGAATTTTGACCTCCACGTCGCTTGGACCGATGCTGATTTGCCTGAACATAGCTCAATCAACGTTCTTGGTTCTTCGCTCATGTACGGCGTCTTCCCAAAGTCTCGTTTGTAAAATGAACACTTGACCTGAGACCTCACAGTTCTGCCTACGCGGCTTGGTAACGCAGCGTCGCCGGATTTCGCTTGCAAGAGACGCGGTGGTTGCTAAACCGGGGGCGCAACTCCGTTTGGGGGTAAGCGGCAGCGTTATACGAGGCATAGGGGCCCAGTTGGCTACAAGACGGCCCCGAATCTACAGATAAAAAAGTAACAACATGTTAAGATTAAAAAAATAATTCATTAAAAATAACTGCGGCCTACTGTGGACCAAGGCCGATGAATGCATCTGGCTATCTCATGAATCGAGCAGCATGAGGGAGCGAGACCCACCACCCCCTTTGATGAAATCCTCGACCAATGGGGCCGGCAGAGAAGCAAAGACGCACGGTCACTTAATTGTGAGTATTGGTCCCTTTAAATCGTGTTATTAATACTGTTACTTTTCGATTTTATTACTTCCCTTCTACGTGACTTTACCGAAAAAACCAAGAAGATGAATACTGTTACTGTGAGTCTGTCTTCATCTATACGGTGCTACTAAAATAAACAATATATATCTTCTTGGTTCTTTTGGTAAAGTCACGTAAAAAAATATTTTATTATTATTTTATTATTTCCCTTCTACGTGACTTTACCGAAAGAACCAAGAAGATGAATCCCTCCAGTCACGAAAGCTTTAAATCGAAATAAAACAATATATAGTTATAGCCTACATATCATTGTACACGGGGTTAAAAACCATCCGTAGCTATTTCAGTTAAAAGTGAGTCGGGATGAAGGAGGGGGGCCCACAGTCGGATCGTGCATAGCCCCCACCCCCCCCCCCCCCGTTGAAAGAGAAAGTTGTGCACCTGAAACTCACAAGCTACCCGTGGCTTTTAAATAAATCAATCAATGGGCAAATAAAAGCGATATGCATTTAAATGACGTGCCGTGGCCCCTTGTGTCCCGAGCACTCGAACAGCGTGCATCGCTTGAAGGTTAATGATGTAACTTTACACCAACAACAAAAACAATTTTGCGGGCAAGGTAAAATTAAATGTCCCTTTCTCCGTGAGATTCCGTGCCTCGGCATAGAAAGTCTGCGAGATCTGCTCCGCGCATTCGGGTTTTTAGCGCCACGCGAAATACAACCACTTGACCTTTGGACGTTAACAAAATGAAATCATGGTAAGATTAGCTTTTCTAAGATAATGCATATATATTACCAGAGCATGTTTTTTTTTGCATGTTCACTACAAGTACTGTGTGTGGTTAATGCAGACTTGATTGCTTGCAAAAGGTTTCTGTTTGGTGTTTGAACACCTCCCATTTTATTGCCAACAGACGTCTGAACATTCAGACTGAACATTCAGACGTCTGAACATTCAGACGCTGTCTTTCCGACAGACCTGGTCTTCACCTGAGGACGGCTGCTTGCGTTGTGGCCGACACGTCGTAAGAATTATATTTTATTATGTTTAATTTTTATTATTTTATTATTTCCCTTCTACGTGACTTCACCGAAAGAACCAAGAAGATGAATCCCTGCAGTCACGAAAACTTTAAATCGAGAATTCTAATACTCACATTAGCTCTGCGTGCCGCCTCTGTTGTTTAACTTCATATTCCCGTGTTCTTGCTTTGCTCCTCGTGGGAAACTCGCCCAAACCTTTAGTCCGGCCGTGCAATGAAATAAAGAGATGCGGAATATTTCTAATGGGAAAAGAGGCAATGCGTGCGTTGTGCGATGTTATACAACGCTGCTGTTGTTGTCTGCCTAATGTTTAGCGGAGGGGGGGGGGTATTAACACTAAAGCATTTATATTCTTAGGTTTTTTCCGGTAAAGTCACGTAGGTCAAAATTTTAAATTAATAAAAGTAAAATAAAATAAAAATTATAATTAAAAATCACGACGTTTCTATTGCAACACAAGCAATCATCATCAGGTATAATTTTTTACCTACGTGACTTTACCGAACAAACCTAAGAATATGAATCCTTGCAGTCACGGAAGCTTCAAATCTAGAACTAAAGCATTTAGGTTGGGCAGGTTCTCTTGATACTCCGGTTCGAGGTCAATAGCCAGACTCGTTGCTTTACGACAATCGATGTCCTCGATTAAAGCGGGTGAGAGTCCCATCGTCAAAGAGCAGGGGGCCACGAAACGACAGCTTGGCAGGAATAATCAAAATGTTTAAAACGCGGATGATGGTAATTAAAATAAACGAATTGGGTTTATTGAGATACGATGCCGATGTTTTTATTTCCCTTTGATGAGGCTGGCCCCACTATCGTAAACGAACCCCCAAACAAAAACGTTTGAAATTTCCAGCGCCGGTTCCAAGCAACGCCCCAACGGGGATGAGCACCACCCTGGGCTCGTGTGAGCAGGGAGACGCCTCGACCTGTCCGCACCGTGGCACACGCCCAATGAGTCTCACGGCTTCTCCGATGTCCAATTCACAAATCCCAGGGACGCCGCCTGGTTTGCCGTGGGAACCGAACCACCGGCATCTTCTTCACCGGCTCGGTGGTGAGAATATCGATGAAATAAACATTTGTCTCGCAAGTATACTTCCCCCCCCCTCCGATTAATTATCGGCCCCTTGGTACGAACTCTCCCAAGTGAATTCGAGATTGAAACTTGCGGTGCGGGTTGGTGAACAACAAGAACACCGCGATCATTAACGCGCAACAAAATATGTCACGGACGCATCTTGCCTCGTTGCCGTACGTAGCGTCCCGTGCATGTGCGCGTCTGCCTCCGGTTCAATTGAAAGGCACAAACGGCGACGTTGCAACTTGCAAGGCTGTAATTTCAAACGCGTGCGATCATGAAACGCCACATTGCCATCTGAATGCTAAATCTCGCTCTAAGGTTTTGATCGTTGCCGAGAGGTGGACATTAATTGTCAGCCTGAGCCAATTACAAGGCCGTCGTTCGTTATACATCGGGACCTTTAACTTAAGATGCACAATTAAGCGTCGTTGGACGAGCAGTTATAATTGTACCTGACTATGAAACAGGCACTCACTGGGTGTGGTGTAGCGGCTCGCGCAGCGAACCCGGCCACCCGAATTCGATTCCCGCTCACGGCCAACGCCAGTGACGATTATCTGAACTGGTGCTGGGCCTCCCCTAGGTCGACTCAGCTTCAAATGAGTACCTTGTGCGGTGTGTAAACCTCGCCACTATAGGGACAAAGGCGGCCGGGGATGGTGCTGGCCACCCACCCCCTCGTGTGCCGCGCCAGCCTTCATAGGTGTTCGCCAACAGCACTTGCCCCAACAGTCTGTTAAGACTCCACGGGGGATCTTCTTCTTTGAGCTAGGAAACCAATTAAAACCCCACACGCCGGTAGCAATTAATCACGTCCCTGCAGCCAGACGTTTGGTACTCATTGACGTACGGGAGCACACGACGTGTATGTGCGTTGAAGTTCTTTCGCGTCGTACGTAGCCAACCGTGCTTATCGGAGGTGCCGGGAGCACGCCAAGAAGACGGCGGAAGACCGAAGCTTCGCCCATCCTGTGCGCATGCCGGTTCCACGGCTCGTGGAGTGATGTGGTGCAGGAGGACGTGGAGCTGAGTGGACTTGCCGATGAGCGGTACCAGCGGTGTCAAGATCGGCCTCTGTGGAGGAGGCTCGTGAAGGACGGTACTGGGCAGTTGGAGGCAGTCGCCCTCCAGCAACAACGGAGAGGAGAGGAGCGACGCTCACAACAACGAGCGGAGCGCCGGGTAACTAAAGCACAGCAAGTTGGCACAGTAAGGGGGCACAGGTGGTGCATCAGCCAGTCATCTCAGTCAGTCGATCCGTGGCACCTGGGTCTGTGCCGTAACCTCCTGCCAGCGGGCGTTCGACACTTCACGTGGCCTCAAGGTACACATAGCCTGGCACAAGCGCCGTGGTGACGTCACCGCCACTTGGTGGCGAATGGTGGTTGTTGTTGTTGTACTACATTAGCTTGCTGAGTCCCGACCGTATCTGCTGGGGATGTAATTAATCACAACACTCGTGGATTTTTCATGATGGGGGGGGGGGGGCTCTTTCGGACTCCTACCTCACACCGTGTGCCGCACGTGCATCATCGTCTTCGTCGTCATCATCGTAATAATCATCGTCGTCGTCATCATCGTAATCATCTTCGTCGTCGTCGTCATCATCATCTTCGTCGTCATCATCATCATCGTCGTCATCATCGTCGTGTGCATGCGGCTTGCGGTCTGGGGGACTTACTTAGGAGGGATAGCGGCGTCCATCCCCAGCGTTCCCCCTCGTCGGTCTGCGATTGCGGGCTCAGTGCGCGCTGCGCGTTTTCTGGAGGCGTCACAGTCCACGCCGCATCTCAAACCCCCGTCCGCAGTTCAATCGCAAACGTTGCGTCCCGCCTTAGGGACACCGCGCGGTGGCTTCACTATTCTGGCAAATCGCCCGAAGATGCCAGATGTAATTACCAGCGAAACGTCGTACTACTCAAATTCTAAAAGTTGCGGATTCACTCTTCAAACACACCGGTGGGCTGAAGCAGTAACTAATTGGCGTTTTGTTAACGTGACACATTTTTTTTACTGATTGGCCGTGTCGGGTGGTGGATGGTTGTGACACATTTGTACTTACGCGATCTAACCCAAAAGCCTTTATTATGAATTAACAATGCCCGTTTATCTGTTAAGCGACAATTCCCGTGCTTAGCTCAGCACGCATTATACCCGTTCCATGCAATTTGGAGGGGGGGGGGCATTTTCCAAGCACTCACCCCAGGTTACGAGTGAGTGCACAAATAAATAACCACGCAGGATCTTGTTTTCATAAGACCATTCTAATGGTCAAACGGCCCGGCCAAATATCAGGCGAAGGGCTTTGGTAAGAGGTCAGGCTAGACACCACTTAGAGTCATAATTCGGAGATAGGAAAAAAAGGTGTCTCTCCTGCTTTTGGTCGCTGGAGGTAACAAGGCTTCGCTCCCTAAGGTCACGTTTGTCATAACTGCGGACAGAAGGCGAAGCACCGCTGCGGACAGGCCAATCTTGTTAAGATGGATTACGTAACAAAACAAACTATCACCGCCACCGCCAGCGAACGTGCGTTTTTCGCATTTAACCCACCTCATTTACAACGGAGGCGACTAGAATGCACACGAGCGTGAACGTTTGGCATTCATTAGAAGCGGTCCCAATGCCCGATACCGCCCGCTCGTCTTTGTGAAGTTGGAATAAACATGTTGAAGTGGTTTTTTTTTGGTTGTTTGGTGTGTTTTCTCTTTTCAGCACGTTTGCATCGTAGATCTTCCAAGAGAATTGTAGTATATTGAAGGGCAGCAAACTTCTAGTTTTGTTTATATATACGATTGATGTGATGCGTGAACATCCGTGTTCGAAATTTATTGTGAGCTGATGGTCTTAGCCTGACCACAAATGACTCGGCGAGAATACTAAACTGGTCGTAATAAATGTAGTTTTTCACCCAATGTCGTTCATTCTTTCTCTGCGAATTAAAGTTTTGGGTGGCTGGATTGCGATGTGACCGTAACTCTCTGCCGGGCACGTTATAGGTGTGCCCCAAATTTGATAAACATGTCGAGTCGAGTGGCTTACAAAAAAAATATGTTGCGATATTATTTTCCCGGGCCAATCTCTGGCACATGGTCGCAGCAAGAGTTCTAGATGGAAATGTAATTTATTCCCGTAACGTGGCTAGTGTTGCTGGGAAAGCCACACTACACGGGTACCGCATGAGCACCCAGACTCAAGGGCATACATCCAATTTAACTGGGAGAGAAAATACAACTGTATGAGATGCACTGGCAGATCGAGTACTGCAAAGAGTAAAGTCAAAGGGCCTAATTCAAATATCACTGTTGCGGCAATTATTCCACCACTTTTTTTTTTGCTCAGAAAATGTTACCCATTCCACATCTTTCAACGAATGCGTGGCTGAAGCCGAAGGAACATTCACCGCTATTTCTCCGCAATTATGTGTCGTGCCAGAGTTGTGGAAGCGCCCATAAATAGGCACGTTTAGGGCGGGGTCAGGGCAGGGTCAGGGCAGGATCAATGATGGTGGGGAGTTTATGCCACTTGAAAAGACAAGTTTAATCCAAATTTGGGGCACGCCTATTAACATAATCACGAAGGAGAGTATTTAAAATCCTGGTTAGAGTTTGACTCGGCGCATCATCAACCCTCTGCAGTCAATAAAAAGAGTTTCACTTTGCGGAGAGGTCAACAGCAGTTGTCCTCGCCCTCCACCGTAGGAAACGTGGATTTTCCACCACTGGGTGAGGGGCTGTAAATGGGAGATGAGAATCAATGCTCGTTTTGAGCAGGGCACGTCGGGCTGAGTGTGGAGCCCAGGCTAGAACAAGAGAGAGAGAGAAAATCCGAGATCATCCGCCGGGCTCCTGGGATATCGTACCCACCTACCCAGTGTACTTGACATTTGTATTATTCACGGTTATAGTTAAGGGGATAAAGGCACAGCCCTGCAATTGCTTGCTCATGCAACCGCTGGCGAAGGACCTCCGCTAGAGGGGCTCGTGGTGGGGTTCTATAGGGCCCCTCCAGATGGTGTTTTTGGCCTACTCTTCCACACTGGCCAGCCGTTTTGGAAGAGCTGAGAGTAAGGTGGTGGTACCTTCACTTTACCCCACCACATGCGGTGCCACCGATCGATTAACTGTTGTTAATTAAGTGAGGATGCACGTGGGTGTACATGCACAGCAAATGCACCCGAGCAAATGCAATGTTAATAACAGCATGAAAGCCACGCATTTCAGGTCACGTGAAAATATTCTTTAATATCCAAGCACGTGCTTTTGCCGAATTGCACCAATCCCGTTTCCATTGGAGTTGAATATGACTTTGATGTATGCGTATATTCGACAAACAAAGTTTTGGTATCACGAACTTTTGATTTTTTTTTGCCATTATTTTACACGGAAATCTATGAATAAAAAAATAAATACACTAAAATTAATAAATATTTCGTTCACCGACTGTGCTATATAAGAATCGAATGATATTTATTTTCAATGTTTCTCTTATGTAAGTTTTTTTTATTCTCTTCATATTAAACCTGTACAGTATAAAATATAATTAAGTTTCCAATATAAAATGGTATTTGATCACAATATGAATAGTAAGTTATGATATGTTTATAGTGTGAAATGTAAAATGTGAAGGCTGCGAACGTATGCTAACAGTACTCTTCTAAGTGATTAAATATACGAAGGTTTAAATAAATTAACTAAGCTCCAGGAACGCATCCACGCCGTATACCGAGGAATTACCGAAGCTCTTGGTCAGAACAAGTGCTGGATCTGTTATTTTTTCTACCAAATTAAATGAGAGCCACCACGACTGATAACAACGAAGACAAACCATGACGCGACATGCAGAGGACGGTGGCTTTCTCGCGTGATGGTGGCACGCAGGCCCAGGAGACAAAGCAACGTCCTCGTAAGCGACGAACGACGGTGGTTCGTGCCAACTCATCAAGCTGCTGCTGCTCCGGGGTGCGAGTGCACTCCGCAGGGAGACCGCCAGACCTTGTGCCCGCCGAAGCCAAATCAGAGACGCCCCGTGGTGGTGACTCCGTCTTGTGTCGCCCCAGCTGCACGCGGCGAGGGAGGTGCCCGATTTAAATTGAAGCTCTCGCTTGGACAACCCCCCACCCACTCACCCACTCAGCCCCCCCACCCACCCACCCACTCAGCCACTCACCCACCCACTCACCCACTCAGCCCTCCCCACACCCACCCACCCACCCACCCTCCCCTCCCCCCACCTACCCACCCTCCCCACACCCACCCACTCAGCCCTCCCACCCACCCACTCACCCTCCCCTCCCCCCACACACTCAGCCCTCCCACCCACCCACTCACCCTCCCACCCACCTACCCACCCTCCCCACACCCACCTACCCTCCCCACACCCACCCACTCAGCCCTCCCACCCACCCACTCACCCTCCCCACACCCAATCACCCCCCCCCCCCACACACCCACTCACCCCACACACCCACTCACCCCCCCCAACCACCCACCCACACCCATTCACCCTCCCACCCACCCACTCACCCCCCCCACCCACCCACTCACCTTCCCCACACCCATTCACCCCCCCCACTCACCCTCCCCAAACGCACTCAACCCCCCACCCTCCCCCCACCCACCCACCCACTCATCCTCCCTCCACCCACTCACCCCCCCCACCCACCCCCCACCCCCACCCTCACCCCCCACCCCCACCCTCACCCCCGTCCGCGTCCTCCCCCCCACTCACCAACGCGACGAGATCCCAGGGCAGCGCGACGAGCCGAGAGGTGGCAGTGCAGGAGCGAGACGCGCTCAGGCGGCGAGGAGGAGGCCCCGCTGGGGGTGCGGGGACTCTCGCTCCCATTGTAATTGGCGACATATGCAGGGCCTTGTTCAATCTGCGATGCACGATTTGCCATGGTCAAGTGAAAGTGATGGGTTTTGTTGCCTCTGTTTTATAGCCTTGAAGCGAGTGGTAGCAATTTGACAATCCCATCGCAGGGACGAGTCTCTCCATAGATCTACATAATAATCATCGTAATGTCAAGCTGTAATGAATCAGAATCTTGATTTAGACTGCTGGAGAAATCCGATGAGCTGTGAAGCTCTATCAGAGATGTCCAGTAGGGGCGGGTCTTCGAGTTGCAACAGTCAAACGACGCAAAAACACGATCGGAGCGCAACATAGAGACGAGAAAAGCAAGTCACTTTAGATAAATGAGTACTTAAATTCCTGCTGATGTGCGGTGTTCACTCGCTCGCTTTCCTAGACAGAGAACAACGACTGGGACGTGTTGAGACCTGCTGGTTGTGTTTAGTTTGTTGTCCTTCTCCCGAGCACGGCTGGCAACGTACGGCGCGAAAGAAGTTCAACGTGTGCGCAGCACATCATGCCCCGTGCGCGAATCACATGGAGCAAAGAACCATAGACCGCTGAGCGGGAACGGCAGCAGCAGCCGCAGCCACGCGGTGAGCCGGTGCCAAACTCTCCCCCAAGCTCTGCGGTCCTCTATGTACATGAAGATGTCACCTGCCAATTATACGAGACTTTACACCTGGGAGGAAACGGGAGCGCCCAGAGAAAACCACGCACGTGCGAGGGGGAAACACTCAATCCCATGCGAACGGAAAAGGTGGAGTCGAAATTCCCTTGTCCGGCATTCAAGGTATGGGAACTTCGACAGCATCTTTGTGATCCACCAAGCCCTCGTCTCCAGTGCTGGGTCACACGCGTGCAGAGCCGCCACCACCACCACCACCTGGCGAAACCACTTATCACTTCCCCACAACAGTGGCAAAAATCCGAGGTGGACCCGTCGTTTCACGTTCGCAACGCATTCACATTGAAGTGTGGCACCTATTGTGACAGAGACGACGCGTTGTTTTACACCCTCTTAAACCACAACGGTGATCGACCGGTTTAAATGCTGCTCGGAATGGTTGACCCAGCGTCGTCGTCATCCTCGTTGTTGTTGTGACTCATTGGCCGATTTCACCCCAGGGGGAGGGGACATTGAGAGAGCGCTCGCCCGCCCGTCTCGCCAGACCCCCCCCCCCCCCCCCCCCCAGTGCTTGTGTTGAGTCGGTGCCCCCTGGGGGAAGCCCTCGAACGGGATCCGCGAAAGGAACATGGGGACGGCGGTGAGCGCAGCGCGCTGCACCGAGAGTCGTTGCTCCACGGCCCCTCCGCGTGATTCGCGCACGGGGCATGATGCGCTGCGCCTACGTTGAACTTCCTTCGCGCCGTACGTAGTCGACCGTGCTCGTCGGAGTTGCGGTTTGAAGGACAACAAACTCAACACAAACAAGACGTGAGCTTTAAACCGAGATGATTTATAAGTGCATAGCTCCAGCGGCTTCCTAATATCGGAGGGAAGAGCGTTCCAGACGGCCGCAGTAGCGCATCTGAAAGCGCCGCGCGATGCGCTGACCACCGCTGTTGTTCGATGGCAGCAGCCACAAGCCGCTGCTGCTGCTGCGAGGAATAAGCGGCGTTCGCGTGATGATGGTTTATGCTCCTTGATGAGATCAGCGAAGAATTGTGGTTCATTTGTGGCAGGCAATTTGTGTGTGTGATGAGTTGCGACCTTACATTTAATGTGTTCGTTGGGCAAGCGGCGAGCACTGGTGTACGGACACGGCCGGCTCTGATGGTAGCCGTCACGACCACGTGCGCGCACTGCACGTGGTCGTGACGGCTCTGGCGGTAGCAGTCACCACCACGTGCGCACTGCACGGCAACACGCACGGCGGGACCGGTTGGGAGTGGGGCAGTCGTGCTTGGCGCGCAGTCGCCGTGCTTGAGCACCCGTCGGGGGTTGGACCAGCATCGCACCTCTGCGTCTCCCCCACAATAATCCGCCAGCAGTCGTCGTGGAGATTACAGGAGAAGTAACAAAACAAAGTCTTTATATACTTTTTTATCCGCAACGACGCTCGTCATTACGTTGAGTCGTGTGTCTGCGTACAATGCGCGCGTCCGACTGTTGGCGGTGTCAACGGGGGACGGGTCATCACCTGTGAGATCGGGCAGGGGTTCGCCCAAGTCGGATCGGGCAAGGCCGAATCTGCTGCCGAGACGATGTTCGTCGAAACCAGTCGAGAGTCTTGCTTGTCCCGAAACAAGGCCGCTGAAAGTGTGTGCCCGCACAGGAGACAGTGTGCGGGGCTGATGGATTGTGTACGAAATTAATTTATATTCGTTTGTAAATGTAGAGAGACGGCTCTGTGAAGGAGGCTCATTGTACTGATTTACTCTGCCCCCCCCCCCCCAGCCAGTGTGGCTTATGACAACACCGCACGAGTTACGAATTTAGGACTGAGTTGACTCAAAGGACACCTAGGACATATTGTCACTTTTAAGTGATGTTGTGCACAGACGTTTATCTCATGAATGTGTCCAGAAGCGTCACGCACGACCCTAACCGCTATATCAACATTTCGCACGAAAAAAAAGACAAATAACCCCGTATAGCCGTACAGGCTGTTGGGGCAAGTGCTTTTAGTGAGCACCTACGATGGCAGGCAGGGCACACCATGGGGTGTGGGTAGCCAACACCGCACCTGACCACCATTCTCTCTCGCTCAAGTGCCAATGTTTTACACTCCACACCAGATGGGGACCACCAGGGCATCCTTCCAATCCTGTAGAACCCGTCCAGTGGTTCAGAGGCTGAGTCTACCTAGGGTAAGCCCAGGACCGATTCAGATAATCGTCACTGGTGTTGGCCGTGAGCGGGACTCGAACCCGGTTCGCCAGGTTCGTAGCGCAGCGTAGCGCAGCGTAGTGCTTCCCGCTACACCACCGCAACCACACACGCACGCGTGCACACGGAGTCCCCGATGCCAGCGTGCGTGCCCAGCGCCACGCGTCGCGAGTAGGAGCAGCTGCTGTTAGGCAACGTCCCCGCTGCGCTTGGCACTCGGACATGCAGATCAGCACGCAACACTCCCCGCGGCGACTCCAGCAGCATCCACCCACGGCAGCAGATTGACAGAATTAGGTCTCCGAGGAACGACCTGGCAATAAATACCCAAACGACTTTCCTAAATCGTGGAACTCTGTCCTTCGATTTTGGAGTACTTGCCGTGATAAATCCGCGAGTTTTCATGGACTAAAAAAGGAATAAAAATCAAACTTAGTTTATTTTACCAGGTAAGGCCTCACTGAGATGAATAGTTCTTTTTCAGAAGCGACCTGGCCACAAATGACAGCTCAACGAAGTGGCTCATCACGTGGCAATTTCTGGCAATCAAATACCCTAAACGCGTGACGTTGATGATAAATGTGGAGAGAAAAACTGGAGGACCCGGAGAAAAATCCACGCGACCAGGGGGAGAGAGACACGCAAACTCTAAATACACCAGCGTCAGGAACAGGATCGCACCCAGAACCTCCTGTATACCAGGCGAGGTATTTAACATTTCACCACTAAATTTACGATTTGAAGGGTGGCTTAAAAAAACTCAGAAAACCTGCAAAGAAACGTGCAGGTTATAGTCTTGGCTAATTCCTCTTAAAATTCGTAAAACACCACGATGCACCCGTGACACAGAGAGCGAGAGACACGCGTTTGAAACGATTAAAACCCTGAGCTCGTCATCTCTGTGTCTCAGAGATGCAGCAGAGAGACGTAGAGACAAACAGACGCGGCAGAACCGCGTTTCAGTTTCATTTCATTTATTTGGTATAGCCCTGTGAGCCATTCGGCTCTTGAATCGGGTGCAACCGCAACAAACAAAAAACAAAAACATGAAACGAAAACATGAACAAGAAAACATCTTAAAGTGACTACGTTGACGCGGTGTGTCGTGTAGTCTAAAGGAAAATAATTGTTTAACTTGAATTTCAAGTCAAATTCATAACCCTGAACTCTGCAGAGCCCCCATGGTAGATTACAGCATCCGCAGCACCGCTGATTGTTGGAGGTTCTACCGTAATGGATGGTATACACGCTGTGCAATTTGCCGTAATGCATGGGCATTTACATAAATTCGAGAAGGAATTTTTATTTATTTATTTTGATGCTCGAGTATTGCATGTTATTTTGTGTGTGTGTGTGCGTGTTAACGATTTCCATACATGTTACGCAATCTGCGATTCAACATGTCTTTTTGCTTGGATACTCCCTCCGTAGTTTCCCACTCGATGCGTTAAAAGTTCACATCACTGGCTCGGAGGTTGCGCATCCTGAATTGTGTTTTGAAGGTTGCACGTTGAGACAGACCGGTGTTGTGAATTGTGCATCAGAAATACGGTCTTTGGAAAATGGTGTTTTGTAGAGGCGGGAAACACATCACGGCGTCTCTCAACACTCGGTCACTATTTTGAATGCTTTTGCTTGAAAGCAGAAACAGCGGGCAGATACGTCCCGAGCACACAAGTGGCAACCACGTGGCCAGTTCTCTCGTAGCGCAGGCGTTTAGCGCACTGCACTCTGAACTACGATCTCTTGATTTCGTTTCCTGGTGTAATATTTATACACCTGCGGAGAAAATTAATATTTTTGTTTTCCTTCAACCGTAGATCCAAAACCCAGACATATTTCTCAGTCAGTCTAAGGTCTATTGTCAACAATTGTGCAGTCTAACAGGGGTTACCCAATTCCTGGACTTGGGGCAGCGTTATGTTTGTGGTTGGGGGTTATGGGTGAGCGGAAAGTGCTCAAAATCGCTTGGACAAAGGGGAGATCAAACAGATGGTTAAACAAAAAAGTAAACTATACAGAAATCAAACTGAACTGCAGACTTCATTAGATCCGCTGGCGAGGCCCATTGAGCGCGGTTATGATAAGAACGTGGGGACAAGGGCGATGGGAGGGAAAGTCGAGCAGTGCGAGAGAAGAAACAGAAAGAGGAAGTGCTGTGACCTGCAGTGTGGTGAGTGAGTGTGTGGGTGAGTGGTCTAGTGAGTGGGTGAGTGAGTGGGTTGGTGAGTGTGTAGGTGAGTGGGTGAGTGGGTTGGTGAGTGTGTAAGTGAGTGGGTGAGTGAGTGGGTTGGTGAGTGTGTAAGTGAGTGGCTGGGTGAGCGAGTGTAATGTTGGGGCCTGCAGTGTGGTGAGTGAGTGTGTGGGTGAGTGGTCTAGTGAGTGGGTGAGTGAGTGGGTTGGTGAGTGTGTAGGTGAGTGGGTGAGTGGGTTGGTGAGTGTGTAAGTGAGTGGGTGAGTGAGTGGGTTGGTGAGTGTGTAAGTGAGTGGCTGGGTGAGCGAGTGTAATGTTGGGGCCTGCAGTGTGGTGAGTGAGTGTGTGGGTGAGTGGTCTAGTGAGTGGGTGAGTGAGTGGGTTGGTGAGTGTGTAGGTGAGTGGGTGAGTGGGTTGGTGAGTGTGTAAGTGAGTGGGTGAGTGGGTGGGTTGGTGAGTGTGTAAGTGAGTGGGTGAGTGAGTGGGTTGGTGAGTGTGTAAGTGAGTGGCTGGGTGAGCGAGTGTAATGTTGGGGCCTGCAGTGTGGTGAGTGGGTGAGTGGGTGAGTGAGTGGGTTGGTGAGTGTGTAATTGAGTGGGTGAGTGGGTGGGTTGGTGAGTAGGTGAGTGGCTGCGTGAGCGAGTGTAATGTTGTGACCTGCTGTGTAATGGCTGAGACGGCACAGTACGTGTCTGGGTGGGGGAATCAAGGAGTGAAGTTCACGGGAACAGTTCACCCGAAAACCCAGAGTCAAATCCACGCGACCACGGGGAGACAGACACGCAACCTCCAAATATACAGCAGCAGGCATGAGGGTCGGGATTGAAACCACGACCTCCTGCATACCAGGCGAGGTGGTTAACATATCCTAATCCTGGTTGCAGGATTAGTAAATCCAATCAGACCACCGCTGGGAACGGACACGTGGATATTGAGGTGATGTAAACACTGAGAATGGTTCCAATGGGCAATGAGTCAGTGGTTACTCTCTCTCTCTCGATCCATTTATCTCTCTGTCTCTCTCTCTGAGCCAGTTGTTGGCATAGGTCATAGGCTCATTACATTGACCTAAGGAGAATGTCGACTTCGCAAAAGGAATTTGAATCAGGGATAACATAATGCGGTTCATCCGAACTTTGGCAAACCGAGTAAAAGATTGTGAAGACTTTATCAAAAAGCACGGATAAATATTTAACAGCTCCACCGAGATTGGCTGAAGAAAACAACGAAGTACAAATGATAAGAGGAGTCACGCAAGAACACAGCACATCTTAACACGTGGTATCGTGATGCTTGCAAATGAATATTAGTCAGTGCACTGTTACACCTCTGCTTTGCTTGAGTACAGGAACACTCTGCCTGTTTTATTTTACCACTATACTCTTTAAAAGATGCGGACACGTGTTTTAAAGATGCGTGGTGAAAAACAAAACAAACATCCTCATTGCGGTATTCGTGTTTTTGTTCGACCGTAATTTTTGTTTGCGTGTCCTGGCAGCTTCAGTGGCCATCGGAGACGGTGGGGCACGTGCTGGGGAACAATGGTCACGTGGCTCCTCACGTCCGGCTCTACGGACAGCATCCCGTCGGCCCGCTCGGAATATTAACAGAGACCCTTGCCGCTTGCTTCGAGCCCCGCGATCCACTCCACCGCAACCTCCCTCTCGCCCCCTCCACCACCACCACCATCGCAACCCCAACCCCAGACCCCCAACCAGCCCCCTCCCCCCCGTGGACTCCAAGACGTCACGGTCTCCTGGCATGCGTTTGGCAAATGCACCCAGAATTCTCGCGCCTGGGCAATCAATCTTCGCGCGCCTGGCAGGGCGAATCTCCTCCATCCCGGCACCTCCAGCCTCTCTCTTTCTCGTTTCCTCTCGTTCTCTCGCTGGGCGGCAGATCTAAACGGGCCACGAGAGAGCTGAGGGGTCACGTGGGTGGCTTATAAGTCATCATGCGGAGAGCTCGAATCTGCTGCGTTGTTCTCTCTCTCTATATATATAAAAACCGCTTCCCGTTGCGTGGAAAAAGAAAGAAATAGTTTGAGACAAATGAACCATGTCACCAATTATGAAGTCACACCGCCAGCAGTTGGCGTCTCTGTGCTGCTCGGCTGAGTCTGCGTTATCTGTCTCCCGGTAGCTCGATTCGTCGCTTTGAAATCAGCCGGGGGAATTCGTTTTGAGACGAGTCTCTTTGGGCAAAGATGTTGGACCAAGGCTCTCTCCAGGTGCACGTGAGTGTTGGGCAGCGCTCATCCGCACGCATCTCTCCCCCCAAGCCAGCCGTGGACATTCCACTTGCCCTCAAGCTGGGTGCGAGTAATTGCATTGGGAACAACTGCCAAGTTGGGCTTCTGGAGAGAGAAATTAATTTTAAAAAGGCACAATTTACCCTCGGGTAGGAGAATTATTTATACTCCAGCTTGGTGGAGCAGTGGCCATGCCACAGCCACTGCTCGCAGCACCAGTGGCGTGTGAAGCCTCAAGAGGTTCAGCACCCACGTGGTGTTTGGATCTGTCCGTGCCCCCACACGCCTTCACAAGGCCAGCGTGGTGAAGTATGGTCAAACAACACCCCACCTCCACGCGACTGACAGCACACGGGAGGCTTTTCTTTTCCATTAGTGCAATGGCAAATGGGGCGTCAATTATTCATGCTGCCATCACAAAGCCTTCGTTGTTCACGTGGGCTTTTCACGACCAATGGTAGGATTCCTAATTGGGTTACATTGGCATTGGGTCGTGTATAAAACGGTGTGTCGTGTACCCTCCTCCACCTGACGTGTGACCACCACCGTGTCTCACTGCTTCAGCGGCGGCAGCACCGCCACCACCGGTGTTGTTATTGTTGTTATTGGTGTTATTGTTGTTGTTGGAGAGGAATCTGACAACGTTTAAATGCGTCACGACCTTTCGCCGGAGATTCTATCCAGCATCCTCAGGTTGTTAACAGGAGGCCGAGATCTCAGCCAATTGTTGATTGGGGGTGTTGGGTGGCGGAGGGCCTACGCCGGGCAACGAAATCAAACACGAACAATCATGTCACTTATTTTAGTTTTGTTTCACCAGAGTCTCAATACTCGTTTAGGAGTGCTGTTGATGCTATGTCGGTTTCCGTAATGAGATTTTTTGTTTTTTTTTCCCCACGTGAAATAATGGGTGCCTGAATAAAAAAATCATTATGCATCTGAGAAGATATTCCTTCGAATCCATACGGATAGGTCGGCAACCAATTTGTGTTCTGTTATCTACTGGCCACTGAGAAACTCTCCAGATTGGGAGTGACAGAGCCGCTGCACGATGCAGCCTTTGGAATCCACACACGCGTCCTTCAAGGCACCGGGTTACAGGGAAATGTCAACAAGTTCGTCAATAAGACCGTGGCTTTAAAATTAAATAAAATATTAAATAAATAAAAAAATATAAAATATAATATGCAAATATATCAAATTCATGTTTAATCATATTTTTAAATATATAAAAATTAAGGAAAATATCAAAGAAAAATATTTAATTAGCGACGTTTCGGGCATTGGCCTTCATCAAGAGACGTGCTTAAACTTTTTGCGAAGTTAAATATCCCAACGTTACCACAGACGGTTATTTTCCGCGATGAGTTGCAATTCAAATAAGAAAAAAATCCTAAAGGAATAAACGCGTTATAAATTAGTAGTGCAGTGCACGTGCTTAAGACGATACTTTTAATTGTGTTTGGCACCGCAGGTGCAAAATTAAATTTGGCTTATCGACAAAAAACATTTTCACGGGAAATGAATTAGAAGGGATATGTGTTGTCAATGCCATTAACAATTCTCGCAATTAAAAATTAAGAGCTGATGAATGTTGTTTTGATTTAGCCTGCTTTTCTTGCTTGTTAACGAGTTTGTAAAGGGACGTGCGCTCTGCCAATCAGTGATTTGATGCGAGTCACGATTAACGCGCCTCCGACGTACGGTGCGAAAGAAGTTCAACATGAATGAGAGGGAGGCAGAGGTTGCATGCGTTACAACGTCTGTGCATTGCGGCGTCTGTGTAGGGCAGCGGTCGGGAACCTATGGCTCGCGAGCCATATATGGCTCTTCCGGTGACGGCATATGGCTCCCAGACAATTTTGAGTTGAAAAAAATAATAATAAAAAAATAAAAATCAAATCAGTTTGGAACTGATTTTAAAATACTTGTGATATTGCTTAATAATACTGTGTCATTTTAAAGTAAACAGAAATTAGTTTTGAAGATAAAATTTCTCGGGTCACGGATCCCGTGACCAGAAGTCGCATTAAAAGTAAGACATTTAATTTATTATACGTTAAAAATACTATATGGCTGTCAATGAAATATATTAATAAATATATTGCGTTTATGGCTCTCCCAGTCAAAAAGGTTCCCGACCCCTGGTGTAGGGCGTTGATAGGTGCTCGCTGGCAGCACTTGCCCCAACAGTCTCTTAAGGCCACACGGGGGAAGTTTGCAGCGCAAGAAAGTCGTTCATCGTCGACCGCCCAAGAAATCGTGTTGTGTGCGTCCCGCGTTATAGCGGTGCGCGTTACACATTGTGCGAAAGAGTTCCCCGACATTCTATATTTGAAGTTTTCGTGACTGCAAGGATCCATATTCTTTGGTTCTTTCGGTAAAGTCACGTTGGAAAAAAAAATACTTACATTAAATCACGACGTTTCGATTGCAACACAAGCAATCATCATCAGGTGTGACAACCACAGCAATCATTTTTTGTTTTACTGAAGTGGGAAAGATGCCAGGGTTAGGTCAGTTAAATAAGTCAGAGAGGGGGGAGGGTGGGGGAGAATGGGGAGAGGAGGGCGAGCGCTGCAGGGACGCTGAGAGCAAAGACGCAACACGATTGATGCCAAGATCGATGATGGCGCCCTAAGCAAAATAGCCGCACTGCTAAACGCTGAAGATGCAATTAACTCGGTCAAATAGACTAGTAAATAAGATGGGACAACTATGAACAGTTAAATTTTACTTGGTTAATAACATCTTTCCAATGATTGCTCAATTTGTATCCATCATCTCGGTTGAAGTTACGTCTATGTTTATATCTCTGGATGGCTTCATGGACAAATCTTTGATGGTAGCCAGACGGCTTGCAGAGCACCTTAGTCTCGGAGAAAACAATATCATGAAAGTTCCCTAACAGAAACAGTTGTTGTGTGAACACGCGTGGAGCGAGGACTTTCCATGCAGTCATTTGGATGATGTCATTAAACTGCGTACATCCTCGAATCCATGTCTTCCTCTCTCTGTCTGTCATAGCAGGTAGTACACAATGATTAGACACTCTCTGCTGTGGGCACATTGTCAAATCCAACTCTCCAAAAACACTGCAATCCACTCTCGCCCACCTCGTTATTTTTTTTTTCAATTCCATCCCACTTCAAGAGCCGTCCTAGTTTCACACGATCTGTTGTATTATATAGCAGTTGTTTCCCGGCTCTAGATATCTACAATTGTTTAACTTGTCGTTGGTGATCTTTATAGACATCTTTACCACTGGACATAATATGTGTGACATCTGTCGTCACAAAACATGAGATGTTTTCTCCATTAATATTTGTGGCCTTTTTTCTCCACTACAATTTTCATCTTCTCTTAAGTGTCCTGGAGAGCTGGGGTCTAATGCTTTTCCATCATCTACAAAAGGCCAGCCACACAATGTTGAGTGAAACACATTTGTCGTTTGCAGAATCTGAATTATATTTTACATGTGGTCCATGGGAAATAAACATTTCCTAAACATCGCTTGCCTTGGTTAATGGGGGCACTGTAGTGGCCAGTCAACTACCTCGCCTGATACACAGGAGGGCATGGGTTCGATCCTGACCCTGACGCCTGCTGTATATTTGGAGTTTGCATGTCTCTCTCCCCGTGGTGGCGTAGATTTTTCTCCGAGCCCTCCGGTTTTCCCCTCCACATTCAGAATCATGTGTTTGGAATCTTTTGCTGCTCTCAAATTCCACGTGATAAGCCACTTCGTTGAGAAATCGCTTGTGTCCAGGCCGCTTCCGAAAAAGAGCTACACATCTCAGTGGGCCTTACCTGGTAAAATAAAACCAAATAGTTTCGTTTTCATTTAATTGGCCTGTTCCCAATTTTCTTCACGGACAAATGAATTAACGTGCGAGGCAGTTTGCCTGCGGGGATAGAGCTTTGCTCACAAATGTGGCCCCACTATCCCAGCAAGTTTCACGCGGACACACAATGAGTCCTTGCACAAAGAGAGAGAGCGAGTGAAGTGCAGATGAGCACTCAAATCATGATTGAAAGGTTGTGAGTTCAAGTACCATTGACGTTGACTCGACCCATCATAAACCCACCATCATACTCCTATCGATGAGTCTGAGTACAACGAGAACCACTTTGTGGATTAACAGCAGTGTCCATTCTATAGAGGGCCCCGTAAATACAACAGTAGATGTGATATGGAATTGACACGACTGCTTGAGGACTTCTGACATAATTGAGTGGGCATAGTGTCCCTGGAGTGTGCGGCCACGATTCTTTGGCAATCAATTAAAAAGGATGCTATTTATTCATGTTTGAAAAAGTGTTGACAATGGGTTAAAATACAGATTAATATACAGTGAATGGGGATAAATAACGTGGTGGGTCTCTGTGTGTGTCTGGGTGTCTCTGTGCATGTCTGTGGGTCTATGTGTGTGTCTGTGGGTTTCTGTGCGTGTCTGTGGGTCTCTGTGCGTGTCTGTGGGTCTCTGTGCGTGTCTGTGGGTCTCTGTGCGTGTCTGTGGGTCTCTGTGCGTGTCTGTGGGTCTCTGTGCGTGTCTGTGGGTATATGTGCGTGTCTGTGAGTTTCTGTGCGTGTCTGTGGGTCTCTGTGCGTGTCTGTGGGTCTCTTGGCGTGTCTGTGGGTCTCTGTGTGCGTGTCTGTGGGTCTCTGTGCGTGTCTGTGGGTCTCTGTGCGTGTCTGTGGGTCTCTGTGCGTGTCTGTGGGTCTCTGTGCGTGTCTGTGATTCTCTGTGCGTGTCTGTGGGTCTATGTGCGTGTCTGTGGGTCTATGTGCGTGTCTGTGGGTCTCTGTGCGTGTCTGTGGGTCTCTGTGCGTGTCTGTGGGTCTCTGTGCGTGTCTGTGGGTCTCTGTGCGTGTCTGTGGGTCTCTGTGCGTGTCTGTGGGTCTCTGTGCGTGTCTGTCCACAAAATGAGGGACAATCTCAGAAACACCCTTCTTGCTGCAGATGCAAGATCGCAGTATTTGTTTTAAGGTGTTCTGAGAGGACTGAAGGTTTAAACAAATATCTTGTTGGCTTGGGACGCTGTCCTATGTGACTTATTCAATATCATTGATAAATCTGTCCAGAGAAAGCATTAAGCTATAATGCTCTTTAATACTAAATTATACTTCTTCAGCCCGTGTCTATACGTAGAGCTGTTGGAACTTTAAACGTTTAGATGACGAAAATGTATGACCGGACCGTGTGTATGTACGTTGAACTTCTTTCGCACCGTACGTAGCCAACCGTGCTAGTCGGAGGTGCGGGGGAAGGACAACAAACACAAAGAGCAGTTTCTAAATAAATTAGTTTTTCAATTTCGATGTAAAAGTGCATAGCTCCCAGTGGCGTCCTAATATCGGAGGGAAGAGCGTTCCAGACGGCCACAGAAGCGCATCTGAAAGCGCCGCGCGATGCGATGACCACCGCCTTTGTTCGATGGTCATATTCGTATCTCGACGCTGCCTGCCAGACGGGACTTGCTACTCGGCTCGTCACGTGACCGAAAATTCCGCTGAGGCTCGATGCACACCTTGACGGACGCGACGGATCATTTAGGCCTCAGTTCGTTGTCACTTTCAGAGAGTCGTTCACTCCCCTGTACTGTCTTTCGCTGATTGGGGATCACACCCAGTGCCGGATTATCCTCGTAGAAAAAAGTAGATACGTATGCTACGGGCCCCGCACTTTCAAGGGCCCCGCGCTAAATGCGTTCAAGCTATCAACTCCGGTTCAGTGATTCTGCACTTGCTATATTACTATAGTACTATACTGCCTTCAACTTGTATGTATGACTGGGTGTTTAAGATTAGCGATTTGTCGTATTATCCGGCTGTATAGCAAATGAAAAAATACAATGACCTTATTATGCAAGTAAAAAATTGCATGTTTTTTTATAATTACGTGTTTCTATTTTATTTAGGGCCCCTTGAGAACGCATGCTACAAGCCCCGCCCCTAGCTTCATCCGGCACCGATCACACCCCAGTCTCAGCTTGGAGGCGTGGGCGTTTGTTTGTGTGGGTTTTCAACGGTTTTATTGAACTTGATTCTACTGTTTGTCTGTCGTGGTCAAATCTTGTAATAAAAATTTCATCCACTTCCCGTTGTCCAATCGATCCCAAATTTTGCACACGTACTCAGATCGGGAGACAATGCATGCCTGTATCATATTCATTGGCTCGTTTAAATAAATTAATATTTTGTATGGAAGCCTTAGTGGCCGAGTGGTTTGCAAACAGGTTTTGTGAAAACATTTTTTTAATACCAACGTAGGAGTCGAGAGTTTGAAACTCGCCAAGAACATATTTTTAAAATCATATTTTGTTTTTGTTTTGTGGAGGTGGGGAGGAAAGGGTGGTCGGGAAGGAGAGCTGCAAGGCGTGATATCTGACACCTTTTGCCGGGGCAAAGCGGTGCGTTCGGGGCAAAGCGTCGATGCCGCGTGGTCCCAAGCGCCGCACGATCTGCCGCGGATTTTTGTTTTTCTCAGAAAGGATTCGTGCGTCGGGCAGCCAATGCGTGCGACCACAAGGAGAATGCTGGACGTGTGGCACGTTCGCGCTAAAACTCCGATATCGTCACGCGGGCAGTGATTTTTAAAAAGTTCACCGACTGCCGACGAACAGAAGTTGAACGCGACCACTGTGTAAAGTGTATGCTCGCGTTGTGTGACATTTACTTTGCCCGCTGCGCTTCTAGTGAATTCTATACCAACGGTGCAATGAAAGCATTAATTACAAAGACAACGATCCCCGGTATAGCCTTAACATACTGTTGGGGCAAGTGCTGTTAGCGAGTAGCACCTATGATGGTCGGAACGGCACACGAGGGGGTGGGTGGCCAGCACCACGCTCGGCCGTCTTTGTCTCCCCAGTGGCGATGCTTACGCACCGCACCAGGTACTCATTGGAGGCTGAGTCGACCTGGTGAAGGCCCAGGACCGGTTCAGATAATTCGTACCGGTGTTGTCCGTGAGCGGGAATCGAACTCGGATCGCCGGGTTAGTAACGTGGCGCGCTAACCGCTGCACCACCGCTCCCCATTAATCTCACACACACGCACAGGTATGACACACGTAACAACAATGCTGACGGTCACGTCAGCACACACAGCTTATGCCAGGCTAGGTGCACCTTGATGTCACGCGAAATCTCGAAGGCTCGCTGGCAGGTCATGGGACCGACCCGGATGTTTTTGGGTGGACTGAGATGACACAAAACGTGCACACACACACACATCATATATTATTGCATGCACACATCCATCTATACATGTGCAGAAGACGTGCACTCAGTAAACATCCATGCGATGCATGTGTGTGCATGCTAATGATGTGAATGATGCTCAAAAGGATACATATTAACAAAGACAAAGACCCCCCGTATAGCCTGTAACAGACTGTTGGGGCAAGTGCTGTTAGCGAGCACCTATGAAGACGGCCGGCACTGTGGCACACGAGGGGGTGGGTGGCCAACACCACGCCCGGTCGCCTTTGTCTCCCCAGTGGTGATGTTTACACACCGCACCGGGTACTCATACGAGGCTGAGTCGACCTAGGGGAGGCCCATGACCTGATAATCGTCACTGGTGTTGGCCGTGAGCGGGAATCGAACTCGGGTCGCCAGGTTCGTAGCGCAGCGTAGCGCTAACCACTACACTACCGCTACACACACACATGCACACACAGTACATGTTCAAGACACATGCAAACACCCACGTAAAAAAAAATATATATATATACACAATTATATACACACCGACACATATGCACATGCAAATACTGACAACATGTAAAAAGACACACCTTATCAGAGAAAAGCAACCATTTAAAAAATGCAAATACATTTAAGGACTGCACATTGTAATTGTACTGCATTCTTTACATCTTACCAGGGTGGCGTGTAAGGTTTGAACCCTGCAATGTGTGATAGGGATGGTATGCCTTACACTTTTTTTCGAGGTGAATATGAATGCGGTGTGTACTATATGAGGATTTTAAAAAAAATTGCCTATAGCTTACAGTCATGCCTTTGATTGCGGTTTTGGCGACTTTAGTATTTTATTTACAAGCCGTATCCAACACAGTGAGGTGAAACCACATGCCAGGGTATGATTATTAACAGCCCGGGACAGATTTATATTTTTCTCTGCATAAACAGAAACCTACAAGCATAAGCACACAGCATATATTATAGAGGTGAGGACCTCTGTATTTCAACGGTGAAGCCAGTTCGCAGTAAATATCAGCAGGTAGTAATTTGATAATTTAAATCTGAACGTGCGAAGGTTGCTTGCTACTCTATACGTGTGAAGAGTGAAACGGCCAATAAGACAAGGGCTTTCGGAGGGGCTGCGTGTTTAACAATGTGTTTTTTTTTAAGTTAAATATTTTACACCCGTGGTTATTGCGTCCTCCAGTTATCTGGGACCAATTCACCGAGTGGTGTAAATGCTTACCCCGAGCTCTCATACTCTGATGGTGCATTGTCTTTGAGTTGTGCGCCTTTTGGCGTCATCTGGTCCAACCCATGTGAGACTAGGGCACTAGGCTCTAAGGAAAGCTGTATCGGGTGTGGACCAATCAACTTCAAGGACAGTGCACATTATCAGAGTTATGTTTTTGTTTGCATTATGACTGCAGGTATTGTGGTCTATGTAAACATGACTCCTTGTAAAAAAGGTGTCAGTTTTGTTGCCAGATAGAAGGGTAACAAAGCAATTATCAATTCACCGAGTATCAAGACTATTTAAACACGTCCTGCCGTAGGATGCTGTGTACAAATTCATCTCGAGTGTGTCGTATGCGATGGGAATGTAGAGCAAACCAGAGAAACCCCACGTGACACGTGGGGACACGGATATGTGAACTAGACGTTGTCTCCTTATTTATTGTGTCATTTATATTCTCTGCAACGATGCTAGCTCTTAGTTTGAGTTATGCACGATATCATTTTGCATCAAACTGGGGACACCATATCATAAAGAGAGAGTTCTTGCCTGCAAGATCGCCAGTTCATCAGCATTGATCTCAGCAAGGCTAGCTCTGCTGATGAGACACTGGATGTTAAAACCGGTCGAGAGATTTGCTTGTCTTGAAACAATGGCGCTGTAAGTATGCACTCCCAGAAGGCCATGCGGTGGATGGGTCATGTAAGAAATGATTTTACGTTAAATGTGGAGAGATGAACATGTACAAGATATTAATCGATTGCTCATTTATTTTCGTGATGTATACGAAGGGATAACACACAAAGAATGCACAAAATTACAATGCAACGCCTCGTGGTCATCTTGAAGCCCAGCAGATGAAGAGTCTCCGTACTGCATACGTACAGGCAGAGCCGGCCCAGCCACTAAGCGACCCTTGAAATTGCAAAGGGCCCCGTGGCCAGCAGAGGGCCCCCTAGAGTCACTGCTAGCTAGTGGGTGAAAAACATCATACATCAAAGGGGCCTCCAACCAAATTTTGCTTAGGGCCCCCAAAGGTCTAGGGCCGGTTCTGCGTACAGGTACAGGTATGATGACATCTGTGTGAGCCACCATCCCTGTCTTTAAAATCGGGTTTCCAACTTTTCCGCATACCAAAACTCCCACTTATTTCTCGGTCAACCTCGGGTCTATTGAAGCTGTGGAGAATACTGTGCCGACGTTCAACACAATACTCATTGCAGGTCACAGCACAAATTATTTCCGGCCACGCGAATGACAGATGCCAATTCCCGGACTGTCTGGGTCAAAATCCAGACGGGTGGCAAACCGAAATCAGAGTGATGCATTGGAAGTGTGTTCCACCATGTACCAGTTAGGGCTGGATGACATTTACCCCAGTGTGAAATTACACATGGCATCTACAGTTGTCTTCCAATTATGGTACATTTTTTGTTGTTATTTCATTAGTCACATCAATGAATACCGCAGTAAAAAAACACATAAACCCATTCTCATTGAATTTGGTTGCAAAATAAATTAATGGAATGTCGGCCTACGATATTGCTTAATATAGCTCGATATTTCTCAATATGGAGCTATTATGCACCTTCGATTACCACGGTTGGCTACGTACGGTGTGAAAGAAGTCAACATACATACACACGTATCACGTCGTAGGCTGCAGCACACGGTACAACATTCCGTGCTTTCCTCCGTCCTGCCTGCTTTGAGAGGGAAGTTCCCAGGAAAGCCTCACCTCGTCTCGTGGTTTCTGATCACGAGGTTCCTGCCAAGTTTTCGCATTAGGGGTTGGCAGGGGGGCAATGTTTGCTCTGTAAATTTCAATCGAGTAATTTGCAGGTAATTTTTCATGTTTGGCACGTTTAAACTATTAAACTAAAACTAATAAACTTTGTTATTTTAGGAAGTAAGGCCCACTGAGCTGTGTAGCTCTTTGTCATGAGCGACCTGGCCACAAAAATAGCCCAGTGAAGAGGCTTATCGCGTGCAAATATATAGCAGCCAAATACTCTAAACGCGTGCTGCTAAATGTGGAGGGGGAAACGGGAGGACCCGGAGAAAAATCCACGCGACCACGGGGAGAGAGACACGCAAACTCCAAATATACAGCAGGCGTCAGGGTCAGGATCGAACCCAGGACATCCTGCATACGGGGCGAGGTAGTCAACATCTCGTCCCCGTGGCACCCACGGTGGTTGGAATGGTAAGAGCTTTGCGAGTTCTTAATCATGGATGGCGTTATTTGAAAGCAATATTGTATATTATACAGTTGTCATTCACCACAGATTTGTGGACATTTTTTCGAGACATCCATCATACAGCAATTCAGAAAATTATCAGCGACTACGGTATAATGTAGTTACAGAAACTAAGCTTACTAAATCTCTCTTTGAAAAGGAGCTTATATATCACGCTGGGCTCTCTAACTGATTATGAGATTTTGAATTTCATTTTTCCTGGCCTAAGTTTCGTTATGCCATTTTCGTAATCTGCCTTCAAGTCATGCAACAAATCCGATGGAGGAATAAGCAAAAATCCATCACCAAACAGAAATAAAAATAGTATTTTAACACGCAGTGCAAATTGAATAGAAGAACCAATCCCCGCCATTCGCCACTAAGTGACGGTGACGTCACCACGGCGCCTGTGCCAGGCTAGGTGCACGTTGAGGCCACGTGAAGTTTCGAAGGCTCGCTGACAGGAGGTCTTGGGACAGACCCAGGTGCCATGGGTTGGCTGAGATGACCGGTAGATGCACCATCTGTACCCCCTACTGTGCCAACTTTGCTGTATTCTACCTGCCCGGCGCTCCGCTCGTGGTTGTGAGCGTCGCTCCTCATCCCTCCGTTGTTATTTTGCTGGAGGGCGACTTCCTCCAACTGCCCAGTAGCAGCGTCCTTGAGAAATGGGTGTCACTCACCTGTATTGGCTAACGCTGTGCTCCTATCGTACCCGCGGGGCAGTTTTCTACGGCATGGAATCAAACGCAACGTCGTTGCGACGTGCATCGTGCCCACAAAGATTGCGAAGCTCCAACACGTTGCTCTTTGCACCCCGCAAATTTCTTGGAGTGTTTTTAGTCACAGGCAACCACGACCATTCCCTGCTATAATCCCCGATTATTTTCGTGGATTTTCGGAGTCGGCGTGGCTAAAATCTCCTTAAATGTATTTTGCGGACGTGCTTCGCATGGTTTTTATGGGAGTTTTACTGCATCATCGGAACTTCAAATGCAATTTATTACAAAAGAATATTTACCCGCTCCTGTTGATACCAAAATTCAAAATACGCTCACCACATATATCATGAACACTGTCTTTTCATAGAAAAACAAATACTGTGCTTTACGATAATAGGGAAACATTTACAGCGATGGCCTTTCCCCAGAGGCCATCGTTAACACACATCGTGTGAGCAACATTTGTGTCTTACGCCCTCCTCCACCCGACACAACAAAATAACAAAGTTGCCGCGTGAACCAGCGTGCCAATTTATTACCGCTTCAGCAACACCACCACCGGTGCTGTTGTTGGCGAGAAATCTCACGGCATTTAACAACTTTAGCTGGTAGCTACAGCCAGCATCACCAGACTGTTGCCAGAACTGTTGAAGGGTGTGGACGACGTGCATTTTGGCTTTAAAAAATCTATTACGACCCCAAAACTCAATTACGAATCACAATATTGGTCACAAAAAGCCCACGACGTGTTGGATGTATTAGATACGCTTCAGAATGTTTTTTTTTTTATCAGAGTCGTGCAGTGAGTTTTTTTAGGATTTAACGGGGGAGCAGGGTTATTTTCCAACCTTGTCTTCATAACATAAAAACACACAATACAAAGGACACCCACAAAGTGAGACCGATGAGAAAGATTCTACAAATCCAAAATGAAAGTACACCAGACCATGAAGACGGGCAAACAAAAAAACAGCGAAACATTGGAATGAAACTTAGAGACATTCGTAGGGTATAAACAACGGAAATTACCGGCGATCTTTATCCATAGAGGCTGGTTGCATGAATGGAATGCACTCTGGAGAATTAAGCAAGAGTAACCAATAAATATGCATACCTAATAATCATAAGCAATATAACACATTGTGTAGTGATAACTGGGAATGATGGAAAAAGTTTCCAATAGCTTATTTTCATAAATATTTATACAATTCTTGAAACACACGATATCAATTCTGTGCAATATTGGATAATTCATCGACATGGGTCAATCACATTCTGAATTATTAATTTTTTCCATTGGAACAGAAAACTCTGTCTTCTCATATCTCCTTCAAATTGATACGCACACGATCAGAAAATCATTGATTTTTCTTCTCAATGGAGGGATCTGAAATCTGGATCATTGTTTTCAAGAGCTCATGCAATACATGCAATACATACACGTCGGATCTAGTAGCATTAAAATGCACAATCCGATAGAACGAATTGATTCAAAGCAATTAGCACTGAAAGTGATTTTAGATATTTTACTAATGAGTTGTAAGCACAGGAGCGAGGATTTAGCAGCAGCGCGTCCACCACTTGCTGCATTTTTTTTGCGGTTCGGATCCAGCAGGCAGCACTGGTTAACCGATACACAGTCTGCTTCCCAATGCATGTTAAGAACCCCTGACATTATTCGAAACGAGTTAAGCCATCGTGCGTCTCCTCGTTACGGTCCATAAATTAAAAAAATTACTCTGCAAATGACTCACTCGAGATTACAGAGAGCAAATCATTGCCCCATGCTGGCAGTTGTCAGGCCAGGTTCTGAGTCACCATTGTGCCCATGGGACAGCTTACACTGGGTGGTGCCCTTTCAAATGTTTGAGATGAGATTGTGAGTCGCTTGTCGTGTGCACAGCGCTCTGAGATGAACCAGAAATGTTTTTCTTTAGCGCACAAGAAAAAAAAGACCGCCCAAATATGGCCATTGAAGCGTGGTCTGTTTAACACGTAGTAGTAGTAGCCTTTCACGTCCAATATTATCCATAAGATCGCATATTTATAAATGTGTAGTTAAACCAACCACTACCCGACACAGCCAATGAGTAAGGTTTGCCACGTAAACAGAACGTGCCAATTCCGGTTGCGTGTTGGACAGTAAACCCACTGCAAACATTAACAATTCGAGTACGACGTTTCGCAGGTAATTACAACCAGCTTCATCAGGCGACAGCCAGAATTGTCCTGCGGTGGGCTTACTCTCCAAACGCACAAGCGGTGTATGCTGACCTAGTCGGCTTGGTCTCTCGTCCAGACGCGGAGTCACGCTGCGCAGACGTCTTCGACGACGAAACTCCAGACCAGTGCGGACAACAGAGGAGGATCAGAAACATCTCGTTGGGTGGAGGTGAACTTTGGGGGGTCACGGAGAGACGAGAGAGAAAGCCGAGTGATTGCTGGCGTGAGGAGGGTGAGATGGAGGCGATCGAGGAGAGGAGGCTCAGGCTAAGAGTGGGGCAGAGGGACGCTGGGAGTGTTGCTGCTCGAGACCGACGCCAGATTATTGTCTTCCATTGACTCGTTTCTCATTTCTCTCCTTTTGGTAAAATGGAAACTTAATCATATTTTTTATTTTTTTATTTTTAGTAATGTAACCTGTTCAACAAGGCCTGTAAGGTATTCAGGTCTCGGTTTTGACTGATGCACATCCGGCTTGGAAAACCTTTTTAAAAAAGGAGAAAGCAGCTTTTGTTTTATTATTTTTGTCTTTGACCAAAAGAGCTCGAAGAGCCGCCTCACACGCAGCGGCAGCTCGTACACAAACACAGCGGCAGGTATACAGCAGTCTGACATCAAACAACAGCACACACTCTGCCTTGAACAAAATAGGTTATGGAATAAACTGCGTCTATTGAGTCCCCCCCCCCTAGTTATTCTTTAACAATACAGTTTGACTGTTGTACATTTTGTCGTCACCGAGACATTCCATTGTGATCCATCCCCTGCCACGTTTAATCAATTATCTTAACGTTAAATTCTGTTTCAAGATTTCGTATTTTTTTTATGAAAACGGCTGCCCGCAAAGGGGGACAGCCAAAGAGGCACATCATGCGGCTCGGAATCCACAGGTTACCGACCTCTGGACCAGCCAGAGCGGAGTCCTTGCTGTATCATGAGCCGTGTGTGTGGAATCTGTAGTCTTGTGTCACTTGGCTGGATTGGAGCTGAGCCCTTGCTGTATCATGAGCCGTGTTTGTGGAATCTGTGGTCTTGAGTATTTGGCTGGCTTGGAGCTGAGCCCTTGCTGTATCACGAGCCGTGTGTGTGGAATCTGTAGTCTTGTGTGTTTGGCTGGCTTGGAGCTGAGCCCTTGCTGTATCATGAGCGGTGTGTGTGGAATCTGTGGTCTTGTGTAATTTGTCTGGCTTGGAGCTGAGCCCTTGCTGTAGATCGGTGATCTCTGCAACCTCTGGCCACTGAGAACTGCACGACCGCTGGTGATGTCCACCGTGACGTCCCACATCCCCACTGGCTCCGATCCACCTCGCAATCTCCCCGTCTCCGTGTTGTTGGAGGTGCCCATTCTGGCGTCGTGGAATCCAACGTCTTCCTCGACAGGCTGCGATTATTGCGAAATATTCACCCGAGGCTGCTGTCAGTCATGGGCTCCTGTCGACGTATTTATTATTATTATTACGCACTGGATTATCGAGATCCTGATGAATGGGAAGGCGACTGTTTTGCTCGATTCGCGGGACTTGCGCAGGGTCCAAGCGTTGGGTGGAGGAGAGATGAGTGACAGCACTGGCAGCCAGGGTGTTGGGGTCGATTCGAACCGACGTACACATCATTGCTACGCAGACGATACACAAATATACCACCCCCCCACCCCGATCCACTGCAGCTGACTCAAAACACATTACTTCAATACCATTAATAAAGTCATGGCTGAATCAGAACTTCCTACAATTTAACATATCCAAAACCAATATTTTATTATTGGGATTTTCAAAACAGCCGCTTTCCTGTGAGTCATTTCAGCTGGAAATTGATCATGTACCCACTTGCCCCACGTGAAAGTGGTTAAATAACCTCGGAGTTTTGTTTGACCATTAAGTCTCCTTCAATAGCCCAACGTCTCTTAAGCTGCTCCGCATCTCATTCTCTCCCGCCTGTCAAACGTTGCCCGCTCACGCCACACTCTGTCACCCACTGACCTGGGTCGACTGGTGTGTGTATGTGTGCGCCCCCTTCACCCATCATCCCTCGCGTGGATCATTGCACCGCTTAGTTGCATCTCGGCGGGTGTCCCCACGTAGGATCTTGGGACGACGACAGCTGATCCAGCACGCGGCCGCCACGATTCTCAACGTGAACCTCATCCCGTGATCACATCACCCCCACCCTGCGACAAAATCTCTGCAATTTGGCTATCCAATTTAATTTCGGGTACAATTTGAAGTATCGTCGCTAACGTACAAGGGCCTTGCACCTTTTCTTGTTTACATTCGACGGCTGATACGCACGCGACCTCTCCGATCCGCTGATTCACGTCGCGCTCCGCGTGCCGAGAACTCGGCTCTGCACGTGGGGTGACCCGAGCCTCTGCATGTTGCTGCGCCAACACCACGGAACGCCCTGCCACCGGGTGGTGAGAGAGGCGAGCGAGCTCGTGCTGTTTGGGGTCTTCTCTAAAAACTCACCTGTTTCGCCTCCAGCCCTACACTTCCCATGTACGAGCCGCAGGCTCCTCTGTCGTATTAATGTTTCCTAACTTCGTGCGCGGCGCACTGAGATCCCTGGATGAAGTGCGCCTTGTAAATGTAAATTCACCATTATTTATGATTTATAACACGACCCGGGCAATGTTTTCGTTGATGCACAGTTGGAATGTCAGCCATTCGGGGCCTCTATGATTTGCCGGAATATGCGGCAACAGCAGCTCCCTGCATCGGTTTGGCAGCTTAGAGAAAAAGGGATTTGAGAAGACCAAAGAGAAGGGGATTTCAGGAATTCATCGCACATTTTATGTTTTTAGCTTCGCTCCACGGCAATGGGGATTCCGTTTGGGCAATCTCCTTCCAAGCCACCATCTGTCTCCATCTTCTTGGAATCGTGGTGCCTCGTGAAACGAGAAGTGAAACACGTAAATGCGTTAAAACGCGGATCTGGAAAATATATAAATTATTGTCGGGCAATGTTACTGTCAGAAACGTGTCCGTCGACTAACAAATGCAAATGTTGGACAGAATCTTGATGCCCCGAAACGGCACTTGAACATTATGTCTCTTACAGAGGAAAGCCTTCCCCTCAAACCCTTGAAGCCTCCATAGAAGGTTGAATCAACTGGTACAAAGGCGCCTAAAGCACACTAACAACTCTCTTATTTTTGGGAATAACACCACTACCGGGAAAGCATTTACTGTAACAAACAAATGAAATACCCGTTGGTAACCATTGACTCTTAAAGATGTAAAAAAACGGACATTTAAATAAGTTGTAATGTCATCTTAAAATGCATATACTTTTAATAAAGTGCCGCTACCAGTGAGAGAAATCAGAGCAACAATCCATAACAACATGGTTATTGTGTCATGGTTTTAAATTAATTTACAAGGCTGTGGAAACAGAAAGTACATTATTTACAAACCGTTCTGAACCTAGAAATTGAATTTCAGTTGTTTTGTTTGTGGAATGCATTTTATTTGTATGTTTAACATTGCAATGGCATTTGATAAAGTATACGTGGCACGGATAACAACTCTACGTGTCTGTAATGTTATTTGGTATACGCAGCCCCGCATGTAAAATGTGTTCCTGTGAAAGCAATTTTTTTTTCTCAATTGCATTCCAGGTGTGCTATAAGTGCCTCTATAAGTGACCTCTTAGCCACAATGGGTCACTGACCTTTCACACCAAAAGAGAGTGAACAGCGAGTAATCGGTCAACTATCACACTGCATTTGTTTTTATAACAACTGGTAGAGAGAGAAAAAAATATGTTAATTTCAAGATATGTTTAATTCCTATCTGTGAGGGAAGTTCCAAACTTTTTTGCCCAAAATCGGCAAGGCATGAGTGAGAATATTAATTAACGTGGGAATAAGACTGCAAAATGGGAAACAAGTCGCTGAATTCCTCTGAGGGACACCGAGGCGCAACCCAAGCATGACAAATAAACAAGACTGTGATACATGACAAGCCACTAAATAATGAACGTTTTTTGTTTAGCAAATGAAAATCCCCAATGAGGCTATATATATTGCGCACGACTCAGGTAAGCACGCGTCGAATGAGGGCAGTTACTATTTGTTTTACATTTGCACTCGATATTGTGAATCCTACAGCAAGTTTTATTCATCATCTTTATTCAAATACAGAGTTTTGGTCATTTTCCTCAAGTTAAAAGTGACGGCAATTTCTCCTCAGGGCGTTCAGCTCTCCGTGCCAGGTGCGTGCGCCAGATGTAGCAGCAGCAGAAGAATAACAAGCACGCAAATTTCCACTTTTTGTTCAAGAGTTCATTTGGCCTAAAAACAAATACAAACAACTAACGAGAACATCAGCATATTAATGAGAGGGGGAGCTCTGCTCGACCGAATCAAGGCCTTTGTACGGAGGACCGCTCCATGCACAGTGGAGTACGACTGACAATTCTCATTTGCCACGTGAACAGATCGAACAATACGCACGAATAAACATAGCACATTGTCACTCGTTCATCCATAAAGTCTGTAGCGCGCACGAATTGAGGACATTGCGAGGCACTGGAAGATCGAGAGAGAGAGGGGTCTTCATATCTTGATTTGAGAACGACACTGACGCTGACGTGAGACGGAAGGGGGGGGGGAAGTGACGTTTGCCTCGTCTGGCTTATGCCATCGTACGTAAGAAAAAAAGTTTTGCTGGCTGGCTGGCTGGCTGGCAGAACGTCCCATCCGGAGGGATGGACGTACGGTCAAGTCCAAAGGACGTGCGGACTGCTGGGTTTAATTTTTCCTAAAATAGATAAACATGCACTTTGTTTTCTGTGTCCGTTACACAGGGCCACGAAGTGGACGGTGTGGTGGTACAGCACGTGAGGTGCTAATGTGCTTTCACGGGAAGAAATCCCATCACCCGTAGCGATGTGAGGGGGTCCACCCCACGGATTCTTTTGTGATCCACAACCAACCGCGGAAAATAAAAATGCACCACCAAAAAGCATTTGCGTCATCGTTGTGTTTTGCGGATTTGAGGGGTTTTTAGCACACTGCTCCGTGAATGAATAGGGAAAGGCGGATGACAGAAGAAGCATGGCTCGTGGGTGCCGGCTCCGATTAGCCGTGGGAAATGTGCAAATTCTGCAAGTTTTGCCGTGTTTTCCGTAAAACTCAATTGGAGGAATTTTTACGTTATTTTGAGACTTAATATTCAAGGTTGTTTTTCATGCAAAAATCCTTAACTACTCAACATATCACATTTGGAGAGTTATTCTGTGTGAAGCAAAATATGCGTGATGAAAACTCTGGAAAAATATGAATTCTATACCACCGTCTCTCTGCAACATTGCAATTAATTTTCGCTTTATCATAGTTGTAACTTTTTTATTTTTAAGACATCCATGGGTAAGGATCAACCAAAAGTATTTTTTTCAATGGCATGTGAATTTCAGAAACTGATCTCATCCCATGGAGTTCCACGTCTTATCCGCATTGATCCTTAGCCTTTCCTTAAAGTCGGTCTTGTCATCTATTATTCGTGTAAATGAACCTGAAAACGGCGAATTTTCTAAATCGCTTTGTAGATTACACAAAAATACACCCTGTCGTCCACCAGTAATAATGCCCACTCACAGTAAAATGTTTTACCTTTCAGCCTCACTTATTAAATTCTCATCGGCTGAACATGAAGGGTCATGGGTAAGTGTTTGCGCTCAGCTGAGATAAGCCGTGCGTCCCAATTCCCCGTGATATTAAGTATAATCTCCCAGCTTCGGGTATAGAGTTAATAATGTTAAAGTTGATAGGTGGGATTAATGTGCATTAAACATCATTCCAGAAAGGTGGTTGGGTCACGTGAGGGCTAATGCTAATGTCCAGTGTCAGAGCACTGAGGCAGAACAGCTCACGCCATGAGCCGTGTTTACACCAAGACATCAGTCCATGTCGGATCAGTTGTGAACTGCTCTGGGAAGATCCACGCGAACTTATTCAAACTGCCTATTGAAAGTGACCAATCAATCACTACGTCTTACATTTCACCATGGGTCGTAAACATTTTAATTTACCATTCGTTAATCATCAATGCATCAGTGCAGTTTTCGTTTTTTTTGTTAATGACATCTTAAGCCATTTTTTCAACTCGCTTTTTGTTATTTTGTATGTTTTTTTTTCTCTCACGAGTGGGAAACTTCACATTTCAGTTTCGGTATATGTGCGTGTGTATATTCATATATCTCCTCTGCAGCAACAATCTTGTGTCAAACTAAAGCTACGAGGATATTGTGAGAAGTACAACACATGTTTGACTCAAAAGTTTGCAGTTTTACCTAAGATATGATTAAATAAATGTCCACATTAACTGTTAATCGGAACTAAATAAAGCAAAAAACTTGATGCGATTTTGATTTTCTGTCGACACGAGATGCGTGTGCCCATTTGATTGAATAATTAAACTCGGCCAACTTCACGAACACACACACATATTTAATCCATAATTTGACCTCGCCAAACATTTTAACCATCAAACATTGCACCCAATAAACAACAACAACAACAACAACAAAAAGCCTGACACTTTGTCAATAATACGAGCCTCAAAAGGAAAAAAAAAACATTATACATCATCTGTGACGCTTTGGGCAAGAGCCCTTCTCCATGGCCCGCACACAGAGAGGCCAGCGAGTGATGAGAGTTGGAGACCACACTTAACTCCATGGGGCCTGATGATAATTCTATTGTATTTGATTGTTTTCCTGATGAACGGTTGTATATTGGCGTATGAATAGTTACCCATTTATCAGCTGTTGAGTGATAACTAAAAAAATATTGCTAAATAAGCTCTTTTATATTGAAATACAAAATCACAAGATGTTACTGGCGCATTGCATGGGTTAACTAAGGTTAACGTTTTCAAAATGTTTTCTGAGGACCCATTTTTAAATAGGACTATGAATATTAAACGAATGAGTTTAACACGCATGAGGCTTTCGCGACCAATATCATCCACAATATAGTTTTTTTGGGTTAGATCGTGTAAATATATAGATGTGTCGTTAAAACCAGCCACCACCCGACACGGCCAACTAGTAAGGGTTGTCACGTAAACAGAACGTGCCAATTCGTCACTAGTACAGCACTAACCGGTGTGTTGGAGAGCCAAGCCACAACATTTACAATCTGAGTACGACGTTTCGCCAGTAATTACAACTAGCTTCATCAGGCGACAGCCAGATTTGTGGAGAAGTCCACCTGTTTCGTTCCTGAAATAGAGGCGTAGTAGATGTGTTGACCACGCTTCTGCGCTCTCTGCACTAAAATTCCTCAAAGGGTTTTTTTTTTATAAACGACACCTCAGCTTGTTGTCCTTCCCCCGCACCTCCGATCAGCGCAATTGGCTACGTACTGTGCGAAAGAAGTTCAACATACGTACTGTACATTCCATCACCTGAACGCCAGTGTCTTCAATGGCCATGTTTGCTCAAAGTGGATTATAGTGCAGTGGACTTTGAATTGTGCGTAAAATCACGTAGTATTTAGACCATAACATAATTTTTAACGTTTGCATTGTCTGTAATGGCAAAGCACCACGAATGCAAATTAGATTGGAAAACAAGAATATTTGCGTCAGTTTCCCATTTCATGCCAGTTTTACGCAGTTAATGTTAACAAAAAACCAGCAAATTTTACTGTTAAAATCACTACCCTGACACATGTAACTGCCAAGCATCATGCCGCAGGTAAACACGAACAACATTAATTAGCAGACAATACGTCTCCGTGTCTGTCTCTTGCATAAACAACTAAAACGTATTTCTAACACAACCCATCAGGTGCACACACAGCCTTCTGGGAGTACATACATTTCAGCAGCATTGTTTCAAGCAGACCTGGACCAGTTTAACCGAACAGTGCTTAATCAACAGTTAGGCTTACTTTGTTTTTCCACAAGTATTTTATTACCAAGACGATTCAGGTACAGACACACACAGATGATATGAAAGGGGGTTGACACCAGCACAACACACATTAAATATGGAAATCTGTCTAAACCGCATGCTTCAATAAACTGTTTCAATAAACGATGTAAATGTTGTGGATTTGCTCTCCAACACACCGGTGTGCTGAACCAGTAACGAATTGGCACGTTCTGTTTACGTGACAAACCTTACTAATTCGCTGTGTCGGGTTGTGGCGGGTTTAACGACACATTCATATTTACGCGATCCAACCCAAAAACCTCCATTATGGATGATATTAGTCGCGAAAAGCCTCCTGCGTGTTAAAATTATTCAATAAACTCTACAACCGCCTGGTGTCTTCTTCCTAAGCTCTGATACCCCTGCAGAAGTAGAAGAGGAAGAGGGAGGGAGGAGTGCCTCACTGCCCTCATGAATACTCTTAATGATGATAATCAATGCCCACTGGAGGAGGGGTATCATGAAGGGGTTCGATATTTGATGGTAAGCGTCCTCCCTGCCCCAGCAGTGAGGCTTACTTGAATCAATGCTGGTGAACTGGCGATACGAGAGGCGAGGATTTTACGACATGGGTCTCAGGTTGACGCTAAGTTATGTAAAGTTTAATTCTAAATAGCTTTGTTGTGGAAGACGGTCATGCTTATTTTGGGGCGATACGAGATCGTTATTGTAACTTTCTTTACTACTTCTCACGGATGTTATCACTGTGTAAATCCCCTGAACGTTTAGCGTCGTTCGAATCGTTATTCCATTAGGGAGTTAGCAGACTCGAATTTTGTTCGCAAAGTGTAAAATCACACAACCGTACTTATGTTAAACCAGCCCAGGTGACTCAGCGGTCGCTAGAGCGGGGTCACAAGGTTGAAAGGTCAAATGTTGGCTTAGGGGAAATGATGTAGCACCTCGTGGAGAAGTCAACAGAACAAGTCCCCTTGTGTGAACACAGCTGGAGGCTCAAATCCACGGTGTCCACGTGCCGTGTTCACGTGATGTGCCCACGTGACGTGCCCACGTGCCGTGTCCACGTGACGTGCCCACGTGACGTGTCCACGTGATGTTAAGCAAGTTTCTTAACCACTGTCATTTCGCCTGATAATGATTCACCTATTCAATGGGAAAATAACTACTTTATTGCTATCAATCAAACTAACTCTGACTCTCAACTAAAAGGAAAGGGATACGTTATAAGGTGAACATTTTAATGGAAATGCATTGCCATGAAAAAAATGTTTTGGCACCCATCACGCAGCAAATCTATTTCCCTGTGACACACAACACAAGATAATCATTGTGGAGAATGGAGGCAACGTGATGGAAGAGGAGACAACACACCTCCCACACATATCTGTCCCTTCCCACGCGTTTTTATCGCGTTCCTTATATTCTCCAGGATACCGCTGATTGGGGTGCCCACTCAAGATGGATGGGGAAATGTGAAGTTTGAGGTTTCTGGGATCACGTCCCTCAACAGCTGACAATCTCATTCTACGCTGCTCGCATTTTACTCGCGCTTTCGGAGGTGCGTTCCTGCGGCCATCCGGAACGTGTCTTCCTTCCGACATCAGGAAGCCACTGGAGCAATGCACTTTGAAATCATCATCTCGATTGACACCCTCATTCTTTTAGAACTGCTTTTTGTGTTTAGTGTGTTGTCCTTCCCGCGCGCCTTCGATTAGCACTGTTGGCTACAATACGTATGGTGCGAAAGAAGTTCAACATACGTACATAGATCACTGCAACATAGACTCAACACTTCACACCTATGATTATCACGGTTGGCTACGTACGGTGGGAAAGACGTTCAACATACGTACATAGATCACTGCAACATAGACTCAACACTTCACACCTATGATTATCACGGTTGGCTACGTACGGTGAGAAAGACGTTCAACATACGTACATAGATCACTGCAACATAGACTCAACACTTCACACCTCCGATTATCACGGTTGGCTACGTACGGTGAGAAAGACGTTCAACATACGTACGCACGGATCATTTGGGATTTGTTTTCATGAATTCCTCATGTCTACTTTGGGCAGATGGCAGGAACAAGATACCGCTCTCCTGTGCAAAGCCTCTGTGTTTGTTATCTTAGACCACTTAAGGATGTTGCGGGAATGGCCCATGCCTCCGCTTCCAGGTGCTGTATTTTAATGTGACCTCATTAAGTTTATATGCCCACTGCAAGTGCATACATTTAACTTAATTTATCAAGGGGAAGTGTTTCACCGCTGCTAATCATTTCACTTAGCTTACATTTTAAGTGTTCAATTACATCTTGGAATGTATTTTTTTGCATGTTGTGCAATTGTTTCACGTGTCTTACATTTGTCTTTGTAAACCCAGGTCGCCCGTGCAATATTGAGACTTGAAAAATAAAGACACACACTTGCCTGTGCATCTGTAATAAATAAATAAATAAAACGTTCGCTAGATAAGGCCCATTGAACTACTAAGCTCTTTTTCAGAAGCGGCGCTCAACAAAGTGGCTTATCACGGCATGAAAATGTATAGCAGTCAAAAACTCCGAACGCGTGATGTTGATTCTAAATGTGGAGGGAAAAACTGGAGGACCCGGATTAAGTTCCACGTGACCACGGGGAGGACACGCAAACTCCAAATATACAGCCGGCGTCAAGGTCGGGATCGAAACCCACGACCTCCTGTATACCAGGCGAGGTAGTTAACATCTCGCCACTGCGGAACCCATATTTACCATGGTACAGCAACAATACCACGATATAAGCCGTACGATATAAGCGCCACGATACTCGTATAATACATGTTTTAACATATCATCATCCTGTGATTATCATTGCCCATATCATTTTAAATATATCATATATTTTTTGATGATAAAATATTTCTTATAGCAAACGCGATGATTAAAGTTTGAAATACATAGCTCTTCTCTGTCACATTCATTCTTTTTATGTTTCCTGGAACAATTGATGGAATCGTCAATTATATGACGTCATCTTTTTCAAAGTCATTCCATTAATTTAATTCCTTGTAGCGTAGGTATCAACGCGTGCGTTATCATCATACTGTAACACTGTAGTTATTTCAAAGGCCTATGTCAGGCTCCAGTTGAGTCAACTGAGTTTACGCGAACTTTGAGGCGTGTTTTTTCGTATTGGAACGACTAAAAAGCACAAAAACTATGTAACGAAGAGAAAGACAATTCAGAATTTATTGAAAACTGAAATCATCATTCACACATCGTAAGCTTTCGGGACCAATATTATCCATAATAGAAGTTTTTTTTGGTTTAGATCGTGTAAATATGAATGTGCCGTTAAACCCGCCACCCCCCGACACAGCCAATTATAAAGGTTTGTCACGTAAACAGAACATGCCAATTTGTTACTAGTTCAGCACACCGATGTGTCGGAGAGTACTCAATTTGTAAATGTTGTGGGTTCACTCTCCAACACACCGGGGTGCTGTACTAGTAACGAATTGGCATGTTCTGTTTACGTGACAAACCTTACTAGTTGGCTGTGTCCGGTGGTGGTGGGTTTAACGACACATTTCTACTTACGCGATCAAACTAAAAAATCCTCCGTTATGAAATCATAATAAATGACAGTTCGATAGTGTTCTGTGAAACATTATATTTCCCGGCAACCCGAATACAGTATCTACCATTCCATTTTGCTTGTCAGTCGGCTTACAGAACGGAATATGCTCCAATAACTTCTGGTCCTTAAAATCGTTTGGCACTTCGTAAGATGTGAAAGCCAGCATTTGGTGGCTCAGTTCTCCAATAATAAGCTCGGTTGGACCTTTGGACCTTTCCTCGTCTCCACACACAATGCAATAATAGCCAAGTTCTCAACTGATATATATATATATTTTCAGATTTTAATGAGAGCGGGTTGAAGTGCTTTTGGAAATTTTTCTTTGGTCATAAAAATCACGTACAAATGTGGCTAAAAGAAATAATTTATATCAGTGAGTGTTACTTGCGACGACACGTGGTGCGGATACAGGAACGTTGCCAAAGAAAATGGAACAAAAGCCGAAAGCTGCACAAGAGAAGCACGGAGAGACGCATGCTGGGAATTGCATTGAGCCATAGAAAGGGGAACACACGGACCGTGGAACATCGGAGACATTAAATTGACTTTAAAAAAAGCAAGTAGGATTCGAGGAGACACACGTCGCAATGACGGATAGGCGACGGACACTGCTGCCGATGGAGTGACAGTCAAACGTGGGATTCGTGTCCGAGAGGAAACCCATCGTGGAGCCATGGAATCAACTCATCTGCAGGAGCGATATGCAATATGCATCGCCGCCTGACCAGGCACATTGGTCGATTGCCCCCCCTCCCCCCCACCATGACCTCGTGAGAGAGTTGCATCTGCCGAAACCAAATCTCAGTCTTATTCTTAGGTTGTTTCGGTACAGTCACGTAGGTAAAACATTAAAAAAGTAAAATAAAATAAAAATCACGACGTTTCGGAGGCAACACAAGCTTCCGTCTTCAGGTGGAACCGTCACAGCCACGACAGCTGTATCAAGTAAATGAGAGATTGCAGGAGCTACCACTCCGTTATATAATGGTTGGAGAAGGTGGTGGGGCAAGGGCCCCATACTTGTTATTAATATGGTACGGTGAGGCTGTTTAGGCTCCGCCACGTGAGCCATTTGGAATTGGAGCCAGACGCGAGCTCCTCACTGGGAGGGGGTGCGGGGGGGTGATTCCTCGCCGGATCCTGTGACCGAGACTAACGAAAGAGCGGCAGCCAAAGGTGGGAGAACACGCCTGGGTGGAGGACGTCCGCCGTGGCGACGGGGCGGTTGAATCGGCTCGTGAGCAGGAGGGCGAGAAGGATTGTTACGCCTCGCAAACAAAAACCTGAAGCCCCGACGAACGTGGGGGGAAGCGGGGGGAGCGGGGGCATAGATTGAGGTGTGGGTGAGACCACTGCGAACCACGAGGATTCTGTAGTGGGAGCGTGTTGCTTTCGTGTGCGGCGTCGATTGGCGTAACTCGAGGATATTAAACTGAACATCGCAGGTGTTCATTAAACATCCAAGGGCCTTGCAAGTGACGTCCAGGCGTTCTGTACTTTAAGGCGCCCTTTTTCATGTAACGCAACCTCGAGTACTTTCGTTCAAACGCAACAAAAATAATCACTCACGTGCACTCTAAAAGGTGTAACGTTTGACATCGCGCATTTCATGCGAGCTCATGAACAGTAAAATGTAAACGCGCGTGCCATAAGCGCCCACATTCGCAGTGAAAATCTAAAAGTTGCGTGAAAAGCATTGCATTTTGTGAATACCGTACGTAACGTGAACCAACAACAACAGCAACAAATGGATATGTAATTACTAAATGAAATTAGTTATAAAACGGGGGGGAAACTGATTTGCAAAGCCTGCATTTAGGGCTCAAGGACAATTGCAAGCGTACTTGTCAATCCGTAATCACATTCGGGTGGAGACAATTTAATTTCGATGGGCCGAGAAGGAAGCCAACATGCAGAAGCTGGACCTCTCCTGCAAACATTCATCAAAACACGACGTTTCAATATCCATCACCATGCAGGTATTGATTATTGTAATGGTGGCTTGTACGGGGGGCCCAATTTGCAATTTGCAAAACCACAAAAAACACATCAGCGCGCTTATAAATTTTGATGCTCGATTGCTTTTTTTTAAAGCGTGCAATTGTGTTCACGTCACGGCTGCCATTGAAATAAATGGGATAGCTGCCGGTTATGTCACTAATTATGTTTAAGACCGTGACCTACGTATAAGAGGGTATGTTATAGCTTCACCACATCTCATTTGTTTGATCTATTGACACCGTACCAGCTTGCAAGGCGCTTACGGCCTGCTCATTTTTTGCCCTTATTTACTGCCCTACGTGTGCACAGAGTCACAGAGCACTACAGATACTTCGAAATTAGAACGTATATCCTGCGTTTTAAGAATTACATTCACTTGCTGCCCATTTCTAATGATGCAATTGAGGTATGGAATGGATTTACTTCATGACGAAGCCATCAATTCGTAGTCCAGTCAAAATAAGGCCCAAACCAAATTCGTGCTTACAACAGACGGTAGCTCGACTGTTTTGTATTCGGGAACGTGTCCTCTGCAAACATGTCACGCAGGATTTCTATCTTAGACATCGTTTTATGATTGCTACACAAATGTGATCTGTACGAAAGAAGAGTCACGTGCCACGTTTCAACCACTAGCATGGTGGGCGACAAAAAAAATGAGGTGCATAAAAAAAAGCTCATCGCGTCTACAGCGTTGCAGATAAGATCCATGCGGAGTGCATACAATGAGAGGAATTGTAAATTGAGCTGTTCACGATGGATAAAATGGTAGGGGTGCTTTGGGCTAGTGCAAGTGTAATTTGGTGGCTAATTTTACGACAATTCTATTCCATTGTCATATCGTGAACGATATGAATGCATCTTTCACTATTTAAAGGAAGACACCGTTCAAAATAATCTTTATATTTGTAAAATCTTGGCTTAAAGCTTTCGTGACTGCAGGAATACATATTTTATGGGTCTTTCGGTAAAAACCACGTAGATAGAAAAATAACAAAAATATCACGACGTTTCGATCGCAACACAAGCACACGTCTTTAGGTGAGAGACGATTGCTTGTGTTGCGATCGAAACATCGTGATATTTTTATTTCTTTTTCTATCTACGTAGCTTTACCGACATACCCATAGAATATGTATATGTACTTGAGAAATACCTCGGATCTGTATTATGGCCTGTCCCATAGTTTGAAGAATCGTTAAATTAAGAGCCTTTGTTAATGAAGAGACGAGGAGGAAACACATGCATTATGTTATGCTTTCCAACATTGTCAGAAACATTTCCGCCTGAGGACGACCACTTGTGTTGCGATCGAAAGGTCGTGATATATGATTTTTCTTTTGTTTTATTTTTCTACCTACGTGACTTTACCGAAAGAACCAAAAGTATGGATTCATGCAGTCACGAAAGCTTCAAATCAAGATTTAATATAATAATAATAAAGTTACATTCCAAGCAGCAACAACAACGAGATAATGCCACACTGCGCAGTGAGAGTGACGTCACGTGATGACCCTGGGTTGAGCAGTGGCGCAGTGGTTAGCATACTCTGGTTGAACCCAACGGTCAGAATTCAATTCTCTGTCATGCCCAACATCACTGGGGAGTAATATCTGGCCCCCCTTTCACAAACCCCTAATGACCAATGTGGTGAAATATGGGCAAACCATGTGACAATGATCACTATTCCCCTGAATTTCATATCTGCCTTCATCAAGAAATAAATGTCTTATTCTCCTCAAACTTGTATATTTTCCCCAAGAACTCTCATCTAACTTCCATTCGTGAAATACTCCTGGGAATAAACGGTCTAACATCTCATTTGGAACCGTTGGGGTGTTAGATTCTGGAAACCTAGTGAGGCTGGCATGCTAATAGTGGCAATTTATTGCGATGCCATACACCATACAAAGGCAAACAACCTTTTCACTTTATACTCCAATCCTGTGTAGCCACTTATACTTCTGCCCCTGTCCACCCTGTCGTGGAGAAGGGCACAAAGCTGTTGATCGGCCGGTTGCATGAAGCGGGGTGAAGCGTCGGTCCTCCGACCTCTTCCAACCCTCGAGAGCTCCTTCTATTGGATGCCCTTCTGCCGGCGGTGGTGCCGAGCAAGCAATTGCAGGGCCGCGCCTTTACCCCTTTCGCTGCAGTACTAGTGCAGTGTTCGACCGCGGCCAATGCGCGATTTTTTTCCGATGGATGGAAAATCTCATCAGCTGGCCAGAATGAAAGGAACACGACAATTTTCTACAAAAAAACCCCAGGACAATCAAGGCTCCATTAGCATTTTAATAGACAGCATTAATGAACACAAATGGCAGAATGTGGTGACTGGGGGAGAGAGCGGTGAGAGGACCGCAGCACCGTAGAGTTAGGTGGCTGGATAGCCGGGCGGTCAAAATGCTCGCCATTAGATCAATTTTCAAAGGGTCAACGGTTCGATTCCCAAGGCCGGCCATTAATTGCGGAAAGTAATTACCAAAATGCACCGCCCGCTTTAAACTGGACATTAAAAACCCAAATGCCACCGTTTGCAAGGGTAGTCCATCGTGGGCCACATCCCAAATGTTAACATCGCCGGTAAGTTAATTACAAACAACACGTGCCTTTATGTAGCCAGCTGTACAGGTCTCCCTCGCAATCGAGGCAATAGACATGATTCTTGCATGAAGCCATATTTGGCGGTCATCCCGCCAAAAACAAAGTGACTAAATGTTGGCAAATTTGGAAACATTTGCATTCAGTAATTCCACCCGTGGTCAATTCCACAGAAAATGTATGCCATTCTGCAAGGATTCATGGCCCAATTTAAAAAATAGCCCAAAGTGGGTTGGGCTTATGGCAAAGCTGACAATTACAGTCTTTTCATGTGTTTAAGAAAAAGGGTAATGAAATGAATTATGGAAAGCACGAAACATCACTTGAGCGAATGTAGGCCCTCCAGGCTGTGGAGTGTGGATAATGGCTGTTTTAAATAAAGCAGCCCACTTGTGCACGCAGAGGTAAACGCATGCGCCGCGCAACTCATCAGCGGTCGCAGTGTATTGCGAAACAGCTGCCCCACTTACACGATATCACGAAGGCGCACAGATGGACAGAATGATTAAGGAGAAAATTGGAGCCATCTCTCTTCCATAAGTAGTTTTTATTCCCCTCTCACTCTCTCTCCCTACGCCTCGAGAATGGTGCCTACGGATATTCTTGATTCTCAGTGACCCTGAAAGCAGGGCAAGTGGCACGTAGACTCAATCCTCCCATCAGAATGTATTAGCCTTTGGTAAATCTTGTAATTTTCTCTGGCAAAACTAACACATTTGGCAAAGGCTTAGTGATTAAAAGTGACCTCCTCGTGCCACCCTTTGTTGTTGCTGCGAATACATTTTGGCGAAAAAGTTTTAACCAAGCCTGAAGGCAATTTGAGATCTTTTAAATCTCACAACATGCATGCCCTTCATAGTTACTGTGCAGTGGGATCTGTCATTTTTATTTATTTATCGTCTCGAGGTGCAGGGTTCAATGCCTAATTAAGGTAGATATAATCTGAGACACCTTTTTTAGCGAACTATAATTCCTACCCAGCCCAAACCTACATGGCATATTACAATGATCAAGTACAATTATAACGTTCGTATACAACGTCTAAATGTAGCAGCATCTTTATATGGACCGGCAGAGGAGAAGAGTACATCTTTATTCGGGGCTTGGACAGAGGACCGGTAGTCAGTAACACAGACGACTGGGAGATGGAGAGGGGGGTATCATAGAAGCGACGACCTCTCATTGAGCGGAGGATGGATGACAGCCGAGCCAGGAGGTCTCGTTTGTCTGAACAGAGGAGTACATGTAGGCGAGTCGTGTGAGGTGAGAAGTGGTATGTAGTCGCGAGTCCATAGAGGACCTCGATAATGGTGAGTATAATATCGTGTAGTTGATCCATGACTGGATCGGTAAGCCAGTGGAGGGATCTGAGATGCGATTTTGCTCATGGGTAAGGAGATTTGTAGTGGCATTTTGGAACCTTTGACGAGTTAGGGAGGTGATGGATTATTTTTGTTCACAGTCCTGGAATTTAGACAAACAAAGGAGACATACTCTTAGGAGGCTTGTGTTGCTTCCGAAACGTCGTGAATTTTTTAATTAGGTTTATTTTACTTTTATTAATTAAAAAAAAAATACCTACGTGACTTTACCGAAAAAACCTAAGAGTATGAATCCTTGCAGTCACGAAAGCTTCAAATCTAGAAACAAAGAAGATTTAACACGGTGGTTTCGTCATGGAGTTATTGATCACCAGACTGAGACCACAAACTTGCTACACTTAAGAACCCAGTTTCACAACGGGGGGGGGGGGGGGGGCAAAACCCAGATGAGAACCCAGGGATTTCTGAAGGGCTGCATCAGCACTTTGAGTCTGCTTTGAAGCACAGGGATTATTCACAAATATTGATTAGTGTAAGACATGTACAGTCAGTTTGATTCAAAGTCAGATTTTTTTTTAATTGATCGAATTTGATGATTGGACTGATGTGCACAGCGTCAGATTGAGAACCAATCAGGATCAGACAATAGTCCATAATGCACAGTGCAATGAAAAAGATAGGTTTTTGGATGTACTGTATAACTAGACTAACGAATATTAAACAATATCCCAGGACAGCCATAATTGCTGTAATATCAAGGTTAAACACCCTCTGATGTAGTACTAATTTCCCGCGTTGTAATCGAACCCTGGGGCTCAGCTGTACTGCTTAACCGCAATCACACGGGCATGATATTAGCCCACTAAGACGGCCACCTGGGTTTAGTTATTTGTTCAGTTTCAATTTGCAGAATTAATTTTTTTTCTTGTAATTGCCCATTCTGCCTCAAATTTCAGTGGACTTGCCGTATATATTTTTTTCAGCCGGTGCCCTTCTATGGCCAGACCACACACACTTGGCACCACTGGCGAGCTATGTGAAGACAGCCATCGCTATTGATTAATGCCCCATGCTGAAATAAAGCTTATGGGTAGTAAAAAACTGTATTTATGGGAAAAAGCACCTTGCCAAGGCAGGCTATAGAGCTTATCTCCCTGGGGCTTACACACAACCACATTTAAACACGTTGAACTACGATATTTTGTCCTCGCGCTCACAATGCATATATTAAACCATCAAACATGCTCCATCTCAAAGGAATCATTTCAAGTGGGTAATGCATTCATTTTAAATTGACATGTTCAGGATGCATAATTAAATTGGTTTGCATGTGTACGTAACGTGTTGCTGCACTATGCACTATTCTCTCACCAAACAGCTGCAGTATTTCCAGGAAATCCAAGATTAAAGCGTGCACTTCTTGCATCCTGTGATACCTTGAAATTACACAAAAGTGGTAGCATCTAGGCTACACGGTTGGCCAAAATTGTGCTGTATATCCGGTATGTGGCACCTTTAATAACCTGAATTCCAAGCAAGTCATGGCTTTTTTTTTCCCCCAGGCAAAAAAAGCTACGAGGCCTATTGCGCGGGGTCGCGGTATGCGGAAACAGGGTCACAGCTCTAGTTTATCGCAGCACTGTCCTCCGCTCTGTCCAGTGCAAGAGTGGGTGCCACCTCATTTCAACGGGCATTTGTTGTTGTTGTATTGCAGTATCTATAAGAAAGAAATGTCTGCTCCCTTGTGTTAATTTTAATGGCCACTTTACTTACCCCCCCCCCTGTTGATGAACTGCACTGCGGGGCACATTGGGCCAAAGGCAAGCCTCAAGTCAAATTTTGTGGACCGCCACGCTGTAAGAAACAACAAACAACAACCGCATTGTCTGGTGTGTTGCGAAACTAAATAAATAAATTGTACATCGCAGTATCCGCGACGAAATAAAAACGTTCTTCAATAACACTGACGTCAAAGAAGAAAATACATAATCGGCGACATTTCGGGGCAATGGTCTTTTTACTTAGCACTTCAAGTGAGGCCACAGCGACGGAGTGGAAAACGAGGGTTAGGGACTGCACGTGACGCCCTGAGACCTGATGAGAATAAACATGTTTTTATGTTTTCCAGTGACAGGTTTTAAAATAGGCATATGAAAAGTTACCAAATGGGAGTCATTGACCAACGGCTGATCGACCGCTTCCATAATGAAAAATATACGGCACTGTACATACAATATCTTAAAATATTCATGTACGTTTAGATAAAATAACAAATTAAATGGCATTGCATCCTCAGTTATGAATTATCTTTGCTTACTCCATAGATTCTGCACATCATCAACGACTGCATGGCATTTAACATCTCCCCCTAGAGATGTTGACACTTGTAATCTTTCGGCACTGGTGTTGTTGATCTAATCCTGAATTATTATTGGGGCTACTTCTTGTTCACCTGCTACAAAAAAAACCTTGGAATAGATGCGCTTCTGCGGCCGTCTGGAACGCTCCTCCTTTCGAAATCAATAAGCCACTGGGAGCTGTGAACTTTTAAATCATCAATAGTGAAAACTCATTTCTTTAGAACTGCTTTCTGTGTTTAGTTTGTTGTCGTTTACCCGCAGCTCCGATGAGCACGGTTGGCTACGTACGGCGTGAAAGAAGTTCAACATACACACACATACATACTGGAGCGTGCATTGAAAAAACCAATAGTGCTGTGGTCATTGCCGAGATCATGTCATGGTTTTTTTTTATACGGCCCGACTCCAAATGTCAGTGCACTTGCACAAGGCTACGTTTAAAAAAACGGCTATATTTGTCCCCCACCTTCATGGGGCAAGCACTGAACCTTCAGGTGTCTCACAAAGCGCAATTGCGCGATGGCGTTCACGACCCAGTGAAGAACGTGCCACACTCGGAGAAGGCCGGGGTTTGAGCTTTGTCACGGGGAGGGGGGGGGGAACGCTCACAGCCCCATGATTTGAGCCCCTGCCAGCGCAGGCGGTGGTGACATTTAAACGTGACCGAGAGAAGGCGCAAAAAAAAAACACATTAAAATTACTCAACTAATCTGGCTTCTCAACACTGTTAATACAATTAAGCTATGAATAGCCGAAATGTGTGCGTGTGTGTGTTACGAGCATTAGAATGAAAGCAATGCACGTGCAGTGCTCTAGAAGAAATGTAAGAGCTTGTTTTTATCATATTGAAAGGATTGTAAGGAGACACAAGTTGCCCTATTATTGCTAGTTTACACACAGCTCGTATAATAGAACTTGCTAAATAAACTGCCATGACTTAGATGGTGTGTTGTGCACAGCCTACATTATTAACTAATTGACATTTTACATATACAGTTAAACATACAGTATATACTTTAAATCATTATGCAAACTCCAGGCATCCTCGCAGCGGCTTCTGGCTGCTGCCATCAAACAAAGGCGGTGGTTTCAGATGCGCTTCTGCGGCCGTCTGGAACGCTCTTCCCACCGATATTAGGAAGTTGTTGGAGCTACGCACTTTTAAATCACCATCATCATCATCTAGATTGACAACTTACTTCTTTAGAACTGTGTGTTGTGTTTAGTTTGTTGTCCTTCCCCTGCACCTCCGATTTGCACGGTTGGCTACGTACGGTGCGAGAAAAGTTCAACATACACAATGTATGTAAAGTCACTATGCAATACATTATTGTACTGTACAGATATACTGTAACTTCTTTTACAAAATGTATGTGTTCAAGTTACTGCTGTTACCGCGATAATAATTGGATGGTTGCAGTGAATTATACTACAGGGAATACGTCAACTCAGCATATGATGATCACCCTGAGGTCAACAAAATGAGCTCTCTACCACTACGTGAGAATCCCACTATGGCCTGCGTACAATACAAACTATGGCCTAGACTATAGGAATGTGGAGTTTTCACCACCGGTATATAGGTAACCGGCGAAAATCGCTGCTGCCACCGTTCCTTTTCTGACTTTTGACATGACCCCTATTTTCTTTTTTCAGTGAGCAAAAAAAGCTGTGGTCCCATATAAGGTTGTAAACATAATTACTGTGGGTCAAACAGCATTAAGGGAAACCCCACAGTATCACATAGGCCAATGGTGGATGTCAGAAAACCCAAGCGACCTAATGTTTGAGCCTCGAACCTTGAAATGCCGGTCAGCGTGGCCTTTTTGAATGTCGTGGTGGCAGAGCAGCATGCCTCAGTATACCTTCAGCCTTATTAGGTATTTGCAAGTGCATCATAGTCATGCCACCTGACGTGACGACTCATATGCTGCACATCATTCCATCGCTATTCGCGAGGGATACGTTCTGGAGATGGTTATGACCAGCAAATTTCGCTGATAATGATATTGGCCCACGAAAACCTATCTACAGGGTTCCACGGTGGTGAGATGTTAATTACCTCGCCTGGTGTACAGGAGGTCGTATGCTTGATCCCAACCATGATGCATGTAGATTTGGATTTTGCATATTCTCCCCGCGGACCTCCGGTTTTCCCTCCACATTAAGAAACATGCGTTTAGAGTATTTGGCTGCTATAAATTTCCACGTGATCAACCACTTCGTTGAGCTATCATTTGTGGCCAGGTTGCTTTTGAAAAAGAAGCTAATCGCTTGGTGGGCTTTACCTTGTAAAATGAAATCGTTTTAAGTTATTTTTTATAGTTTATCTTTCATCTCATCGCTTTATCTCTCATCAGTTTAATCACTTTTCTTTTTCTCTCTCGATGCGGTCGTGTGGAGTTCCAGATGCAATTCGCAAATAGCCAAGATCGCGAATAGAGAGGGAATCCTGTACTGTACGAGCTGTCTCAGTTTCACCTTAGTTAGGACTCTTCAATAGGTTCTGCAAGCATAAGCTAGCGTATCACTAATGCAATATTGGTAATACACTGCAGTGATGCGTTGGTCTCAAAACAACGATATTGATTGCTCGGATTTACCAGCACTCTAAATTTAATTCAGCTTGAAATTAATTGCATGCTCCTTTATTATACTGCAGTGTTTTACATCTTCAAGTCATAAAGAAGTAAAGAAGGATTTACTTTAAATCAAACAAATTACTGCAGCAGCTTCACACTTTATTGTTGAACTAATGAGGTATTTTCACCCTTTACATTTCTAAAATGCTACATTTATATTGGAATAGTTGGATGCATTCTTAGAGCATCTTTGTTTAAATAAATGTGGTGTAAAAACATACAAGCTATCGTATATGGACCATTCCGTTTTAAATGTGTACATTGTTCCAGATTTTATAGAACACTTATGTAATAAAATGACTTATTTCATAGCAATTACAATTCTGGACACACGCTAACAGCAACCGCCATAAATGTTCGGTTTTGTTGACACCAACAAGAGAAAAATGCCGAGATGCTTTCAGTGACCTCTCAAAAGGATTTGTCAGTTGGCTCCACGGTATTTCAATCTGCGCCGTAGTTTATCAACCTACACTTTCGGCAACGACGATGTTGATAGGTTTGAACAATAGCAACAACACATCCTTTTATTCAATTTGACATGGGGCACACGATTGGGATGGATTCCATTGTCCATGTTTATATGTGAACATTAAATTGGACAATTTTCGTACGTTTTTTTTATCAGTCCAGAAAATTCCAGAAAAACACACAAGATGAATTTCGTGCAACATCCGAGTCACTCTTTGTCTGCGTTAAAGGCTTGGACAAAAAATGAGATGCCCTGGGTTGCCGGAACCCTTCCAAGGTGTCTCGTATCTGTGGGTTAGTGTAAATGTTGTACTTCATTGCAATAGCATATTTGAGCAGATCGATTGGGTCAGATAACAAAAATGTGTCTGTATATATTTTTTATATCTATGTGTGTATAGATAATTTGTTCATACCTGTGTGTGTATATATTTAGTTCATACCTGTATGTGTATATACATTGTTTATACCTGTGTGTGTATATTTTGTTTATATCTGTGTGTGTATATATTTTTAAAAAGAAACGTCTTAATTGGCTCAACTGGCGCGCAGAGACAAATCAAGTGTTGGCGGGTGTTTCTAATTCCACCAATACATTGCAGTTAATTAGCAAATTTTGTTTTATATCTCATATATAGTAGCATACTCATGCTATGTTTAGATTTTTTAAAAGACAAGTTTCGCTGGCTGGATTCCTGTCTGACTGGCGGGGCACGTGCGTCATCACGCACGCATGCGCGGTGACGTCACCGCCGCGTTCGTGCGTGATGACGTCACGTCCCCACCCCTTGCTGATGGCTTTAGGCGGCAACGCAGCGATGAAAAATCATCCCAAATGGTGAAAGTCTTCACGTGTTTGTATTTCGTCTGTTCGTGAACTCTCTTCCTTCAAATACGGCGCCAGGACTTGAGAAGACCTCGTGCCAGGGTCAGGTTATCGTCGCCAATCGGTACGCAAATCGATCTCAAATCGATCTCAAATCGCAGCTCTCTCAATGTTCATCTGGGATCGTGGGACGCGTGACATTTTAATATTCCAGCGGTTCGATGCAGGCCCCAGACGTTCTTCATCCACGGTCAACGTTTATAATCTTAATCCGTGTTATTTTGTAGGTCCCGGACCCCGTGATTGTCTACAGACTAATGAATCTACAAGGTAAACACGTGCAGCTGTTATTAGTAGCTTTTATATGTATACAAACAATGATGTTTGTTTAAATAACGTGAGCGTGACCACGTCTAACGGACGTTGGATGAGCTGCAAGCCACGTGGAGACTTTACGATTTGGGATGATGTAATCGTTACGTACGCGATTACAAAAAAAATGTACATATATATTGGTTTGTACGGTGAAATTTTCATCTATTTTAAAAACAAAGTCCAGAGTATCTGGCGAGCAAATTCCACATTCATTCGGCATGAGCCATTCCATCCAAATATAACGATCACTTGTTGAATTGCCACAAAGTGGTAGTCATTTTAACCACCCCCGAGATGATGATTGGGCCGATTCGAGCGCTGTAATGAACCACCACTCCGGATCACGTTACACGTGACGCTATAAAGTTGGGGTCATTTGCAGGGCATCATTACCACTACTGTACCGTTTAAAGTTTACTTTCAAATGGAAACTCTTCAATTCAAAAGTTAAACGTGAGATGAATGTGGTGGTGGGGGTGGTTTGTAGCAACTCTGTTCATAACACGATGTAACACGATGTTTGTTAGTAAGTGTTATTTTATAATTTGGGGAAAGTCCGGTCCGCGTGCCGTATGAGGCCCGCGAAATCATTTGGTCAGTTCCAGCCATCACATTCGGGGTGAGTTAATTAAATGTTTGACCAAATATAACAGGCAAATTTTTAAGTTGATAATTTTGTATGGCCCGTGAATGATGTTATACATATCCAAATGGCCCTTGGCATGAAAGAGGTTCCCCACCCCAATTGCTTAAGCCTCAAAAGTACAGAAAATGGCTTTGCTTTTGTGACCAGGACTTTATGTGAAGGAATGACACAAATGCACACCACGTTTTCTCATTGAAAATAGGTACATTTCAAAATATCACTGTCCTGGTCACAAAAGCAAAGTTTGTGGAGAATAATAGCCACTTTCTGTACTTTTGAGGCATAAGCAATTAGGAAATAACACTCACTACTCAGGAACAACATTTGTTTTGTCACACATTGATAATCATAATCTTGGTCGTAAGGTCGATCCGTCTTTGGTCGCGCCATAGAAATGTGGACTTTCCATCACTGGCTCATGCATACCAACGGTAATTATAGACTCCTGTCATTATCATCACGGCGTCTTTAGCCAGTCGTCATTATCATTTTGGTCTGTAGAAATTAAAATCCACAACATTTACAATCTCCAACACTCGGGGGTGTGTTGCACTAGTAACGAAATGGCGCGTTCTGTTTCCGTGACAAACCTTACTGATTTGGCCGTGTCGGGTGGTGGCGGGTTTAGCGACATTCATATTTATGCGATCTAACAAAAAAAAACCTGTATTATGGATAAAATTGGTCGCGAAAGCCTAAGTATTAAGTCCATAGCGATCACATTAATTGAGACTAAACCAGACATATCCATGGCATTAGTAGCCTCTCTTAACATCACTTCTCCACTGATGACACCCAAATGTAAACTTGCCAGGACCGTGTAACTCCATCAGCGCAACATCTTTCGTATATCAGAATCTATATTTATAGTGGAGAAATCCGATGAGCTATAAAGCTCTTTTTTAACAAATGTCCAGTAGGGGCGGGTCAGAACGTTACAATAACAAACAATAGAAAAACACAATAGGACTGCAAAGTATAGGAAAGGTAAACAAATCACTAAAATATAATATATATTTTTTTACAAAGTAAAGCCCACCGAGCGATTAGCTTTTTTTTAAGAAGCAACCTGGCCACAAATGATAGCTCAACGAAGTTTGGAAATTTATAGCAGCAGCTGATATAACCTAAATCCATCCCAGCTACCACAGCGACTTCCATACATTTATCCATCACCCCCAGACTTTACAAAGGGCTGGAGAGTGCACTGATCTCGTGATCTCATTCTGTCCTATCTCAATAGGTCTATCTGCAACCCTATCGCCCGCATCCACAGTTTCCTTGCCCACACCGTGTCTGAGACCCTCATTCAACCACCTTCACCAACATCCTGACTCAGCTTGGGCAACTCTTCTACAGTATTTACTCAAAATTCCTCACCGAATTCCAGATGTCTGTAATTCAAAATTCAAGCTGCCACACTTATCACCCGCACCTGTAAACGTGGCCACGTCACCCCATAACTGCGCCCTTTCACTGGCTTCTAATTCAGTAGATATTCTGACGAGCTGTAGGTTATATACTCGTTTACACATGCGTACATGAACAAACATGCTCACTAATTGATAGACTTTTTTAACATCGGCATTGATCTTAGATTCCAAAGAACACAGGATGAGATGTTACTATCCTTTGTGCAAGCACTTCCAAGAGTTCATGAACAGTGAGCCTGGTGAAATTTGGGGAGCGCATCGTCAGTAGTGACCCTTTGGTTCCTAGGGTGTTTCGGCCTTTCATACTATACACCCTCCCCAAAGGCGGCCAGTGACAGGGTGATCAATCCTACGCTTGCGTCCCATTCCCAATTAGTCATAGGAGTTGCCTTGTTGTTGGTAGCCAACATCCCATGGGACTATGCATGGCAGGGGCGTCCTCCTCCCTGAGTCAAGCATTGTTGACTGCATACCTCCTGGCCCTCTCACTTTGGGGCCCAGCTGGGGTCTTTCCTCTTCATCCAGAGCCACTGACTGCTGCCTTCTGCCGCCTCCGATACAGCTTTGATTGCCGAACGCTGGCTCTGGCCCTTAATTCCCAGGTCTCTAAGCAGTCTGGTTGTAGATGTTGCCACAAAACCTCTGCAGCCCACCTCCACTGGTCGGACTTCTGTGTTCCAGCCATGATGCCGTGCTTAGGCAGCTAGATCGGCATAGCGCAGATGTTTTCGCTCATAAGCCTCATCTACTGAGTCCTCCCAGGGTACTGTGAGCTCAATGATGAAGACCTTCTTGAGCGAACGGGACCAGAGCACCACGTCAGGTCTTAGGGTGGTGGTTGCGATCTCCGGAGGAAACACAAGTTGCCGGCCAATGTCAGCTAGCATTTTCCAGTCGCGGGCCAAGCGCAGCTGGTCTCACTCTATTGGTGTAGAGCCGCTCTTCGGTGGTTTAGCCCCTTCGCGGACAAAGGTCGTCCGTAAGGGGTGTGATGCTGCTGGGGGTGGTAGGGAGTTGGTGGCAGCCCGCTTGTCCTCCAGGGCGGACGCAAGGTTTTTAAGGACTTGGTTGTGACGCCAAGTGTAGCGTCCTTGGGTGAGGCTTGTTTTACACCCTGTGAGAATGTGCCTGAGGTTGGCTGGCATGGAACAGAGGGCACAGTCCGGATCTTCACCATACCATTGGTGAAGATTAACTGGTGTTGGAAGGATGTCATATGTTGCTCTGATGGAGAAGCTCAACCGCCTCGCTTCCGTGGCCCACAGATCCTTCCAGCTGATCTTCCTCTTCTCCACACTGTCCCATCGAGTCCACTGTCCTTGTTTGGCAAGAGAGACTGCCTTGGCCCACCTTGCAGCCTCCTCCTGATGGCGTACTTCCTGCACTACCATCTTCCGCCGCTCTGGTGCAGTGGCCTTACTCCAAGCAGCACGGCTAGTTAGCCCAAGGCCTCCTCTCCCTTGCTGAACATGACCCACAATGTCAGCATGTCTGAGGGCTGCTGTTGCCTCCTGGACTGCTTTTCCTGGCCTCCATTTGCGTCCAGTTGCCAAGGTCGGCGCGTTGTTGCTCACCACTGGGTCTCGAGATTCATTCAGTGTCATCTGGAGCCTGGTTTTTGCACACTTGAATTCCTCGGTTAGACTGGTGAGGGGCAGCTTGAGGACACCATCTCCATAGAGGCCTATGGTGGTAAGGCATCGTGGAACTCCGAGCCACTTCTTTAAGTAGCTCGTGGCTCCTCTTTCCATCTTCTCCACTGTTGAGATTGGAACCTCATACACTGCTAGGGGCCACAACACCCGGGGTAGGAGACCAAACTGCAGACACCAGGTCTTTAACTTTCCAGGTAGCTGGGTGTTGTCGATGGACTGTAGGCTACTACTGATGTCTTTGCGCAGCTGTTGCACCTGGTCTTTGTCCTTCAGGCTTGCATCATACCACCTTCCAAGGCTTTTTACCGGCTGCTCAGACACTGTTGGGATTTGGTCATCTCCGATGAAGAATTTCAGGTCACAGAGTACTCCCTTCACAATCGAGATGCTGCGTGACTTGGATGGTTTAATCTTCATACGGGCCCAGCTGATGTTCTCCTCGAGTTTTCTGAGCAGTCTCCTGGTGCATGGGACAGTGGTGGTCAATGTTGTAATGTCGTCCATGTAGGCTCTGAGTGGAGGGAGGCGAAAACCAGAGTCGACTCGCTGTCCACCAGCAACCCATTTTGAGGATCTGATGATAACCTCCATTGCCATTATGAATGCCAATGGAGAAATGGTACATCCTGCCATTATACCTACATTCAGGCATTGCCATGAGGTGGTAAACTCTGAGGTGGTGAAGCAGAACTGCAGATCCTGAAAGTACGACTTCACCAGGGTTGTGATGGTGTCCGGTATGTGGAAAAATCTGAAGGCAGACCACAGGAGTTCATGGGGCACAGAGCCAAATGCATTGGCGAGGTCGAGGAAGACTACATGGAGGTCCCTTTTCTCCACCTTGGCCATTTGGATCTGGTGCCAGATCATGCTGGAATGTTCCAAGCAGCCAGAGAACCCTGATATTCCTGCCTTCTGTACAGATGTATCGACGTACGCATTCCTTTGCAGGTACTCGGCCATCCTCTGGGCAATGATCCTAAAGAAGATTTTACCCTCGACATTCAGTAAGGAGATTGGGCGGAATTGGCTGATGTTCACTGGATCCTTCTCCTTAGGGATCAGGACCCCGCCTGCCCTACGCCACACTTTGGGTATTATCTTCTTTTGCCAAGCTGTTCTCATAAGCCTCCAGAGGAACCTCAGGACGTCTGCTACATTCTTATACACTTTGTACGGGACTCCATTTGGTCCCGGGGCTGATGCTGTTCTTGCCCTTCGAACTGTGTTTTCCACCTCTTTCCATGTCGGAGGGCTGGTCTCAATATGATGTTCCGGGGGTTCAATGGGTGGGATATCTGATGGGATGGCCAGATGTTCATGTCGCTTTGAGTCAAAGTTTGTTGTTCTCAGGTGCTCTTCTAGGTCTTTCTTTGTTGTTTTTAGAACTCCACTTTTTTCCTTCGTGAAGAGACTTTTAAGGAACTTGAAGGGATCTTTATAGAATCGAGTTCTAGTTTGTTCTTTCTTCCTTCTGCGCTTCCGTAGGTTCTCTGCTCTACGGAGGGATGCCAACCGGGTTTTGATGTCAGCCTGAAGTGCCTCTATGCCCTCCTTTTCCACTTCCGAGGCTTTCTTCCACTGTTTCTTAAGCTGTCTCCTTTCTTGAACGAGGTGCTTGATTTATTGTTGCCTCCTGGAAACTGGTGGGGTTGGAACCTTTCTTCCGCCTTTTGCCTCTTGCACTCCAAAGCTTTCTGCCCCGTACTCATAGATGATGTCCCCCATCCTCTCCAACTTCTTCTCCACTGTGCCTCGAAGTTTCTCGAGGGTCAAGGTAAGGTCAGTATTCACTGTTTCCCACAACTTCTTGTCACTGGCACCAGGCCACTTCACATACGGTCTGTGCCCTGGTAGTCTCCTCTCGATTGCAGGTCTCGGAGGCTGGGTGAGTTCCACTCCTGTTGTTGGTTCCACCTCAGTTGTTACTTCGGTGCTTGAGTTTACGTCCTCCATGACAGTGGTACTGATGCACTGCAAACTATGGTTTGCGTCCAGTTGCTGTGCTTCATTCGACTGATTTGATCGCTTTCGCAGAAAGTCATCAATGCGAGGCCTCTGTCTCTCTTTACCCAAACACCCCTTCTTCCCCTGGTGGATCCTCAACCCATGGTGTGATGTAACTTTCCTCCAACCACAGACACATACCTGCATCTGTTTGTGGCCTGCTGTTGCAGCGGAACTTGTGACAGTTGCTGTGGTGTTCTCTTGTGCTGTGCTCTCATTATAATAATCTTGATTCCTATTGGAATTGTGACGGATTGAATGTAGGAAAGTGAATATGATTCCTTTGGAATTATCCCAGCTGTATCGCTGGTACGACTTTTTATTTCATTGTACAGGTATTGTGAGAATGGACAGTTTTCAAATGGAAGCTATATATATTGTAGATTTTGGTATGTGTGGGTGCACAACAATTAAATCTGCTCCTCTACAAATCCAGATACGACTTTACTGAGCAGACTGCCATTAGCGTCTAAGATGGGTCTAGTTGTAATGCCTGCTAGATAGTGGGTGTTAGGACAAAATTGTATTGCAGTATCATATTACTATTCATTAGTTTTTTGAAAAATAAAATTTTATTAGAGTGACAATCATTGGCCATTATTAATCACATATCCAACAGAGCCTTTTAAAATGTACATTAGGTCCACGGATTGTGCCATGCACATTATTCGATAACAATCGCATACAATTTTGTGCTTTTGCATACGGAGTGATATTTTTAGATCACATATAATTGAGGCTATTTCACACCGACTTTAAAAACGTGGACATTTTCCTTTTCAAAGAAAATTACATAGTGTCGTATATTGGCAGGCCTGTTGGTGGCTTTTCAGACGTTAACTTTGCCTGTGTTGTGAAAAGTCGTGCAGCAGGACACGTCCACTTTGGCGAAGATGTTTTTTTCTCTTCTCAAGATGTGTTCTGCACTGCGATTATTCTGTCACGCTATAATTGGGAGTTTTGATGCGTTCAATGTATCGAACTCATTGACATATGTATGTCATTAATGGTTAATCGGAAGCAGCTCATTTTTCGAATTGTGGAATGAACATCGGTGAAACATGCCACGATTTCGCTGTCGGATTTAAACTTTTATTTTTTGCAGACACGCCGTGCACTGCACATGAAGCTAATGTCTATACTGTACTGTATGTAGTGCTTGTAAAGATGTAGGATGTGTACGTTATAGGACTGTACATCAAATATAAACTGCAGCTGTATCAGCATCTACCAAAGGCAATATATTGGTTAAAAGAATAACAAATAATGAAAAACACAATTTTCTTCCAAATAGAACAGAAATATTTGACATTTTTGGCCGACAGGGTCTCCGCAAGGCAAAAAGAGCACACAGCATTTCACTTGCGTGATCTCCCAGTAATCTCTCTGTCTCGAGACCTGCCCGGCCACAAACCTCGACTGGTTTCTGTTCATGGGAAATTGTTTCGTTTATTTGTCTGAACTCACTCCGACATCGTCATTGGATAACGTTTGGAATCTAAATCTCTTTTTTTATGCATACCCCGGCCATTAAAGGTCACAGTCTTTTTGAAGGTTAATGGGGGAGGAGGGCACCAGTGGAAATGTAGGTAGCGTCACAAATAAATAACCAAATAAATGGAAGTCTGTCCTCGTATGCCCTTATACCTCTTTTAAGTTCCACGATTTTAATCGTAATCTGTGGAGTCCAAATTCTGAAGGTAGCTTTTTTGACAGAACATTGAAGGAACCCCGAGGGAAAAAAAATCATCCAAAGTTATTCCTAGCTGCACACTATCCGATCATTTTTATGCCACATCAATAAAAGCATATTTCTCCACAACCTTGCCTAAGGTCTTTGGTTAAGATTTACAATGTTTTATTTTTCTTCACATGCAGACATCCACTACATTTGCTGAGTCCCTTTGTATGTGTGTATGTACGTTATTTTGAATTTTTTTCGCACAATACGTAGCCACCCATGCTTATCTGAGGCGTGCTACCTATACATTTTATTATACAAATTACCTTAGTTTCGTGACTTTATCCACAATGCCTCATGTTTCAGTTGCCCTTTTGCTGTTATAGTATCGTGTTCCTGTTGACCTGCTTTGCTGATGAATTACCCAACACTCTGTTCTCACGTGAACCAAGTCCCACGCAAAATAAAACGATTGCCATCGCAGTGTTGCGCGGATTTCGGGAGGAAGTACCCACCATAATCCACGATTTTTGGTGGATTTCCGGATTTAATATTCCGCGGATTGAAGGCTTTGCTGTAGTGTTGTGCTCTGTAATTACTGCCACACTGTTGTAACCTTGCTGTGCTAAATGTCAGTGAATTAAATGTATTTTGACGTGCTTTCAAATGCGCCGATTCGGCACTTTTGTTGTCAAGGGCAAATACAATTTTTTTTTATTGCTGATTGTGATTATTTATGACGTCTGTTTAACTCTTCATGGTTCTTTCGGTAAAGTCACGTAGAAGGAAAATAATAAAATAATAAAAATAAAACGTAATAAAATAATTCTCACGACGTTTTGGCCACAACGCAAGCAGCCGTCTTCATTTTGTTCGAAGCCTTTTTAGGCCGGTGGTTTGTCTCTCTGCTTAAGCTGCCTGGTAGTAATCTGAAGGTGTGATGTGTGATCTCTGCAGAGAATTAGTGACCACTCGTAGTGTTGTTTTAAAGAGCTAACACTTATTCCAACGTGAAATAGGGCATATTCAAGGGCATCTCCTCTTTGTGGGTGGAATGAGATGCGATTCTCGGGACAAAAATATTTGTTAATGATATCAACGTCAACTTGAATGCGTCGAACGTTGAACTTCTTTCGCACCGTACATAAGCCAACCGTGCAAATCGGAGGTATGCATCCAAAAAGAGAAATGACGTGTGCGTCCTTTGGTCTCTTATGAGCTTACACCACATTGGGATTTTTGCACACAGCGTTTTAATACGGTTTCTTTTGAATATTTGCTGGTTTATTCCAGGATGTTTCTGTTACACGTCGTCGCTTTAAGATGTTCTGTGTTCATATTTTGTTTGTTGCGGTTGCACCCGACTTAAGAGCCACATGGCTCACAGGGCTATACCTAATAAATGAACTTGAGACTTGAACTTAAACCTGAGTTCACGTAAAGCGCAAGGGGTGATGTACGTAATACTTTAGGGTGTGACATGGTACACAGTACACGTCACGTGCAAAAAGCACCGTGCTCGATTGTGTCACCGGTCCATGTCACTTTGGGCCCACAGGAGGTTTTTTACGGACTCGTATTCATTCCCTTGAGGTGAAATCTGTTAATTATTGGGACTGATTGACATTTGAGGGCAGGTGAGGTGCCCTGGTACAAATGCTTCAGACCCACGCTCCCTCCAAATTAATCTTAACAATAATAACTTACGTTTATTAAGGGCATTTCCACGCAAAGCACCCGGGGTGCTGTACATCATAATAAATATAACGTTCGCCAAGGGGAGAGAAAACAAACCAGTCGAGAAGCTCATTTATAGAACCCGAAAGCAAGAAGAGAGAGAATCAATGCGTCTTGAGGCGGGGTTCAATCCACACGGCCGTTATCTCCGAATCGCAAACATCCCTGGGCAGGGCGCCACACAGGGAGCAGCACAACCCTGGGCAGGGTGCTGCACAGTCAGTGAGCAGCACAACACTGGGCAGGGCGCCACACAGGGAGCAGCACAACCCTGGGCAGGGTGCTGCACAGTCAGTGAGCAGCACAACACTGGGCAGGGTGCTGCACAGTCAGTGAGCAGCACAACACTGGGCAGGGCGCCACACAGGGAGCAGCACAACACTGGGCAGGGTGCTGCACAGTCAGTGAGCAGCACAGCACTGGGCAGGGTGCTGCACAGTCAGTGAGCTGCACAACACTGGGCAGGGTGCTGCACAGTCAGTGAGCTGCACAACACTGGGCAGGGTGCTGCACAGTCAGGGAGCTGCACAATACTGAGCAGGGTGCTGCACAGTCAGTGAGCAGCACAACACTGGGTATAGTGCTGCATAGTCAGGGAGCAGCACAACACTGGGCAGGGTGCTGCACAGTCAGTTGAGCTGCACAACACTGGGCAGGGTGCTGCACAGTCAGTGAGCAGCACAACACTGGGCAGGGTGCTGCACAGTCAGTGAGCAGCACAACACTGGGCAGGGTGCTGCACAGTCAGTGAGCAGCACAACACTGGGCAGGGTGCTGCACAGTCAGTGAGCAGCACAACACTGGGCAGGGTGCTGCACAGTCAGTGAGCAGCCCAACACTGGGCAGGGTGCTGCACAGTCAGTGAGCTGCACAACACTGGGCAGGGTGCTGCACAGTCAGTGAGCTGCACAACACTGGGCAGGGTGCTGCACAGTCAGTGAGCAGCACAACACTGGGCAGGGTGCTGCACAGTCAGTGAGCAGCACAACACTGGGCAGGGTGCTGCACAGTCAGTGAGCAGCACAACACTGGGCAGGGTGCTGCACAGTCAGTGAGCTGCACAACACTGGGCAGGGTGCTGCACAGTCAGTGAGCAGCACAACACTGGGCAGGGTGCTGCACAGGTCAGTGAGCAGCACAACACTGGGCAGGGTGCTGCACAGTCAGTGAGCAGCCCAACACTGGGCAGGGTGCTGCACAGTCAGTGAGCTGCACAACACTGGGCAGGGTGCTGCACAGTCAGGGAGCAGCACAACACTGGGCAGGGTGCTGCACATTCAGTGAGCTGCACAACACTGGGTATAGTGCTGCACAGTCAGTGAGCTGCAGAACACTGGGCAGGGTGCTGCACAGTCAGTGAGTTGCACAACACTGGGCAGGGTGCTGCACAGTCAGTGAGCTGCACAACACTGGGCAGGGTGCTGCACAGTCAGTGAGCTGCACAACACTGGGTATAGTGCTTGCACCATCATGGAGTTGTGCAGCAGAGGGCACGGTCACCCGTTGTGGTGGCTCTGCTGCTGGGAACGGGAAGTCCGATTGCAGAGCGACTACGGTTATCTGCAAATACTGTTTGAAGTAAGAGCTCGCGATGCTACCCATGAAGATAAAAGTTCGTAATTTTGTTCAAAATCTCTCCTGCCCCTACTGGACATCTGTGAGAAAGAGCTTGCTAGCTCATCGGATTTTTCCAGGATAAATATTTTTATTTTGAGTCAACAAACGATTTGGTGATATCGTGTGGGAAGTGGTGCACGAGCACAAATAACAACACCCAACGCATTCGTCTTTACCACTTCTTTAACAAGAGAAATACAAAACAGCTGATGTTTTTGCATAGCTGCCCTTCTTCATGCGCTGTGCAGAATTACATGCAGCTGCATGTGCTATGAAGAAGGGCCCTTTCCCGAAACGTCGCCTATTATATATTTTTCCATTTTAGGCTACATTGGTTTTGATTCTAGATTTGAAGGTTTCGTGACTGCAAGGATCCATACAGTAATTTTTGCTGTGACGGTTCCACCTGAAGACGGAGGCTTGTGTTGCCTCCGAAACGTCGTGATTTAAATTATTTGTTTTCCTTTTTAACCTACGTGACTTTACTGAAAAAAAACAAAGAGTCCACATTGGTTTTGACCAACGCCTTCAGTTTTTGGTGATTTTTTTGTTATGTCAGTGTCATGAAGTAACAATGAAGATTAATGTGAAGTTGGCTGTCGTTTTTTCCCTCTCTCATATAGCAAAACTGCAGGATCTTTGGAGAGTAATGCCAGTGTGTCTTGACTACGACACCCAGGCACCTCTGAAATAATAGATTCAGTCAGCAGGGTTTGCTTTCCAGTGTGCACAGAGTCCACCTGAAGTCCGCTCACCAAATTCATATTGGCACCTCTTGATTTGTAGCTTGACTTCCAAGTCATTGATCTTTAAAAGGTGCTTTGTGCCCAGCGTTGAGAGTTCAATTCTGGCACGGAAGACAACACCCTCATGTGCAGTTGCTCGTGATAAAAATGTTCGCAGTGTTTGATGATATTAATGTCCTACAGGCTGTATCACCGTATGAATATTATTGCGTTTGTTTACTCAGGAAAAGCCTCACTGGTGACTCGTTTATTCGAGGAAGGTCCAGCCAAGTGTGTTCTGCATTGGGGTGGGGGTGGGGATATTTACGATGTATAAATTGGGTAAAACATTTGCATCGTCACGCCGGCACACAATGGCCTGCTCCAGCCCAATGATGCCACGGGATCCTCAAGTGTCCACAGTGAAAGCAGAGGGTGCGGCATTTTGTTTGTTTGTGAACGTTTAGTAACAGCGCAGTAACGGTCCTTCGATACGCGATGAGTGAATTAACGAATGAGCAATGACCCCTAGGGCACCTACCCGGAATTGGAACCGTGAACTTCTGTAAATGAGCAGAGAAGGCGCTATCGCCTGGGCCACGTCACCGTATTATCAGTTGGGTATTCAGATAATTGAATAGAGCTTGACACAGAAGAGCTGAATTGGGGGGGGCGGGAGGAAACACTATTGGAAATAAAGCGGTAAAAAAGCAATAATTATTCCAATTAACCTCGTCCGATTATATTGTCACAGCTTTGCAAATTGAGAAAACGTATTTTAAATTCACTCTCCCTGTGTATGCTGCACGTGTAGAGATTAAATTTTTATAATTCCTGAAATGTAATGAATATTTTTTTACCATCACTGTTTTGCCACTTGTATTTTCCCGCTAATGAGCTGATATCAGCATTGATTTGCTTAACAAAGCTCAATAAGCAAAGCCATAAATGGCACGCTTAATTGCAGTGATCTTATCTTAAAGAGACACCAGAATGCAAGATTAAATTACAATGTCAATCGTTCTGATCAATGTAATGTGCTTTGCAAAAAAAACCCCAGCAATTAAGCGACTTATGTTTGGGTTAACGAATTGCCTCGTTATTCTCAATACTGAAGCTTTGTTGTTAAAAAAACTGCAAAGTGATGTTTCGTTTAAAATTCTTTAAAATTAATTGGATTATTACACTTAGTAGCACAGTACGATTTGTTTTCTGTAATTAGCATTCACACACTAATACTTTTGTGTGTATGTATACAGTGGTGTATAGCTAAACTGGGAATGCACAAGCAGTCCTATTATGTGTGTGAAAACTAGACAGATATGGGTCAATTAATCAACAACAGGCTTTATAGTGCTCAAATTGTGGGTTTGGTTCCCATCCAAGGTCAACTCATCACACCAGCATAATCATCTCTATAGGTGTTAGTAGTCGAGCATTATTAGAAGGAGTTCCACCAATTTGTTGAAAGTTAATAGTGTCTGTCATCTGGGGAGTTGTCTGTAACAGCAACATTGACTGCCAACAGAGATTGGCGTTTGCCCCATGCTCATTTTAGCATGGCAACTGTTAATGTTACAAACTACTGTGTCTCGGTACAATACATTTTATATCGTGCGACAATCATCCTTTTGAGGAGTGAATAATATGTAGACAGACATGATCTGTTATATTTATTTTGGCACGATCATGTACATTTTTTTATCCAGCAATCCTTAATTTTCTTTTCGCCAATGTCTAGGCGTGTAGCGGTGCGTCGACTCGTTGATGAAAATTGATTCTTACGAGAGGTAGCTCAGAGGTCAAAGGGATTAGATGGCATCGCTGTGAGCCTGGATTTGAATCCAGGTAGTTGCCCGTTATTAAACCGGGTCCTCAAGTCAGGGCACCGCGGTGGTGAGATGTTTACTACCTCGCCTGGTATACAGAAGATCGTGGGTTCAATCCTGACCCTGACACCTGTATATATGGAGTTTGCAAGTCTTTCTCCCCGTGGTTGCGTGGATTTTTTTCCGGGTCCGGTTTTCTCCCGCACATTTTGAAACATGCTTTTAGAGTATTTGGCTGATATAAATGTCCACGTGACAATAAGCCACTTCGTTGAGCTATTGTTTGTGGCCAGGTCGCTTCTGAAAAAGAGCTACATAGATCAGTGGGCCTTGCCTGGTAAATATTGTTTTTAGTATTGAGTTAATTGTCTCAGCTCAGTCACCTATGACTGTAGCATCAACAGCAACATAAATCCCATACATTAAGTTTGATTCTGCGCTTAATTTAGATACAATTCCAGCTCTGAGCAAGCATTAAAATATTGGCTGCTATGCGTAAATAGCGTCACTCTCATATGCCGAGCGAGGAGGAAGATGCTGCCCTCTACTGTGTGTGGACCTGAGGTCACTTGAAAGAACCTCAGAGGTAGTTCTGTGATATCCGCTATCCATAGACCGTTCTCTAACACGCGGGGCTGCTCTGCCAACGATCCCCGAATGGAATTCTCTCATCTCGTGACGTGACGCCGATGGCAAAATCCTGCAAACATTTTGGGGGGAAATTGATTATAAAAATGGTTCCTGTTTTCAACGACAATGCATCAAATCATGTACACGAGAATGGATTACTCATAATTTATACAAATCGTTTGCAAATGTTACGTTATGCTTTTGAGGTTAATGGTGACAAAAAAAACGTATCACCGATCCAAACATGACAAACATCCAAGCAATATGGTAAATAAAACACAGCATAAATGTTTAATCAAAATGTTAGGTGGGAGGCCATTTGTTCAATTTTAAAACATTTTTCAAGTACTTATCAATTTAGCTACACTACTGCATACACGGGTGACTCTCTTACATTGGATATTTTTTTTCCTTTTAATCTGCACATGCAATTCCCTTACATTTCATTAAAACGTATAAACCGATTGTGGTGCTGCATTGTCACGCTTGCAATAGCATACTGCTTTGGCCACTGTCTTCGTGTCCATTGTATTTAACTATTGGGCACACGGTACCCCTGCGCTAGTAGTCCATACGTGTGGAGGTTACAACATAACGTGGATTCATATACATTTAAAAGTAAGTCAGCTGGCCATTGTCTCCAAGGAAGATGCACTCATACTGCAATACACTATTCCGCATCGTCACTCGAGTTTCCTTTGACAATAATACTTTCCACTCTTTTCTTTACCAAGTAAATCCCACTGAGCTGCTGACTAGCTCTCTTTCAGAGGCGACCTGACCACACACGATAGCTCATCGAAGTGGTTGATATCATCACCCATGGGAATTTATAGTCACAGCCAAATAAGTTCAACGCACGTTTGTAAAACGTGGAGGGAAAGAAAAAAACCGAGGACCCGGAAAAATCCATACGATCACCACTGGTCGAACACGTGGACTCCAAATATACAGGCGTCGTCAGGGTCGGAATCGAACCCATGATCCTCTGGCATAGCAGGCGAGGGAGATGACATCTCGCTACCCACTTCGAGGCCTGGTGTGCCGATGCCGAAGCGGATCGCCGCCACAAAAGAAAAGTAAGGAGAAGGAAGCCGGCCCGGCACTGCGAATTCCACTTCCATCTGGGAACCACGTGGTGCCCCCAATGTCCAAAGATCTGCAGATCCACAATTGGACTCCTCAGCCACCTCAAGAACCACCACTAGACCGGATGGACGTCATCCTCAGATCCCGAGGGACGACGATGACTGCGTGAAGCTCTTCATTTCATAACCGTCGAAAGGGCACCAAAGACGAAGGCTGCAAATGTCCACAGATGGAGCAGCAGCAGCAACAGCAGCAGCAGCCATTACTGAGACCCTCGAGGCAAGCGTTTTAGCTCTTCACAGGCCGTGCAGCCAACACCGTGATACTCACATGGCACGCGTCCAATTGCAGTGATAGATCATGCCGATTGATGACTAATGAAGAATCCGACAATAATAAAAAATGCATGGCGGTGATGATTGATTTCATTTTTTGCGATTAATGAAGGCAAATTTTCTTTTCTGGTTCCATGCAAATAATCAATTTGTTGGCGTGTTTTTTCTTCCGATATATAAATGTGCGTAATAGTGTTGCTCGCCTACAGTGGCTCTTGCTGGTAGGGTTATTATCACAATCCTTTAACTTGATTGGTTTATATTCTGTGTATTAACCTCCCTTTGTTTCTATAATAAAACCCTACCGTTGGTAGAGATAGCAGCGGAGGCTGTCATTTCACAGGTTATACGAAGGAACGGGAGAGCATCTTCATCCAGAGTATTCAAAAGCCCGGAATTCTGGAATGGACAGTTTAACATCTGCCAAACTCTTCCTCCCCCCCCCCCCCCCCCCGCTGTTACGATTGTGTTATTTTAACGTTGTCTTGATTTTACCTTTGGGAGTTTGTCAACATTTGCATTAAATCTCACTTGGCACCACTGCCGTGAGTGTGTAGAGCGAGCCAAAAGCTATTTTGAACCCATGTTTATTATGTTAGAAGAATGCAACATTTCCTAGCTTAGGCTCGGGGACATTCACAGACATGAGAAGGCCCCTCCCTGACCTGCACTCCTTTGACCATAGAGACACGTTGGGTTGATACATAGCAGAGGCAATTAATGGGGCACAGTGCCACAAAGAAACCCAAAGTGGTGAATGGCCGTTTTCCCCATCCATTCGGTGGAGCATTTAGGTTTGTGTGGCCACCAAATTTCTGGGAGGCTCAAACAGGACGTGGTGTGAGCTGATTGCAGCGCCTCTCTCCGCCATCCCCTGCCTACTTTTACATACGCCTGATCGCCTGTGTACACATTGCTGTGTTCCTTGATCTGGATGTGGTCTCCGTGTCTTAAGTGTGTGTCTCCTATGGCTATGTCTCTGTATCTCCGTATTTCTGTGTATGTCTCGGTACCTCTTAGTGTCTATCAGATAGAGAGCAGGCAGATACAGAGAGACATGCGGAGATGCAGACAGATGCACAGAGACAGAATATGCATAACTTTCATGGTCAGTTACAAAAGGGCTGTTTATAGGCCTGGGCCATGCTGAACCAGGGCGAATTGTGTTCCTACCAGCGATGTGACTTCATCTAATTAAGTGACGAAATAAAGAATGTTGTTGCCATAATTGATGGCCAGCCAGGAGACCATCAAATTTCTAGGGATGAGAACCCATTTTAATTGACGGGCAGCTGCCCCAGATTCAGACCGAGGCTCTAAGCTGTGCTGGCTCAGCAGTGAGACATGGGCATTGCCTCTCTTTTGCCATCCGTTCATTTGGGAAAACTACTCTCGAGGATGGATTAAAATAAAGTAAGTCGCTTGCAAATGAAGCTACGACCCGATATTATGGATCGTGTGTTTGGAATACGACATCCATTCATTCGCCTATGCGAAGCCTTCGGCTTTCCGTGACCCTTGGCAAAGAAGCTGACAAGGACGTTACACGCGTAGCCCCTTTCACGTGGATCTCCGCAAAACTGCGAAAGGCACCCCGTGGGAGGTGTGAATTGTGAACAAGCACCAAGTTTGAATGACAGCAATATGACCCGGGTCAAGAGCTAAATAAAAGCGGTGTTTCTCTCGCACGCTCGCGAGAAGATAAATGTGTTTGTTCTTCACACGTTGGTGGACAAGCTGCAGCGAGATTCTCCGTCGTATTTTTCGTGCACAGTCCAGCTCACCCAAAATAAAACTAGGTGGTCACGAACTGCAGTCCATTATGATTGCTTTGTTACAGCCTTTAATATGATAGGTGAACTCCTTTCTATGCGTTACCCTATTACCCGAGACCCCTATTATCTGCGGGGGCTGTAGGATCCGCGAACACTCTTGTTATCAATGTCCCTGTTCCAATTATTCCCCATAAGTGACTGCGCCAGTGGCTTCTAATCACCCGCAATTTTTTTCCGAATTAAAGGGGAGTCCCACGCTGCATAACGGCAATGATGATGGTGGTGAATATGATGGCGGCGGTGGTGTTAATGACGATGGTAGAGGTGTTAATGATGGTGTTGATGACAATGATGACGAAGGTGGTGGTGTTGATGGTGGTGTTGATGACAATGGTGGCGGCAACGATGATGACTGGTGGTGGTGTTGATGGGGGTGTTGATGACGATGATGACTATGGTGGTGGTGTTGATGGTGGTGTTGATGACGATGATGACGATGGTGGTGGTGTTGATAGTGGTGTTGACAATGATGGTGGCGGTGACGATGGTGGTGTTGATGACGATGATGACTATGGTGGTGGTGTTGATGGTGGTGTCGATGACGATGGTGGTGGCAATGATGATGACTGGTGGTGGTGTTGATGGTGGTGTTGATGACGATGGTGGCGGCAACGATGATGACTGGTGGTGGTGTTGATGACGATGATGGCGATGGTGGTGGTGTTGATGGTGGTGTTGATGACGATGATGACGATGGTGGTGGTGTTGATGGTGGTGTTGACAATGATGGTGGCGGTGACGATGGTGGTGTTGATGACGATGATGACTATGGTGGTGGTGTTGATGACGCTGATGACGGTGGTGGTGTTGATGCTGGTGTTGATGACGCTGATGACGGTGGTGGTGTTGATGGTGGTGTTAACGACGATGGTGGTGGCGACGATGATGACGATGTTGGTGGTGGTGTTGATGACGATGATTCGTTATTATTTTTGCATTGTGCTTTTGCACTCGGGGTGTGGATAAATGACGATAATTATAATGACGATGATAGGAGCAACGCTTTATGCCGACCCACGCCTCCTCCCAAATCAAGTTTGGTAAGATCATTTCCCACTGTATTTGGAAATTCAATTTTCACGTGATTCCTCGTGTCAACTCAAACCGCAGGCAACAACAGCTTTTGCCAAATTCACTCACGGAGTGGGAGGTTGGTTGGCATTCAGCCTATTAATTGAGCCGCTTGTGTATTTATTGACAGCCTTTGAGAAAATACTGACGGCATCGTTTTTGTTGAAAAGTCAATGTCGTGTGGCCTTGTCAGTCGGGCTGAGGAGGCATTCATCCAGCAGTTTTAGGATTAAGTGCTGTAAATTATTAGTATCATCCCTTATATCTGACAAATAGATTTCAGCCTCGCGTTTTCCTCGGCTCAAAATATTTCTTCAAAAGCATCGCTGCTCCAATCCCATTTGCTCAATTACTGGTTCCTTTCATCTCGCTAATTCGGTCACGCTTGCAGTCTCCTCATGGCGGCGTTCGTCTTTCGTGAAGAAAGCTCATTTGGCCAGTGAACACAAAAGTCCGATCCAATATTATTCACACCGTTCGAGAAAAATTGACAATTTACAAAAGCCGCCTTCCCAGCCTCATGTCATTGACACGTTGCAACGTTGCTGATATGCATAGAGCAGAACTCGCTAATTGTTTAAAGAATTTATAAAGTTTTTCACTTATTATATCTCGTTTGCGCTATTGGCTATTAAGGCACAGATCAAAGTACAGTGATGAGCTGCATCTGTATTGATCCTTCACAAAGCCCTGTACAGGAATCAGGGTCCAAGGCTGCTTTTGATCTTTTATAAATGGGACTTGCTGAGCACAAGAACACGCTGTCAGCTGTGCAGATGCGTGACTCATCCCCTATCGGTGTGATAATGCGTGGTTTGCAACATACATACAAGCCACAGGAGTAGGTTTTAATTAGGCAAAGAGAGACGTCTTGCTCACCCTTTAACATTTCAGCACAAAGTCGGTAACAATTTGCAGAACGAAAAGAGCACAACTGCTACATCGGCGACCGCATCAGTACTTTGGCTTTTCGCTTCATGAGCTATTGCCGTCATAATGCGCAAGAAGAGACTAGAATCATCACCAGAATCACGTGGATGTCGGAAGACCCCCGCGACGCACAACCAAGAGAGTCCACATTTCACAGCGTTGTAGAAGGAGGCCTTCTGCAATGTTAGGCCGATGTCAGGGCAGATCCGACAAGGCCACGAGGCGGTTAAGGGCCATGCGCGAGAGCGTCCTCCATTCTTGCAGGGACCTTTCCAGGCGGTGGTGGCCACGCACGCGGCCTGCAACCCGGCATGAGGGTTTACGGTGGATCACCGCACACGCGTCCTGAAACTTCCCTCCCGCGGGCATAGAGGCGTAATAACCTGGCTCGCCGGCAGAACGCAGCACGGAAAAGCGTGGGCCGATACCGTCTTGTCCCTTCTGTATGGGATCGAGCGTTGCCCCCTCACTTGTGTGCTTTTTCTACAGGTCCTTCGGCTTCCTCCCACATGCATAATAAACACTCGCCACTAATTGGCTGAAACCATCTTAATATGGAGATAATTTCTGGGCCATTGTTGGCTCCGGCTTTCACGGACTGGCTAGCCCTCCAGCTTGGTCTGTGGTTCCAGCTCAGCGATTGCGAGGTGCAATTTGCATGAGCGATGCTTTATAAAATTAATCATTAGACTGTTTTTATTTTTAGATCAGGTACGCATGTGGAATATCCCCCCCCCACCTGTTTTTTGTGCTAGATGGTAGAGGTATCGTGCGATTAGAAGCGAAGCAGCCTCTAATGTGTCAGTGCATTTGCACAAAAAAAATAACTATGAAACTTAACTAATTTTGATTTTACCAGGTCCGCTGAGCTATATAGCTCTTTTTCAGAAGCGACCTGGCCACAAATGATAGCTCAACGAAGTGGCTTTTCACGTGGACGTTTATACCACCAAATAATAGAGACGTGTGTGTGTCTAAGTGTGGAGGGAAAAAACCGGAGTAATATTTTAATCTGAATTATTATTTGTTATAAAATGTGGATTCTTAATGCACAAATGAAATACAGGTATTATAAACTATCCAGTGTGTGACTGGTCACCCAGAACAGACCGTGGGACATCTAGCAAATCAATTCTCAAATCACAAATACGAAGGAGGAGGCGTCGTCACGACAGCGATGGACCACTCCCCTACTCCTGACGCAATCATCTGGCTCACCCACTAATCCGCAAAAATGATAGCTGTTTCTCTCCTCATCAGCATTGGCCATGTGAAGGGGAAGATGCCTGCTCACACTTGAGTGAAATTCATCAAGTAATTAACCTGCACTACAGAGACAAATATGAACAATCGGACACGTTTAAAAATGGGTAGAACAGCTCTAATTAGGATGTGGGCATGTTTGAGTTGACAACAGAAGGGGTAGGTCAGTTGAATTCCCGAAAGGATTGTGCTCAGTGGGTGTCAAAATTGTGAAACAGAAGAACATTAAGCAAACACAGTTCACCCTTTTATCACGCCTTGTCGGGCAGATTTTTATACAGGCATGGCATTTTCCCTCGCATAATCATCGCAGATGGAAACGAGCCCTTGAAGCCTCAAGTCTCGCGGAGCGTGGGAACTCAATCTCACACCCAGCGTGCTTCTGAGCCGCTCCTGAATTGTGAACAGAGGCAGCTGAATTCTGTTCCCCGGTGGTCGATAGCGTGATATCCTTACGAGTTTGTTCTGAACCTCAACACATTTCCAGCTCTCGGCTGCTTCACTCGGGCAGTCCCTTCCATACGGTGCCCAAAGAGACGTGAGAAAATCTGAATTTTTATCCGTCAGCCATCAGAGTTTCTTTCTGCCAACCTCTTTATCTAAAGTTGAAATCATTAATTTTGACGGACTTATATGACGGAGCATTGTTTTCGCTTGGGTTTTCATAGATAGAGCCACTTGAGGGTTGGCAGTCTTGGTGGTCGTGGATACAGTACTGGGGCCTCAGTAGTGTACAGTAAAGATGCCCTCATGGCAATTGCCTGTTAAAACCAATAGGTTTATGGATTGGCGTGGCACTAGACTATGTTTAAGACTTTGTAACATGCCAACAGATGCCTTTGACCAGGTTTTGGGTAAAAATAAACCTATTTTACGTGCTGCTCATTTCCCCTTGTGGTCCTGATGCAGTAGTAAGCGTGTCTTCACATCACATTGAGTTGGAGTGCTTTGGGACCTCATTGTGAAATGACTGATAATGATGATGGTGGTGGAAATGTCGGTGATCTGTAATCAAATGAGCTGCGTTCAGGTCCTGAGCGAGAGGTGAAAATTTCCCCACGCATTTAGCGAGCACCGTTTTCTCCGTTAGGAACAAGCTGCTATCGAATTTCCTGCAGTGTCCTCGTTACGTTATTTAATCATCCCCAGAAGTGGGACTTCATAAAGACGACCTCTTGACGAGTAATTCAACCCACGTCCTGCCAATCGCAAATTGAGCACGTAACTCGGCATGGACATTACTCATATACTCGTGACATTGACAGTATAAAACAAATATAAAATAAACGAGAACTTTACTGTTGAAACAAAGGCAAAATATAGAGCTTGCAGCATTCAGTTAATAATGTTGGTTTTATATAAATATATATTTTAATAAAACATTAAAATTTTCACTTGTCAGGGTGATGTGAATTTTACGACCAACATTTGTGGTGACGTTGCAGAAGCAGATGATGAAGGCGATTGTACTTGACAATGACGAGCAAGTCCGTTAATACGTTCCGACTCTTTTGACGTCTGTGATGTAGATCAAGAGCCCGATATGAAGACGCAGAGACGGACAGCTCCAAAGCACGCGAGCCGGAGATCAACGGGTGCTTACGCACGCACTCGCACGCGCGGCACACGTGCACAACAAAACAAAGACAAAGATCCCAGTATAGCCTTGACAGACTGTAGGGGCAAGTGCTGTTAGCGAGCACCTATAAAGACCGGCAGGGCACACGAGGGGGTGGGTGGCCAACACCACGCCCGGCCGCCTTTGTCTCCCTAGTGGCGATGTTTACTACACATCACACTAGGTGCTCATTTGAGGCCGAGTCGACCTAGGGGAGGCCCAGGACCGGTTGAGATAATCGTCACTGGTGTTGGCCGTGAGCGGGAATCGAACCCGGGTCGCCAGGTTTGTAGCGCAGCGTAGCGCTAACCGCTACACTACCGCTCCCCACACGTGCACAACACACAACGTGCACAACGTGCGCGCACCCAACTCCGTGCACGCGCACACTTGCACAAACGCACGTGAGAATACTTCATCCTCGCAGCGGCAGCGGATTTTGGCTGCTGCCATCGAACAAAGCCGCTGGTCACCGCATCACCCGGTGCTTTCGGATGCGCTTCTGCGGCCGTCTGGAACGCTCTTCTGATATTAGGAAGCCACTGGAGCTATGCACTTTTAATTCACCATCTATATTGACAAACTCATTCCTGTAGAACGGCTTTTTGTGTTTAGTTTGTGTGCCTTCTCCCGTACCTCCGATTCGCACAATTGGCAACGTACTGGTGCGAAAGAAGTTCAACATACATACTTTCACAAGTAGGTTTTTGCAGCCAACGTTATGATTGCTGATATATTTTTGAGTGATGCCACATAATGGGCTTATCTTCCACCACCCAACACGAGCAATACAACATAATTGTCACGTGTACAGGCTTTGCCTATGTCAAATATTTGGATTGTGAGATTTGTCTTTAAATTTAGGTAATATTTGGAACATTAAAAGCTCATTACTGGTGACAAACGGGTGGTGGAGGGTGTTAACAACACAATTCGATAATTTACACGGCCTCACCCGAAAAACATAATGAATCGCATAAAAGTAACTCGCTCACGTATGTAAGCGAGCACACAATTGGGCACGTAAATACGACCTTGCAAACGTAGAAGTCAAATTTGAGTTCTTGGTGTGAAAAGAAATACAGAATGCGTACGGGACACTCAAAGCTGCCCTCATGAATCTTCAAAAATGCACGCAATTTGTACGCATGTATGTATGTTGAACATCTTTCGCACCGTACGTAGCCAACCGTGTGCTAATCGGAGGCGGCAGGAGGAGTTCACCTTCCACCCATATTGCCAATTTCACAAACACATTGCACGCATCATTCTGATCTGTCCACTTGACATTCCGGGCCTTTGGGATCTCTGCTCAGCATTTGTGCTAAAATATATATTTAGATGCATAACTTTCATATATATTTTTAACTGTCTGAAATTTTCCCTTTTGTAGTTCTTGTTACAAATGTCATCTTCGCACGTTCAGCCCCATCAAACGCTGGCCACCGAAAATAGAATCTCAAAAGACTAAACGCGGTAGATGGTTATTTTAAGTGCGGGTTTGCTCTGAGCCGTAGCTGTTTCGGTCGGGAGGCTGAATTCTCAAAAACAGCTGTGCCGCATCGCTGCCATTGCTGCATATTTAGGCAGCACTTGCGATGTTTGAAGACTGGCTTGGGTTCATTATATCCGCCATGAATACATGTATCCTCACGAGTGATCGATCTCACCTTCCACCCATGTAGCCATCCGTGTGTACCGCTGGATATGGCCGGTTCACACTTGTAGCCCAACACATCGAAGGTCGGATTTGCGGATGGCGTTGAGATCACGTGGCAAGACGCATCTGCACGTGCAGCCAAGTGCTTACAGGACGCAGTTCAGGAAATAGGCTGCCAACCTGATTGCTTGTCTTATTTTTTGTTTGCGTCCATGGGGTGTTTTTTTTTATTGAAACTCCCAAAGGAACAAAAGAAGTTGACCAGACATTTCAAACAGGACCCTGCCTTCCCATAAGAGGGTAATGAGATTCAGCAAGGCCCCGGTTAGTAGGTGGGGGAGCGGTGACGTGGCGGTTAGCGTGCAGCGCTACGAACCCGGGGACACGAGTTCGATTCCCGTTCATGGCCAACACCAGTGACGATTATCTCAACCCATCATGGCCCAACCATTTAACTGTTATAACAAATACAACAGATTTTAATTTCTGTATTAGTATCCAGGAGGTCGTGGGTTCGATCCCAACCCTGACGCCAAGTATATTTGGAATTTGCATGTTTCTCTCCCTGTGGTCGTGTGGATATTTCTTCGAGTCCTCCGGTTTTTCATGCCACATTTAGAATCAATGTTTGTATAAGAATATTCGGCTGCTGTACATTTACGCTGGATAAGCCACTTCGTTAGGCTATCATTTGTGGTGCTTCTGAAACAGAGCTATACATCTCAGTGGGCCTTGTTTGTAAAAACTATGAAACTATAAACTATATTTCGATTTAAAGCTTTCGTGACTGCAGGGATTCATCTTCTTGGTTCTTTCGGTAAAGTCACGTAGAAGGGAAGTAATAAAATAATAAAAAAAAACATAATAAAATAATTCTCATGACGTTTCGAAACGTCGTGAGAATTATTTTATTATGTTTTTTTTTATTATTTTATTACTTCCCTTCTACGTGACTTTACTATAAACTATGTTTATTTTTCCAGGTAAGGCTCATTGAGTTATATAGTTCTCTTTCAAAAGCGACCTGGCCACAACGTGGCTTATCATGTGGACATTTATGGCAGCCAAATAATCTTAAACGCGTGTTTTTAAATGTGAATGGAAAAACCAGAGGACCCGGAAAAAAATCTACGTGGCCATGGAGATAACATGCAAACTCCAAATATACAGGTGTCGGGGTCGGGATCGAATCCGTGACCTGTATACCAGGCGAGGTAGTTAACATCTCGCCACCGTGGCGCCCCATGCGCGTATGATGTACTTCTTGCGCACCGTACGTAGCCAACCCGCTAATCGGAGGCGCCTTTCGCCTGGTAAAACAATTAAAATTAGTTTAGCTCTTTGAGACAGTTTAGTTGATTTGACTCCATCCCTTCAGGTCTGGAAGAGGACGGAAGCGAGCGTAGAGAGGACCCTGTAGCCACGCGGTGGAGGAGCAAGGGGCAGCTCATCGACGCCCCTCCTACCTCACCACGGGCGAGGTACGACTGCTGGGCACCCACCACGAGCGAGTTGAGAGTCCCAGAGGTCTGTTCGCGAGTCGACTTCTTCGCCTCCTCTACACACCAGGGGCTTCCCAAGCTGGCAATCTTTTTTTGTTGTTGTTTAAAATATGAACAGTGTTGCCGTGAGCACAGGCTCAGGTGGGATTCAGGCTCGGCAACAGGGCCAAAGATCCAAACACATCAAGGGGGCAGGAATACATCTTTCTGTATGAGAGTGCAACACATTTGTTGAATGGAGCCAGGATGTTATAATGAGAGCTTTGGTGGGCAGGGGGGGATAGGGAATTTGGGAGGGAATTTCAAAGCGGAGCATTGCAAGGAATGTAGCAGAGCGAGAGAAGTTATGTGACCTGCAGTGTGGTGTGTGAGTGGGTGAGTGAGTGGGTGAGTGAATGAGTGGGTGATTGTGAGTGAGTGAGTGCGTGGGTGAGTGGTTGTGACCTGTAGTGTGGTGAGTGAGTGGGGTGAGTGAGTGGGTAAGTGAGTGAGTGGTTGTGATCTGAAGTGTGGTGTGTGAGTGAGTGGGTGAGTGAGTGAGTGCGTGGGTGAGTAAGTGAGTGGGTGAGTGAGTGAGTGTTTGTGACCTGCAGTGCAGTGAGTGAGTGGGGTGAGTGAGTGGGTGTTTGTGACCTGCAGTGTGGTGAGTGAGTGTGTGGGTGGGTGAGTAAGTGAGTGGGTGGGTGAGTGGGTGGTTATGACCTGCAGTGTGGTGTGTGAGTGAGTGAGTGTGACCTGCAGTGTGGTCCGTGAGTGAGTGAGTGAGGGTGAGCGAGTGGATGGGTGCGTGAACACAATGTGGTTGAGGCACACCAGTCCGCCTGGTGACTCTTGAGCAGCTGGTGTAACTATCTAAAAGTGCTTTTTGAACTTGACAAAAAAAATGTTTCTGTACGATTGAATAAAGAAAAACAAAATGTGAATGAATGTGCCAGTGGGCAAGGTTTCATGTCCATTAATTTCACCATTTTGTGGAATTTTAAGGACATCAACATCCCTAACACGTTGCATTTGTGCGCGGAGATACGTTGAGCCCTAGGGAGGCATCACACTTGCCAAGATGTCGCCCGTCAATTAAAAACTTCATATTTTATTTATCTCTTGCGATTGTTAATATTTACAGCCTTCTCCAGTTAGAGCACATCTATGCTGTTGGCTTCCAGTAGCAAAGCAAAATCATCTTAGCCTTTCAGCAACTATAGACAACGCTAACCTTGTTGTGAAACAGTGCAGAAGTAAGATAATTGGCCCGCTGTGCTTGAGTAATCTCTGTTACATGAAATAATCTTAATTTGTGTACGTGATTAAGTTGCTATATTGGGTAACCGAAGTTCTCAAAACTCAGCTTCAACAAATTACTTTCAAACCCAATCTGTTCTTAAGGTAGACTTGTGCTGTGCAACTCATTAACACACAGGAACCTCATTTTAACTTTGGTAGAAGCCCAGGATTTAAATTCAACATTTCAACTCATTCAAAGCCAAAGTGATTTACTGCTCAAAAAAGCATCAGGGTTGGTGCTCAATCTTATTGTTTACAGTCAGTGCTGGCAATTCCTCATCCCTATGGTGGGGGTGAGTTTCACTATTGGACAGCCACTGTTGACTTCCTACAAATTGATAATAATTCTTAATCACCCTGCAGCGATGATGCCTATGGTTGTGAGTTCAAGCGGAGTTGGGGCTCATAGGGCTAACACATTTCCTCTTGTGTTTATTCTCGGTGGCATTCTAAGGATATTGAGTTTTCGTTTGAACAGTGGTAAATGAATTTACCTACGTGACTTTACCAAAAAACCAAAGAGTATGGATCCTTGCAGTCACGAAAACTTCATATCTAGAATTAGTGGTAAATGAGCTTGTAATTTGAGTTGTACATTGTCGAATTAAAATCCTGAATTAAAGAGTTCATGCCATCGGCCATCGGCATGACTTTGTTTTGTAGGATGAGATAGATGTGATGACATTATTTATCCATAATAGAGGTTTTTTGGGTTAGACCTCGTAACTATAAAATGTGCCGTTAAACCCGCCACCACCCGACACAGCCAACTAGTAAGGTTTGTCACGTAAACAGAACGTGCCAATTCGTCACTAGCACAGCACACCGGTGTGTTGGAGAGCAAATCCACAGCATTTACAATCTGAGTGCGACGTTTAGCCAGCAATTTATGTAATGACGACTTACACACTTCTCTTGAGATGGCACTTCATTGAAGACACGTTCACTTGAAATCAGTCGGAGATCCCACTGCAACAGCCTCCCGCGCATCTCCCGCTTATAAATCAACACGACGCTCGCTCTACCGGCAACGCCCACTTCTGTCACCTGACCACGCTCCCTTCTCGAACATTCCCCGTGGCCACCAGTCCCTTCGCACTCACAACTGACTCCCCTGTCATTACCTCCCGTGGCCACCAGTCCCATCGCACTCACAACTGATACCCCTGTCATTACCTCCCGTGGGCACCAGTCCCATCGCACTCACAACTGATACCCCTGTCATTACCTGCCGTGGCCACCAGTCCCTTCGCACTCACAACTGACTCCCCTGTCATTACCTCCCGTGGCCACCAGTCCCATCGCACTCACAACTGATACCCCTGTCATTACCTCCCGTGGCCACCAGTCCCATCGCACTCACAACTGATACCCCTGTCATTACCTCCCGTGGCCACCAGTCCCATCGCACTCACAACTGATACCCCTGTCATTACCTCCCGTGGCCACCAGTCCCTTCGCACTCACAACTGATACCCCTGCCATTACCTCCCGTGGCCACCAGTCCCTTCGCACTCACAACTGATACCCCTGTCATTACCTCCCGTGGCCACCAGTCCCTTCGCACTCACAACTGATACCCCTGTCATTACCTCCCGTGGCCACCAGTCCCTTCGCACTCACAACTGATACCCCTGTCATTACCTCCCGTGGCCACCAGTCCCATCGCACTCACAACTGATACTCCTGTCATTACCTCCCGTGGCCACCAGTCCCATCGCACTCACAACTGATACCCCTGTCATTACCTCCCGTGGCCACCAGTCCCTTCGCACTCACAACTGATACCCCTGTCATTACCTCCCGTGGCCACCAGTCCCATCGCACTCACAACTGATACCCCTGCCATTACCTCCCGTGGCCACCAGTCCCTTCGCACTCACAACTGATACCCCTGTCATTACCTCCCGTGGCCACCAGTCCCTTCGCACTCACAACTGATACCCCTGTCATTACCTCCCGTGGCCACCAGTCCCTTCGCACTCACAACTGATACCCCTGTCATTACCTCCCGTGGCCACCAGTCCCATCGCACTCACAACTGATACCCCTGTCATTACCTCCCGTGGCCACCAGTCCCTTCGCACTCACAACTGATACCCCTGTCATTACCTCCCGTGGCCACCAGTCCCATCGCACTCACAACTGATACCCCTGTCATTACCTCCCGTGGCCACCAGTCCCATCGCACTCACAACTGATACCCCTGTCATTTCCTCCCGTGGCCACCAGTCCCTTCGCACTCACAACTGATACCCCTGCCATTACCTCCCGTGGCCACTAGTACATTTGCACTGCAGGCTGACTCCCCTGTCATTACCTCCCGTGGCCACTAGTCCCCTCACACCGCATGCAGGCTCTATTGTCATTACAATTACAACCAGCATCATCAGGCGACCACCAGATTGGTGTGGAAATCCTCCTGTTTTGACCCTTAAATGGAGGGGTCGATGTGATGACGTCCGTTGTGAGTCCAACTTGTTTGAAGAGCGGGGGGATTTAATCACATTCCTGCGGAGGGAGCTGGTAGGAACTTTGGGTCCACTCAGCCTCAAATTAGTACCTGGAGCAATGTGCGTTTTGCCGGGCAACCGCCTTCGTACGTGCTGCTCGCTTAACAGCATTTAACCCAACAGTCTGTTCAAGGCTATACGGGGGCTGTTAGCCTTTACCTAACTTTGACAAATACGTGCGTTGGGTGTGCATTTATGTATTATGCGTGCGCATTCTTTGCACACGTCATCGCGCGCTCGTGGTGTGCAGCTACGTGGGCGCTTATGTGTGCGTTTCAAAACAGAAGTCCGTGCAAGACAACCTCAAAGCTAATTAGGCTAATGCTTGTCGGGGAGGAAAGCTGACGTTTGAGCTGCACATCTGGATGCACTGCAGGGTTTTATTAGGAGCGAGGAGGCGCTTGGGAAGAGCCGTACAAAGTCAGCCATGTGGCGCTCTGCATCCCCCCCAATGTTACTTGAGTTTTAAATAATTTCTTGAGCGTTGGGCTTTAAATACCTTTGCGAGTTTTTTTTTCAGCCGCGTGTGCCGTGCACGTTCTTTTTTCACGCGAGGTTATTCGTTTGCATTCACGTTGCATTTCTTTGGGGTTTCAAGTAATATCTGTTTTATACTTGTATTTCACGTCTGCAACGTGCTTACATTGTGGGGTTAACTCCCGGGTGTGTGGTGGGGTGGGGGCTGGAGGTGCTTTCATATAAACCCATTCACTTGCGATTACACATATCCTCATTTAAATTATTAAACTATTTGTTATTTTACGAGGTAAGGCCCACCGAGCCACAGAGCTCTTTTTCAGAAGCGCTCCGGCCACCACAAATGACAGCTCAACGTACGACGCGGCTCATCACCACGTGGGAATTTCCAGCAGCCAAATACTCTTGACCGCGTGACGTCCATGCTAAATGTGGAGAGAGAAAAAAAAACCCAGAGGACCCTGGAGAAAAATCCACGCGACCACTGGGAGAACATGCGCACCCCAAATATACAGCAGGCGTCAGGGTCAATCAATCGATCTTTATTTTACGTGCCAATAACGCCCTCAATAAAGCCGTGCATCGGTGCACATCACGGCGCACGGGAACCGTACCGGGGGCACGGAGCAAGCGGAGTGGGAAAGAAACCCGTCACGACCGTGGGGCTAAAGGGTCGGGATCGAACCCACGATCTCCTGTACACCAGGCGAGGTAGTCAACATCTCCTAGCCACCGCGGCGCCCTCATCATCATAATTAGTCATCATCAGATTTGTGCTATCCACTGCTGGACAAAGACCTCTCCCTCCCACCCGCATCATCGCCATCCCTCACGGTCCTGCGGCGCATCATCCCATCTCGCTCCTGCAGCTGGGCTCATCTGCTCGTTGCCCGTGTACCGTCATGGCCACCGTGCCGGTCGTGCCGTTTGGCGCAGGGAGGGGTCTCCTCCCTCGGCCCATTCTCACCCACACCCAGTGACCTGTGTCCCTTGCCGAGCGAACTTTCTGCTGAGTCGACGCGATGCCTCGAATTTCTGTCTTGTTTTCTGCTCCGCCTGTTCTTCCTCCTGTGTGTATTTCCCAGCGTGCTTCGTAGCACACTTAAAAAAAATTTTGGTCAGTGTCCACGTTTCTAATCCGCACGTCATGATAGGTAGTGTGTTGCACACTTGACAATTAAATTTTGTTTGGCTCATAACGCAAAAAGGCTATTTTTAATTATAATATTGACTGAGAAAATCTACACGTTTTTTCCAAAACAAATTTACCTTCTTTTCCAAACAGGTAAAACAATTAGTCTTCTCTTATTCTGAAATAAGCAATAAATTGTCCATGTTTTCATTTTAAAATGTCTCTCTCATCTCTTTTTTTCTTTACTTACGCAGCGTAGAGAGAATTTGAAACTTTCAAACTCACATCTCGGACAATAACCTTTGCATTTCTACGGCGTTAAGTCTGGTATCTTGTCTTTCATATCAGCGCTGCTTATTGCCAACCTCGCATGAAAAAAACATTCGCCATTAACTCTTCCGATTGGTATCCTGAACGAGCTTCCAAGTTAGTCACCTCATCTGCGAACCTCGGATACAGAAATTCCTCCCAATAATTTTTTTGCAATGCTCCACCACGCTCTGAATCTGCGTCCACAGAACATTTTCACTTTCACATGAAGCCCTTCAGCGAGTTTTGGAGGCCACGTAATCGTAATCATCCGGTCCTGCTGAGCGTTCATCCTCCCTGGGATGTTGCGGTGATGTCATAGTAACTCGGTTGCCATTGGCAACTAAATAAAGTGGTGATGTCATCGTTACTCGATTGCCATTGGCAACTAATGTAGCGGTGATGTCATTTTAACTCGAGGCAAAAGAGAGCCAGCGCTGTAATTGGGATGGAGAAAAAAATACTGTGCACAACCGCCTCAGCAGGCGTCTAAATGCTACATTTGCGGTCGCGTTAACGTTATTGCCCTTTTGTGAGCGGTTGTTGATGGAGGTGGTCTTAATGCGACGCGTTGCAATCTCGTCACCGGAGATTCCCGGCCACGTACGCTGTTGGTAATCTGCATTGTGACACTGGAGTAATCTTCCCTTCGGTACAATGCATTTACTACGTATTCACATTTGCACTCCCGTCGTTATTTTTGTGTATCGTTTGCCGTTATAACTCGCTGACCACCCGCGCCCCCATACTTGGAACCTGTTATGAAGAGCTTGGTGGCTCATCGGATTTCTCCTCCTGCAATCTCAAACAAAGATCCTGACTCTTGACGTTCAGCCCAATAAGCGAGGATTGGGTTGCGATGCGTGGGAAGGGAACGAGCGGGCAAGTGATACGGGCAGCAGCGCTTAAAGATGCCCGGGGCCGCCTCGGGGTTTATTCAAAATCTCGGCAGTCGCTCGGCAACCGCGCCCTGCCCTCCGCAAGACGGGTGACGATTCTCTCTGAGCCCCTAGGTCGACTCGGCATCAAATGAGTACCCGGTGCGGTGTGTAAAACATCGCCTCTTGGGAGACAAAGGCGGCCTGGCGTGGTGCTGGCCACCCACCCCGTCGCGTGCAGTGCCGGCCTTCATAGGTGGCTCACTAATAGCACTTGCCCCAAAAGCATGTTAACGTTATATGGGGGGGGGGGAGGGGGATCTTTATCTTTGTGCGTTTGAGTAAAAGAGCGATGTATGTTGTGTTTGTGCATGCGTGTCCTGCATGCTGCATACTGTATATGAGCGCTGGTACAGAGCGTGGCTATATGGAGGTGGAGGGGTCTTTGCGTGCACGGGAACTCATCACACACACACATCTGTCTGCCTCTTTTCAGGATGCCTGCTCCGCTGAATGTCGCAAGAAGTCACATCAAAGATGTCCGTGTGAAGATCATAAAGGCCAGACGTGAGCACACGCACACTCACGTATTTGAATTTTTTTTCATTTGATTTTCGTCTTGAAAGACTCCCGACGGCACCCATTACCGCATTCACATCCACCGCAGAGCGAGAATGCGCTGGAGTCTGCACGTGGTCCGGCAGAAACGTACGAGAGTCTTTGGAAGGGCATTACTGTGCCTTCCCTTGGGTTGTAAAGATGCTGTAAGTGGCACAGCTTGAATGTCAGTTTTTTTTTCCTTAAGTGTTTATTAATGCACTTTGAAAGTCACAACCAAACTAGAGTAAACCCAAAAGGGCACTCCTGTTGACCCGTGCGTGTGCTGAATTCTTTGACTATGAGACCAGGTGCAGAAGGGGATCCTGGATGTGACCACCATTGCTGCACATTATCGAACTGCCAGCATTGTGAGCCCAAACGTGATATAAACAGAATCATTTTTAGAAGCAATATACAATAAAATTCGGATTTATCATTGTCATAATCACCATCATCATCAGCCATGGTCAATCCACTGCCAGATGGAGTGCCACGGAGGTGGGATGTTAACTACCTCACCTGGTATACAGGAAGTCATGAGTTCGATCCCAACCGTGATGCCTGTATAGTTAGAGTTTGCATGTTCTCCCCGTGCTGGCGTGGATTCTTCTCCAGGTCCTCGGGTTTTTACCTCCACATTTAGAATCAACGTGCATTTCGAGTATTTGTTTGATGTCAATTTTCACACGATAAGCCACTTTGTTGAGCATTTGTGGCCTGGTTGCTCTTGAAAATAAGCTGTATAGTGAAGTGGGCTATATAGTTCCTTAAACGTGTACTTTCCTATGTAATGGACGAGTAAGAAATCTATATCAATCTAGGGTATTGTGTGCTAATTTCATGGGCCGCATGAAATTTGGAGTTAAAAGAAGCTCACAAACAAACACCATGTCAAAGGCCCAACACAGAAGATCCCTCTGGGTTTGATCTTCCACGAAGCTCATGGTCCACCCTAAACCGCATCCACTGCACAAACCATGGCAGATGCGCAGATACCTGATGATGCACAAATGGAATATGTAAACTCTCCAGCGTGCGACTGGTCATCCAGAACAGACTGTACAACGTACACAATGCCCCGATCCACAAATACGAAGGGGGCGTCACAGCGATACACTCCGCTGTTTGTGAAATTGAAGTTGTTGCGCTGCATCTACATGAGCCATATGGCAGGAGAAGAAGATGGTCCACATTTCCTGAATTGGGAGGAAAGCACAAACACGTCAGATATAAAATTGCCGGATTTCTGTGCACAATCTGGGAGTGAGCGCTTGGCCAAAGGTCCCCACTGACTAGACGGAGGATGAAATGAGTACTTGTTGAGGGATTGCCTGAGATTGACTCAGCATGAAGGAGCATCAACCATCACGCATGACTCGGGTCATCCTCGCAGCGGCTTTTGGCTCGGCCATCTTACAAAGACGGTGACCGCATCGCGTAGCTTTCAGATGCGCTTCTGCGGCCGTCTGGAACGCTCTTCCGATATTTGGAAGCCACTGGGAGCTATGCACTTTTAAATCATCTACATTGACAAATTCACTTCTTTAGAACTGCTTTTTGTCTTTAGTTTGTTATCCTTCGCCGTTGCCTCCAATGAGCACGGTTGGCTGTGCACGGTGCGGAGCAAGTTCATCGCACACCCGCACGTGATGTGCCCATTGAGGCAAGGGTGATCATTCATTAGAGTGGGGTTCACTGTAACCTCATTAACAATTGCATGCCAACATCACTTTTCACCAAGGTCTCAACATCATTTAATACACGAATCGTTTCTACCTTTCAGTGCCAGTTCATGAAATGAAAAAAAACTAACCTTTTACATGGTGCAGGTGGCTTTTACTGAGTGAAATTAATTTCTCAGGTCAAAGGGTTAAAGGCACACTTCCTGCACCGTTGAAGCAATAAAGCAATTATCAAAGAGGCCGACGATTCAAGAATGATTATCCCGCAATGGGTAATGCATATCGAAATGGCTATCGCCCGCCAAAACAGCTGGGAGTTGATAAAAGAGGCGAGCGAAACACTTGCAAAGTGTGCGCTTCTAGCCAAATGTACAATTGCAATGCTGCGCACACCGTATTAGTCTCCGCTATCCTGTCATCTTGTGCATCTCATGTTCTTGCAAGCAAGCCTACTCTCTTAGTGAGATATATCTCTCGTGTTTCCATCCTTGCTGTACGTTTGTTTCCCTTTGTACAAGATGGATACAGGTCGAGGGCGCGCGGTTTCTTGCACTATAAACGTAGTCCGTTCTTCAGTCTCACAAGTAACGTCTACATGGTGATTTAAAGACGTCAAATAAATGTTCGGCATACCGCCTGTAGCCCAGTTGTGGTTGGGATATCGCACAAATGTTGTTAAATTCTCTTCCCGTGGGCGTCGAGGGGTTCTTCAGAGACAAACATGGAGACATATTCTTAGGTTTTTTAGGTAAAGTCACGTAGGTAAAACATTTTAATTAATACAAGTAAAATACAGATGCAGCTATCGTGCTGTGACGGTTCAACCTGAAGATGGAAGCTTGTGTTGCCTCCGAAACGTCGTGATTTTTATTTTATTTTTTATTTTACTTTTATTAATTTAAATTTTTTACCTACGTGACTTTACCGAAAAAACCTAAGAATATGAATCCTTGCAGTCACGAAAGCTTTAAATCTAGAAACATGGAGACACAACGACAGCAACAGCTGCCATTTACCACTAAGTGCCAGTGACGTCACCGCAGCGCTTGTGCCAGGCTCGGTGCAGCTTGAGGCCACGCGAAGTGTCAAAGGCTCTGCTGCTATGAGGTAATGGGTCAGACTAAGATGACTGGCAGAGGCACCGCCTGTGCTCCCTACTGTGTCAACATACACACAACAAAGACATTCACAGAGACTTGGAGACACACAAAAGTCACAGATAAATAGACAAAGTGGCACGGAGACAGGCAGACGCACCCTTTGCTTTTCTGTAAAGGAGCTTGGGCAGGACTTGTCGCTGGCCACTGACACCTACAGTTGAGAGACTCGCTTACATCTCGCACCTACACATTTGTGCATCTCCGTGTCTGTGTGTCTTATGTGTGTGTGCGTGTCTCCTTGCCTTCGTACATTTAAACCTTGTTAATTCAACACACATGGGGCTCTGGCCATGCCGAATTATCCAGTATTCCCAATTATGTGCAATGATACTCCCCAGTGACTCCTCCTGCCCTAATAAAAAAAAAAATCGAAATTCGTTTTCTAAAAATGATTTTCCAAAAAAAGTAACACCATCATCGTTGATCCTCTTGTGTACTTTTTTAAGCTGCTAGGGTCTTCCAAGGTTAAGGCGCGCTTCCTAATCTTCTCCCGGCCTTTGTTGATGTCGTAAAAGGTGCTTGATTTCATGTCAAACTCTTCACACACCATACGCATTGACACACGCCCTGCATCAATTCTATCCAAAACTTTGGATTTGTCTCGCAGACTCAGGGATTTATACTTCACTCCCTTTCTATTACTTCTTGATGTAGGCGGTGACGACATTTCTGAGAGGGTTGGCTTGCACAGAGCGTATAAGCAAAGTCAAGTCCAAAGCGACGACGAGTCTGTACCGACACTCACCACGTGCGCCACCACCAGACCGAGTCGTTGTTCTGGTCGTAGCGCGCGGCGTCGCTCCACGTGTCTGTCCAGAAATTGGACCATTCGGTACGGCAGTTCGGCTCACGGCGAATTAGACACATTCTTGCGGAGGGAGCTGGTAGGAACGTTGGGTTGCTCGGTCAATGGCCTGCAGGGTCAACGGCGGCGTGGTGTATTCCGCAAATATGGCCGACTGTGAGGGAGGGCACAAGCCGGCGTGAGTCGGTTAAACGTTTAAGGGCACCACGGGGTGACCAGCCCCTTCCCACCCAGCCTCATCCCTCCCCACCAGCCCCTCCTCACCCTCCCCTCCCCACCCAGCCCCTCCCCACCCTCCCCACCCAGCCCCTTCCCACCCTCCCCTCTCCACCCAGCCCCACCCCTCCCATTTTTGTATGCACGACGGACGGACAGTATAATCCCCTGTGGGCTGGCGTAACCAGGAGGTTCCTACCAGTATAATATGCCGTATATATGCTGAAAGCGCAGCCTTGCCGAATTTTCCCCGATCACGAGTGATCAAATACCAAAATGACGAGATTTTACTGTGTATCTGTCGTTACACGGGGGGATACGGAGACCGAAACGTGTCTCGTTTTTCACTTGTGTGCAAACGGAGGATTTCAGCGATCCCTGATGCGCTATGAAAACTCCCCATTATTGACGGCTTTTTTTTTCTTCTCTTCACGCACAATATGCGCGTTTAGGCATGGCAAATTTATCCAATTAGCCACGGGGTTATCCAGAATGTTTTACCCCGTGGATAAGTGGAGTAGCATTGTGGATAACCCACCGCAGATAATAGAATCTGCAATATCGGTCCCTCCATATCACCATGGGCTCGTATGGCGAGTTTTCCTGTGCTCTTAATTTATTTTTCCTAATTAAAAGTTCATTCCGTATTAAAATGTACGTGATGATTGTCATTTCGAAGAAAGCATTGGTAAAAGTAATCCAGTAAATTTATCTGAGACAAATATTGTATTATACATTACGTTCCTTTCGGTCATTAAAAACGGATTACTTTTAAAAGTTACCCTCTCCCAGACATCGCTTTATTATTCATTCATCCCCGAGACCAGCAAAGCAATTAGAAAGTAATGCGTCTGCATGATGGGCGCACTGCAGTGGCGAGATGTTAACTACTTCGCCAGGTATACAGGAGGCCGTGGGTTCGATCCCGACCCTGACGCCTGCTGCTGTATATTTGGAGTTTGCGGTGTCTCTCTCATAATCATCACGGTGGCTAGGAGATGTTAACTACTTCGCCTGGTATACAGGAGGTCGTGGGTTAGATCCCGACCCTGACGCCTGCTGTATATTTCTCTCTCCCCGTGGTCGTGAGGATTTTTTCTCCGGGTCTTCCGGTTTTCCCCTCCACATTTAGAAACACGCGTTTAGATGATTTGGCTGCTATAAATGTCCACGTGATGAGCCTCTTTGTTGAGCTGTCATTTGTGGCCAGGTGGCTTCTGGAAAAGCGCTACGTAGCTCAGTGGGGCCTTACCTGGTAAATAAAAAAAATAGTTTATAGTTTAGTTTATAGTTTATTATGGCTTGAAATAAACATATAATATTTTCATAGGCTCCTTGTAAACATGCCCACATATGGCACACGTGGAAGTGATTTGCTGCCATCTTCATTATAGCACTCCCTTGTAACTAAGCTTACGTACGTACTAAGCTAATGTTTTGGCCATTACTCCATATTTAGAGCAGAGCATGAACAATATTTGGAATTTATGTGACATGCGTACTGTGTGTGTATATTTATATCAGTTTTTTTATTATCCCACCTTAACAGTGCATTGCTTATATGAGTGCACATAAAACGAAAGTGCAATTGTAGATGCAAGCGAAGCGTTGCATCGTATAGGCGTTTCATCCTTGTTATTATACACTCGACGTGTTGACATCAACTGACGGCCGTCCGTACCGTGTTTGGGGTGGTAATGTGTTTTTACTTTCACAGAGATTTGTACGGTCAATTCAAAGTTCTTTAAGTGGCAGTTGCATGGCACACAGATGGGCGAGGCTCGAAATTTTACCGCCGCGTTGAAGAAAAAAATAATTACCCTCGGATTTTTCATCGCCGGAGCTTCAGCCGTTGGGACGTAAAAACTGGAATATTGGAACCGGCGATGCAAGCGACGGACGGACGGAAATTAATTCAGAAAATGTGTGGCCGAGCGGAGATGCCCGCGACGTCGCGAAGCCAGCATGCACGCGGGGTGTGTTTATTCTGCTGCTCCAGCTGGGGACTGTTGAATCACTTTCTGCCAGCAGGGTTCACAACAGCACCACCACTACCACCACCTCGGTGGCGTTGCCGGCCCTAGCGGCGTGGAAGCGACGGGCAGTCCAGCGCCGCCACTTCACATTCGGGGGCACGTACAATCTCACGGCCGCCCTCCCGCCCCCTTTTCTTTAAGATCTGCCGATGGTGCCCTTCTGTGTAAACCTCGATGATAATAATACTTTAATTTTATATAGCGTCATTCATGCGACTAGGGTCCAATAACGCTGCACGTTAATTATATATGAGGAACAAATCCCGTGTACAGCCACTACCGAGCAAATGAAAACCCTACCACGATTAAACAAATTTTTTTAAATAAATAGCACGATCCGACATTCACTGTGTCATTGTTAATATATTTACATCGTGACTAAAAAACACGTAATTTTCACAATGGTAAATATCTTTGTTCCTCTCTGACACTATTATTTTTCCACCTGGTTCCTTCTATATTATCTATAAACTACGTAAACAATTTTTTTTTTTTTACCAGGTAAGGCCCACTGAGCTGCATCGCTGTTTTTCAGGCGTGACGAGCCACAGCTGATAGCCCCGTGAAGTGGCTTATCATGTGGATATTTAAAGCAGTAGTCAAATACTCTCAACGTATGTTTCTAAACGTGGAGGGAAAAACCGGAGGACCCGGAGAAAAATCCACGTGACCACGGGAAGAACATGCAAACTCCACATGTACAGGCGTCAGGGTCACACAGGGTAGTTAATATCTCGCCACCATGGCACCTTGAGACTTTGTAAAAAAAAAAAGGCGAGTAATGAGTCCAGATCATTATTTGTGTTATTATGAGCGGGTGTAGTAGAGTATGCCGGCATTCTCCCGGCTTGGAGGATTGGCGTAGGGTGGTGTCATGGGGGGATCATAAGCGTGAGGTTTCTGACCTTCCTGCGCAGAGATTTTGGTATTGTTTCCTTGGACGTGTTTGGGGTTTCTCCGAGTACCTGGCAGTAGATCAGCAAGAGGGAAAAAGCAACGGGAAAAAAATGATAAACAGGTTTGAAAATATTTTGTAGAGGCACGCTCATTACACACAAAGTGCTTGCCACAAATGAACCACAATACCTTGCTGATCTCATCAACCATCATCGCGTCGAACAGCTACGTTCACCGCATTGCGCGCTTTCAGATGCACTTCTACAGCCGTCTGGAACGCTCTTCCTTCCATTACTAGGAAGCCGCTAGAGCTATGCACTTTTACATCTAAATTGAAAACCCATTTCTTTCGAACGGCGTCTAGTATGTTGTCCTTCCCCCGCACCTCCAACGAGGGCGGTTGGCTACGTACAATGCGAAAGTTCAATATACATACGTAGAGGGGCGCTAGGGAATTAAGGGGGTGAAGGAAACATCCAGCAATGCGGCTAAAATATTTCCCGGGGCTACTCCACTCAAGGCGGTAGGGTGCTGGGCGAGAGGCCGAGGCAAATGAATGACATCCATTTAAAATATCTCTCTGTCAACACTTTAATGCAGATGGGAACGTTTTGCACGGTGCACGGGCTTTAATGGGAAACCAACGTCAACATTTTCATAAAGCCATCGCTGGGTTTTTGTAGACGTTGACGTTTCGGGGGTGGATTTCTACGTGACTGACTCACTCCGTCCATACACCGCTGCAGTGATTTGCAAAAAATATAGAGTAATAAAAAGTACATTGTTTTTGATTAGAGCAGTGGGAAGGACTGTGCGCATTTCTAACGTTGACATTTACCATCATCAGTTTATAAAAACAATATATACAGTCTTGTCAACGTGTAACTCGCACAGAGAACGACTCGGAGTAACGAGGAGGAATCGCAGACGAGAGGGAATGCGAGCACGCGGTGAGCAGGTGCCAACGATTGCCCAAGCTCTGCGGTCCCCTTTATATCCAGGTGTTGTCGCCAATTGAATGAGTCTTTACACCTAGGAGGAAACCGGAGCGCCCGGAGGAAACCCATGCGTGCGAGGGGGGAACACGCTATCTCAAACAACGTCTGTGCGATCCATCAACCCTCCCCGCCGACTGCACAGCGCTCAACTTACAGGCGCGTGCGCCGCCACTGACCCGATTGAAATCCGGCTCATCGATTCAATATAACGCGAAGCCTCGTGTGGCTCCCATGCAGCCGGCGAGCGTTCACTGCGGGGACCTCGAACACCTGGAATCGGTGACTGGCGGCAGATGTTCGGCATCCCATCCTGGAGTCTCATCCAGTTTTGGAACAGACTTTGAAACGAAGCCGTCTCTGAGCAATCAGCGTGGCACATTCGCGATGAGCTGGGCTCGGGAGAGTGCACGATAACACGCTCACACTTCCATATTTTAGCGTAACTTTTTTTTTTCCAGCAGCGTGCAGAGGAGGGGGAAGTGTTACTGATGATTGCAAATTACAAACCAGAGTTATTATAATAATCATGAGAAGAAGAATGCGAAAAAAAGTAATTTCGGTTGGCTGGACGCAGCAGGTGTAGAATTCCATGCTTATGTGGAGCGGCGCCGCGATAATTGCTGTGAGTACGTTTCGTGCACCCGAGGTGTTCAGACAAACGTCACGGCCTCGTGCGCAGCATGATAACGATGGCCCAGCTACGACTGGGCAACTATGAAGCCATCGTGATGGTGTGACATTGCTCGTAGGTTTACCGAGTCCGCCTCTGCAGATTTGTTCCGTAAAGAAGCACTTTGGCAAGCGAACCGGTCTGTTCGCCTGAAGTGAGTGTAGCCCTAAACGTACTTATGGATTAATGAAGGGGATCAGGCCACAATCCTTTGATTGCAACTAATGGTTGTTCCACATTACAGTGTTTGGCGGGCTGCTGTTATAGTTTATTGAGAAATACAAAAAGACAAACACACAATTCCTAAATGCCGATAGAACATTCAGCGTGAGTGGTAATCGGTGGGAATTTCAAAATCCATTAAAATGAAGCAAAAATAGATATTACAAGATATTGCGGCCTTCAGAATTTAGTTCTTAAGCCAGGTTTGACTTTATCATCGGCGAACGATTTTGTAGATTTTTTTTTCCGACAAGGCAGCCTTGGATGTATTTTTGCAAAGAAGGGATTAGGGGGTTCATAAAAGATCAAACATACTGGGCCTGTCTAATCTATGATGGATCTATTGAGGCCCCTTGTGCAGACAGGTCCACTTTAGAGCTCTATTAGGAAACACGGAGAGTAACCCAAATTGGCCTAGATTTCCTTTTTTAGCCTCCCTCCATTATGAACAGCTGTTAACTATTAATGCTGGTAATCTTAAGGCTTTGGAGGCCTGGAAATTATGAGCACGGTTGGCTACGTACGGTGCGAAATAAATTAAACGTACATACATACAAACCCGCCGGCAGATGACGATGCCGTTTTGGCATGGGAGGCATTTGCACCGACGGACGCTATGAACACACGTGCTGATCTATTGGAGTTAATTCTCTGATGTGGAAAAAACAACCCATCACAGCATCGGGCATGGCAGCCCAGCATTGACAATAAACGTGGCACTTAGGCACACTATGGGTGTACAAAATGAAGTGATACTCCAGTCGTAATAAGAGACCCCCATCGGCATAACGTTAGGGTGACTTGGAAGGTAATTCGTTAACGTTGCTAATCTTACATGTGAGAGAAATATGTGCATCGATCAGAGGGTTTGCTCTATTTAACAATGCCGTTGTACATGTCGATGTGTGTGTGCGCATGTAGTGGGGAGTGGTGGCGTAGCGGTTTGCGCTACGCTGCGCTTCGAACCTGGCCACCCGAGTTCGATTCCCGCTCACGGCCAACACCGGTGAAGATTATTTGAACCGGTCCTGGGCCTCCCCTAGGTCGACTCGGCCTCAAATGAGTACCTGGTGCGGTGTGTAATAACATTGACACTGGGGAGACAAAGGCGGCCGGGCACTGTTGCTGGCCACTCACCCCCCGTGTGTCATGCCGGCCTTCATAGGTGCTACTCGCTAACAGCACTTGCCCCAACAGTCTGTTAAGGTTATACGGGGGATCTTTGTACTTTTTAATGAACTATAATCACAATTATGGGTGATGAAATTAACTAATTGACTTCTGTTTTATATATTACTAAAATATAAATTAGTATGTGAGCTCGATGGCCTATAATTTAACCTTATGTTAATTCGCATTTGTTATAGCAAGCAAACTCGGTTGGAGCTTCTGGGTCTCACCACCGCTCCTGTTTGTGTAAACAAACACTCTTGGGTATGACTGATGTTATTGGCGAGCGCACTCCCTCCAAATTGATGGTTGCTGTCGGCAGAAAACAAATACATAATTGGATAAACCAATAACAGCCCACAATCAAACCGCTTTGATTGTCTCACAAATGTGTTGATGCCGCTATATTCGACATTAGACACCAAATTCAAGTTTTACGAGCCGGGCGGCGCTGCCAACGCTGCCAACGCTGCCGCACGCGGCTGCTGCCTGTAATCCAGCGCTGTGGAGGCAGCAGCGAGGGTTGGTGGATCACCACATGCACACGTGGGCTGTCCAGAAGGTGCCGTATACCGCTGCTAGCCGGGAGAAGGCAGCGCGGCAAGAATGTGGACTCCCCATCTGTTCCACCCGTGTTTCCCCCTCGCGCAGCGTGGGTTTTCTCCGCTTGCATCGGTTTCCTCCCACGCGTCAGCACCCGTTACTTGGTCGGAAACACCTTCACATATAGAGGACCGCAGAGCTTTGGCAGTTGTCGGCACCGACTCACTGCGTGACTGCTGCGGCTGCCTTCCTGCTCATCTGTGGTTCCTCCTCGCGCCTCCAGAGTCGTCCTCTCTCTGCGAGAGCGAGCGAACGCTGTGCGGAGCGTTCCAAGTTGGAATTATTTATTATTGTAGTTATGTAAATTTATAATAATGATGAGCATGGCTCTATGCTGATATACGTGGGGAAAGGCTTTGATTTTTGCCACGATGTTAATTTTAACTTAAATATTTGACGTATTTATGGGGGACCGCGGTGGCGAGATGTTAACTACCTCGCCTGTTATTCAGGAGGTCGTGGGTTCGGTGCCGACCCTGACACCTGTATATTTGGAGTTTGCATGTTCTCCCCGTGGTCACGTGCATTTTACTCTAGGTCCTCCGGTTTTTCCCTCCACATTCATGATCATGCGTTTGAAGTATTTGGCTGCGATGAATCTCCACATGATAAGCCACTTCGTTGAGCTATCACTTGTGGGCAGGTCACTTCTGAAAGAAAGCTATATTGCTCCTTGCGCCTTTCCCGGTAAAATTAAAATAGTTTGTTTTTTAGTTCATGTATTCCACTCATTATGAGTGAGGAGTGTTATGGTGGCACAGTGGTTATGACACTGTGCTGCGAACCTGGTACCTCGCGTTCAATTTGCCAGCCACGGCTAGTATCAGTTACGAGCGATATCTCCGACCGACACCGATCTGCACTGACCAGCGTGGAGAAGTACGGCCAAACACCTTGTGCGGTGGTTGTCATCCAGCATTGCATTGAAAAAGAGTTGTAAATTTTTATCTTGTTATAAGTATCTGTGCAGTTTTGCTGTATTTCAAATCGTAGGCATACAAGTGCGAAATAAATTATACTGTGCAAAGCAATGCACTGTGATGGAATAATTTATCCAGTCAGCACTTATACCAAACCTTGTGCACTTGGTTATTAAAATGATTTGTTGAGGCAGCAAAATAAAATTTTCGTGTTTACAAAACACTCTTGCCACTTTGGAAATTGACTTTTTGTTGCTCTGGCAAAACCGCCACACCATGCTGATACGAACTAGGAAAGTGAAACCAGCCCGACAGTGCCTTGCTTGCTCAATGACTACCATTCACCATTCACGTAGAAGCCTCACAGATGTACGGATCAAAGTTCGTTTTTATTTCCCCCAAAAAATGTTAGCTTGTAACATGAAGTAGTCTTTCTGTTTACCGTGCAAAGCTTCGTCTGAATATCAAGGCTCAGATGGAGCAGGGATAGGGCCACGCTTGGGGTGCCTGGCCAATCCATGGACACTCTGGAGGAAACGGAGCGCATAATTGGGTAACAAAATATCCATACGGATAATGTCAGCATCCTTATTGCGCCGCCATCTACTCGTCACTTCTCTGCTCTGTCGGTTAGGTGTGTCGCTTACGTGGTGATCTTATAAATAATAGAAATAACAACGTGCTATTTCGAACCACTGTCACAGTGCAAGCGCTATCACGAAGGAGGCGCTGTGTTTTATCCACGGCCTGCAGTGGTCTCACAGGAGGTGGGGGACAATGTTGCCGTGCGTGCACTCCTAATTGAGTAATTTTGCGGCCCATCTTTCGAATTTAGTAAAAAAAAAAAAATTCTTGTGACACCGGCTCCGGATGACTTCCTCCTCGCGCTTTCCCAACCTGCGCCCGTCGGGGTTTGCCGCCGCCTGTGAAGCAGACGGTGCGTTGCGGTGTTTCGTGGTCAACGCTCCCCCGCAGTGTTAACCAGGGTAGCCTGCCGCACCCGAACCCGCCGCAGAGCTCTGCAGCTGGCTTCAGTTGCAACGAGCTGCTGTGGCTGCCCGCACGTTCATTTCCTGTGTACTGGCGTTCACACCTCAGCAATCGGTGGCGCCTTGTGTGGCATGCGCTGTGATGGACGCACGCGGCGTCTCCGTCGCAGCTATGCGGAGCTGCTATTGTTTGGTGTGTAGAAAGGCTCATTGAATGGACACCACTGGAAGCACGAATGCCGTCTCACCGCAGAGATGTGCCCCGTCACTCTGCTGTCAGTTGCGGGGGGCACTTCCGATGATGGAATGAGCCTCTTGCAACGGATGCGTGCAGAGTAATTGGTATGCAAATATTGAAGATGGGTACATAGATCACCCTCTTTTGGTGATGGATCGCGCACGATACGTTCCACATTGCGACAGCGTGGAATGAAGAGTGAGTGGAGTCTTTCATTATGCGTGCGATGCCACACGGCGTCAGTCATGGGCACGTCGGCACATTTAGCAAAGGGGGCCGCCGTTGTGTCGCGCACAGCGTGAGGAAGAGGAGACGTATCCCAGTGACATTTGTTGTCCCTCGGTATATGAGGCCTCCCACCGACTTTGACGACGTTCGCTTTGGGTGGGGTTTTTTTGGCCACACATGACCTCAAAAGACGACGATTTTGATCCCATTGAAAATGATGGCCCTTTGTTTTTGCACGCGTCGAGCGCACGTTACGTCACGGCGCACTGAGAGCTGTGGGATCCAGTGCCCGAAACTCTGCGAGGTTAAAATAAAATAAAAAATCCGCACAGATAGATTCGGGTATCCATTTAGCATTTCTGCCATCTCATGGTCACCTCACAGCACATTATAATTGCACTCATGATAATGGTAATGGATGGAATCCGTTCGATTCGGCAATCACGCCTTCGCAATACTTGGTTAAAGGTGGACAACACCGCACGTTTCATTCACGAGACGTAATTGGGGCTAATTTTGACAATTGAATTGCGCTAATCGGGCCCGCGAGCACCCATTCAGAATTGTATTTATACTGCAGGAGGAATCCGATGAGCTATAAAGCTCTTTTTCACAGATGCCCAGTAGGAGCGCGTCAGAAATTTACAACAACAACCAATGCAAAAGCACGGCAGGAGTGAGAAGTATAGGAAAGGTAAGAAAATGTTTACCTATTTTTATTTTACTAGGTAAGGCCCACTGAGCTATGAGCTTTTTTCCGGAAGCGACCCGGCCACAAATGATAGCTCAACGAAGTGGCTTATCACACGCCAATTTAATGCAGCCAAATACTGTAAAATAATTGAAACTGTAAAATAATTTAAAAAGTTCGTGCCTTTCTCTATCCGCCTGTGTTACAGAATACGAACGCTGGGAGTGTATAAGTGGTGTCTCGTGCAAACGGAACTTTACGTTTCGCCCCGCAGCCCGTCACACGCCCTCAAGGACACGACGCACTTTTTGGAGGCTCCCAAATGTTTCCATTGTCAATTTCCTAACAGAAACAAAAAAAGTCTCGCCAAAGTTGTTGAAACTGAATTTTTTGTTGGACGAATTCAAGATGTCATTAGGCGTACGGCCCCCCTCCCCCCCCCCCCCCCCCCGTGGTTTTGCAACGCCAAGCCAACACGAAACGTGGATGCAGCCGGAACGGCGCGCACGTGCGCAGCCAGGCTTCAACTAAGACTTTTAATCACGGCTTGTCCCTCAGGAACGAGCCACCAACGATTGCAGTCAGCCGAAGAGGGCGGTGGTGGGGGGGAAGAAGCCACTTACCTCTGGATTTGCAAAGCCTCACTGGGATGCCAGGTGCGGCCAACAGAGTTAATTGAAATCTGAGTGAGGCTGTTGCCGTGCAATTTACGTTAACTTTCGCCGGGGCTACATCTGCTAGTGAGGCAATATTAAACCCACGTGTGCATCCTTTTTACGGGATTTTAATTAAGTAGAGCGCTTATGTCTCTTGAAGGTGTGTGCGCGCGTGCGTGCTTTGTTTAATGCATGTATATATGGCTGCCCCAGTAAAATAAAAAATGTGCTTGGGAATTAATTACTTAAAAATGTCACACTAGTCAAAATGTTAGGCTTAGTTTGAACTTGAAAGCTCATCTGTATATATTGGGTGTGCGTTATTAATCGAGAAACATATAGAGACAGGTTATGCTACAGTATGTTCGTTCTCGGGAGCCCAGCACGAGATCTCGGCAAGGAAAGACCACTGGCCTATTCAGCCTCCGAAAAAAGCATTTAAGAAGAGTAATTAAGGCAAAAATAATCGGATATGATTAAAATGAACAAAAAGTTAATTTTATTATTCACATTCACAAAGACACGTTAATGCATTTTTAAAATTTAAAATACCAGCAAACCGCATGTCTTCTGAACGTCCATCTGTCCCTCCCAGCCAGCCAGCAAAACTTGTATTCTTATATCGAGCCCTGTCTGTGTCTGTCTGTTTCTCGATTCTTCTGTCCCCTCTCCTCCTTCCCCTGTGTCTCACCCATTTCCCTACCCCTATCTCCCTGTTTCTCTCTCTCACCTCTCACCCTCCTTATTTCCTCCTCTCCTTTTCCCCATCTCAATCTCGCTTGCCTCTCCCTCGTCATCCCTCCCACCGCTTGCGGCTTTCTCTCGCTCTCTCCTCTTTCTGTTTTGCTCTCTCTTATTCCTCCTCCCCCTTTCACGCCTTTTCTCTCCTCTCCGTCTCTTCCTCCCTCCTCTACCTACCCCCCTCGCCGCTCACTTCCCTCTGCCGCTCTGCTGTCCCGCACTTGTGCGGGATCCTCGAATGGAGGGTTGGTGGTTTGGGAGGGCCGGGGGAAGGCGTGATGCCAGCGTCACGTCAGCGTGACGCATGAAGCCGGCTCACCACTCTGGGATGTGGGTGACGTCGCGTGGACGTATGCCTTGACGTCAGGGCATACGTCCATGCGACAACGGTCAGAACAGTTTTTTTTTTCTCATTCAGTATGACGGTCATAAGGGGAACGAAAATCTTTATGATCACCGCGTGAACCCGCCCGGCCAGTGAGGGTGCATGTTACCCGTGCTGTTGCAAAACTGAATGTGACACAGGCAACAACATTGTTCCTTGCAACATCATCGCGTGACTACAAAACCCGAGTAACTTGTACTCAATGTAACCTGTGCATACCGTGAAGCTCATCTGCTTTTGGGTTTTATTTTTGTGTGTCCAACAGCGCTGAAAGTTGCAGAAGACACCGCCACGGCAAAGTCCAGACGAAACTCCCAAAGAACCAGCAGCACGCACACATTGCACACGGCGACACGCAGACCAGACGCTCAGGCAGGCACAGAGGTCACACAGGACACGCGGGGGTCACGCCCACTTCACTCTGCAGAGGTCACACAGGACACGCGGGGGTCACGCCCACTTCACTCTGCAGGGTTCACACAGGACACGTGGGGGTCACGGCCACATCACTCTGCAGAGTTCACACAGGACACGTGGGGGTCACGGCCACATCACTCTGCAGAGGTCACACAGGACACGTGGGGGTTACGCCCACATCACTCTGCAGAGTTCACACAGGACACGCGGGGGTCACGCTCACAGCACTCTGCAGAGGTCACACAGGACACGGGGGGGTTACGCCCACATCACTCTGCAGAGTTCACACAGGACACGTGGGGGTCACGCCCACATCACTCTGCAGAGGTCACACAGGACATGTGGGGGTCACGCACACATCACTCTGCAGAGGTCACACAGGACACGCGGGGGTCATGCCCACATCACTCTGCAGAGGTCACACAGGACACGTGGGGGTCACTCCCACATCACTCTGCAGAGTTCACACAGGACCCAGTGGCGGCATGTTCAAGAAGAATGGCAAGGTTCACACATCATGTACAGGTACACGCAACCGCAAACGGCAACACTCATTTAATTGTTCATGTTGTTACGCTTGTTTACCCGGGAATGCCTCACCGAGTCTCACGACTCTTTCTCAAGAGAGTACTGCCACGTTTTTGCAGCGGGGGGGAGGGTGGGTGGGGTGGGGTAATGATTGAAATGCAGATTCGACTTGAGTGGTTTGTGGGTCATTTTTCCAAATTTGACAAATGTTGACCGTGGCGCAGCTCTCCTCTCGTGCGAGCGATGTCGTGGTACCTTTGAACGTCCACAGCGGAGCTGATCGCGCCCAGCGCGATCGCTCTCGGTACACCCGCAGCGTTAATCAGGGTGGCCGCTGGACTTGAGCCGTGATCCTCTGTACTGCCAGACCGTGTCAGTTGACTCTCCCCACGTTCCAGCAGGGGAATTGGACGATGTTTCCTGGCAACGGCGGTCAGCCCACTGCAAATGCAGGTGCATTGTTTTTGTTGTTGTCCCGTCAATATTTGTTTGAGAGTGCATCGCCAATTTTATCCGAATTGCACTATTGGACTTGTGCCAGGGAGCAGAGAAAGGTTCCTGTTAAACTCCTTCGGTGAAGGAAAGTGTCGCCGCATCAGGGAATGGCAGTGCAAGAGACACCACAGAGCTACTTCTGGATTCGCTTGATGAGGTCCCTCTTAACCGAGATTTGTCGCTGCCCCTTTTACGCCTCGTGAATAACTTTTTTTTCTTTTCCCATCGGCCTTTTGTATGGCGCCACGGTGGCGAGATGTTTACTACCTCGCCTGGTATGCAGGAGCGCATGGGTTCAATCCCCACCCTTGATGCTTGTATATTTGGAGTTTTCATGTCTTTCTCCACGTGGTCGCGTGGATTTTCCTCCAGAACTTTTCCCTCCACATTTAGCATCAACACGCGTTTAGAGTATTTGTCAGCTATATATTTCCACGTGATAAGTCACTTCCTTGAGCTATCATTTGTGTCCAGGTCGCTTCTGAGAACTACATAGCTCACTGGACCTCCTTCTTACCTGGTAGAATACAAATATTTATTATCGATGTTGGCCTTCAGAGATAGGGCTGGGCCAAATAAGGTGGAAATGCAATTTTATTGTGGGGGAAATGCTCAACAGGCCTCGGACGGAAGGTGTTGACTGTGCCGTAATAAAGGAATCTGGCAAAGAGAAAGATTTTTGGCACGGCTCGCACGCGGGATACACTGCACAGACTCGTAGAAGTGAGGCGTTGAACCGGATCACACTGAGCAATTCCACTGTGAAACTAAAGTGTCATTTGGGCGTTCACTTTAATTTTCGCTGTTTTTGTTTTTCAACCGGAATTGGTGACCTTTTGACCTCGGTGTTTATTGAGAAAGAAATGGGAGACATTAATACGTGTGTGGACGAGGAAGGTTGTTCAGTTTGAATGCATGGCAAAGGAGGCGTTTAATTAGGGGTTTGGTTGCAGTAATATCGATGAACTATAAAAATAATTATTGCCACTGAAACAATGTGACATGCAGTACAATGTATCAGCACGACATGGGATTTATTTTCATTAACGCCCATTGGATTTCCATATATTTCACAATGGTGATCCCATTAATTACAGGTACGTAGGCACGGTAGCTATCATGACGAGGTCGAGAGGAAGCCTCTGTAGAGGCCCGCACAGCATGCGTAGCGATCTGGGGCCCGCATCTTCGGTTCAAGTTGATTTTGTTTTAACCAGATCAGAACTCATGAGGCCGGGGAAATCTCATTGCCAAGAGCAATGTGGGCCATGAGGCTGCCAGCAGGAGGCAATTATTGCCACGTGTGGTCCCAATTGAGTAATTTGCTGACTTGCTTTGTAGTCTCGAGTGCTGACTTAGGACACGTTGCGTGACGTGCTCGCTATTATTGCCCGAGTCGAGTTTCAGGTAGATATTGTTGAGCCAGGCGAGAACTCGAAGAGACAAGGAGAGTCAATTTTTTTCAACAGTGACCTGGCTCACCAAAAAAAATAAAAGTAAAAAAATCAAAGTAATCGCGTAAAAAAAAGTGCGTGTAACAGAGAAGCAAATGGAACGGCATTACACAAGAAATTGAAAGCAGTGCGGGAACATCATGAATGTTACACAAAATACATAAAGAGGAACAAACGTTGGCTCCGACAAAATGTATTTTATAAACCATTCAAAGTAAAACAAATTATAGCTGCAGGAAAAAGTAAACGTGTCAAATACAACTGCAGGAATCAATAGCTTAGCATAAAACTGTGCTGCAAATCAATTGTATTCTGTCACCGTTTGGTAAGCGATGTCAAGCTCCTCGAGTGAAGGCACTCTGTCAATACAAACATTAGATTGACGAGGCTCACATCATACGCTTTGTTTTTTTTCGGTAAAGTCACGTAGGTAAAAAATAAAATAAAAAAAAAATGAAATCACGACGTTTCGGAGGCAACACGGCAACATTATTTGCTGTGACGGTGCCACCTGAAGACGGAAGCTTGTGTTGCCTCCGAAACGTCGTGATTTTATTTATTTTTTATTTTATTTTTTACCTACGTGACTTTACCGGAAAAAATCAAAGGGCATGGACCCTTGCAGTCACGAAAACTTCAAATCTAGAGGCTCGCATCGTCACTGGTGCGCTTGGCCAGGAGTTAAATCCAGGTTACCTAAACAGAACACACTGCACTACGTGGTGTGTTATACTGGTAGGAACCGCCAGGTTACACCAGCCCACAGGGGATTATTGTGTCCGTCCGTCGTGCAGGGAGGGGCTGGGTAGGGAGGGAGGGGCTGGGTGGGGAGGGGAGGGTGGGGAGGGGCTGGGTGGGGTGGTTGGGGATGAGTGGGGAGGGTGGGGAGGGTGGGGAGGGGCTGGGTGGGGAGGGTGGGGAGGGGCTGGGTGGGGAGGGTGGGGAGGGGGTGGGGAGGGTGGGGCTGGGTGGGGGGTGGGAGGGTTGGGGCTGGGTGGGGAGGGGCTGGTCACCCCTTGGTGCCCTTATAAAACTCAACGTTTAACCTACTCACGCCGATCAATGACCCTGGCCATTGACCGAGCAACCCAACGTTCCTACCAGCTCCCTCCGCAGGAATGTGTTACTGGAAGAAAGTGGATGGTAAAAGGTGCCACGGTGGCGAGATGTTAACCACCTCGCCTGGTGTGCAGGAGGTCATGCGCTCGATGCCTACCCTGACGCCTGCTGCTGTATATGTGGAGTTTGCGTGTTCTCCCTGTGGTCGCGTGGATTTTTCTCCAGGTCCTGTTATACTGGTAGGAAAAGGGTTTCTCCCTCCACATTTCGAATGAACATCACGCATTTCGAATATTTGACTGCTATCAATTTCCACTTGATGAGCCACTTCGTTGAGTTATCATTTGTGGCCAGGTCTCTTCTGAAAAATAAGCTCATAGCTCAGTGGGTTTTACCTGGGTAAGATAAAGAAAGTTTATATTTATTTTTTAACTGATTTATTTACCTTTCCTATACTTTGCACTCCTAGCATGTTTTGATATTGATGTAACGTTCTGACCCCGTGCCCCTACTGGACATCTTTGAAAAAAAGAGCTTTATTTCTCAAGATTCTGATACATAGATAAATATATGTCGCAACGACCCCACCATGTCACTGTTTTCCAAACATCTCAAGCATGAGCCTTGTGAGACAAGTTAAACCTTGAGACTCTTGCTGGGTAAACAAAGGATCATTATCACTGTTGTTTGGATGTTGCCTTGAAGTTAAAAGAGGGCTGCAGTAGTTGGTATAAACAAACACGTGTGTCTGTGTGTCGTGGTGTGTGCATACGTGTGGGTGGAGCGGTAGTGTAGCGGGTAGCGCTACGCTGCGCTACGAACCTGGCGGCCCGAGTTCGATTCCCACTCACGGGCTAAACCGGTGACGATTATCTGAACCGGTGCTGGGCCTCCCTTAGGTCGACTCAGTCTCAAATGTGTACCTGGTGCGGTGTGTAAACATCGCCACTGGGGAGACAAAGGCGACCGGGCATGGCACTTGCCAACCACCCCCTCCTGTGCCGTGTCGGGCTTCTTAGGTGCGACTTGCTAACAGCACTTGCCCCAACAGTCTGTTCAGGTTATACAGATGATCTTTGTAGTTGTTTTGGTGTGAGCGCATCGCCCCGCGTGTTCCCGTGCACAGATGCCTCTCACGTCGGCCGTGACGCATTCTCCTGGCCTGCCTACGACGGCGGCGGCTTCTGGCTGCCCTCCAGCAATACCCATGTAGCAGGATTATGGAGATAAACAGAGAAAATGCGCCCAGTCAGCATCTTTAGCCCTTAAGCCCTTTTCAGCTTGTTGCAAACATGCTGTGTTCCCAAACCCCCCCCCCCCCAAAAAAAAGAAAAAAAAACCCCGACAATAATAAACAAAAACATGACCGTGGGGCAGAGAGGAACGACGATAGAGGCGGATGTAAAATGAAACTTTCCAAGCTCTGTGTGGCGGCTACGGTTCTTCGCGGTGATCACGAGCACGGATGAACAATCGATTCTTACTGCGAGGATCACACGGTTTCTCATTACCGCTTTGTGTGGACACGATCGTTTTGTTTTTGTTTTTAAAGAACTCCAGAATAGTTTTTTTTAAACGATATCGTTTTTTTTGTTATTGTTTGCTGCTGCTGCTGTTATTGTTTTTCGCAGCGTCTCGTGAGGTGCGACATTTAACGAGAAGTCGCCATCGTTGGTCGAAAACACCTCCGTGATCGTCTCGGTGATAGAAGGGAGGTCGGGCGGTCTTTTGACTGCTCACGAGTCATGCCACTGAGGGCCACTCGCAAGGTGTACTTCCTCGCCCGCACCTCCGTGGCGTTTACTACGACTCGGGACTCGGTGATGTTTCTGCCCGAATGAGCGCTGACGTGGAGCTTATATCCTGTTGGCAGCCCTGAACCTGGTCGTGAATATTCGACATTTGTGCGATGGGGGGGGGGGGGGGGGGCGAGTCTAACCACAGTGAGACGTTCACGTGCTGCTGGGCATATTTATTTTTTAATTTATGCAGTGTTTGCGGTGTTGGATAATGAGGGGTGATAACATGGATAACATCCTGTCATCATTTGTGAGATCGCGGGTAATTGGATGTGAAGGTGTTCTCCTGAATTGAACAATATCTACGGATAAACTTTGTCGTGACCACTGCCTTGATAAGTTCATGAGATTACAACAGTATAATATAGCATTTGCTGTGTGTACATAGCATCGTGATTTATTAACATGCTACATTATCAGTTTTGGTGCTCTCTCTTCCTGCTCGAGTAATAGACTAAATTAAAATCAAACTAATTTTATCAAACTAGTTTTATTTTACCAGGTAAGGCCCACCGAGCTATGTAGCTTTCTCCGAAGCGAACTGACCTCAAGTGGCAGCTAAAAAACAGGTGACTTTTCACGTGGAAATTGATAGCAGCCAAATAATCAATCGTGTTTCATACTGTTTGTTGTTGCAACGTTCTGACCTGCTCCTACTGGACATTTGTGAACAAGGGCTTTATAGCTCTTCGGATTCATCCAGTATAAATAGTCTTACTTTGATTCTGACTTCTACCCAAAAATTGGTTCTAATTTTATCAACCCCGGAGGGATGATGGGCCAAGTCAAACCCGAACCAGGATTTGAACTCACAACCTTATTATTGCGTGCCGCTCGCTCTGCCGCTGAGCTCTCTGCTCAGATGTTAATGACTCGGCATCCGGATACGGAGGGTGGCCCAGATGTCAGCACACAGGGTTATGTTTATTTGAACAGATCACAGAAGGTTATATTTAATTTATTTTAACAAATGTTCAAACTGACTTCCATTAACATTAATGCATGCATTAATTCTCTTTTGAAATGATTTTAGGACCTTTGTCTAAAGATTACAAGCGCTGTCTTTTAACGTTAATAAATTATATTTCGTCTTAATTCCAGTTCATTCCAAATTTTAAACGTCATCTAAAAGGGATGAAGGACAACCGTTATTGCATGATGATATTCAAAATATTAACAAAAAGAGTAAACGCTTGAAATTTTTAATGACAGTGTTAAACGTAATGAAATAACCCTCCGTTTATCCTGCCTTATGGGCCGCCATGCATAAGGTCACTTAATTTAAGAAGGAAGACAGTAACGTGCCTGTTAAGATGTGGTGGATCGCACAAACACACAGACGATTCCCTGTTTAGCCTTCGTGTCAGAGGGCAAGTTCTGGAATCGGGTCCCTATTGTGGCCAACCCAGAGCACAGAGAATTGTGGGTCCCAGCATCGTGGCCTAGCCGCCTTAACCTTGCCAGATGCTGAATACACGCTGTTGTTTTATACACAAAAATACCACAAAACCCACATTGTATGCTGAACTGACTTTAACTGCTAAAATTTAAATAATACTAAACTAACTCAAACTAAACTAATAAACTTTTTGTTTTACCAGGTAAGGCCCACTGAGCTATACAGCTCGTTTTCAGAAGCGACCTGGCCACAAATGATAGCTCAACGAAGTGGCTTATCGCGTGGAGATGCATAGCAGAAAATACCGTGAACGCATGTTTCTAAATGTGGCGGGGAGGATCCGGGACCTCGGGAAAGTCCAGGCGTTTTGCTTTTACTGGGTCACATTCCAATTGCGTATGGCCCTGTACACGAACAACAAGAGTCGAATCCCGGTCGGAGGTCTCATGGACAAATGCACAAACCACTTTGCCACCACTCAGTATTGTGAAACGGGTCATTAAGCATTTGTCGAAATTGGTGGAATGGATCGATGGAAGGAGTGCCAACCGGTGGCTAAAACGCGTGACACATTGAGAGCCGATGAGCACGTTTGCATGAGGTGGTGGTTAAAGGAGCGATCGAGCGATAGGAGACTGGCCATGTGTATCAGATGGATTATAGTTGCATTGGCAGTGTGTTGAGAGTGGATGATGATGATGATATTTATGACAATGAAGAGCTAATGTCGCGCTTAGCAATGTTCATTTATTTGGCCTGACCATGCGACCTTTGCCCTACAACACAGCTCATTGGCGCTGTCTGTGAGGATTATGGGATAAGATTGATCGGCCTTCTCGTGCCCCTATAGGAAATCTCCGAGCTCTGACACACTAAATGTCAAAACCGGTCCAATGATGAGACAGGAATTGTCGTAAACCAGTCCAGGGATTACTTTTGTTGCACCAATGTTGCTGAAATTATGCTGTCCCAAGAAGATTCATGTGGTTGATGAGACGTGGATGCACAGATATTGGAGGGAGGCATCTTTGTCCGCTTACGTATGCTGGGGTATCCCGCACCTCCAATGAGCACGGTCGGCTACGTGCGGTGCGAGGTTCAACAACATACGTACGTGTCTGCAAGACACCGCCACACTTCCCTTCCTAGATTTCCCTGCCGACATGTGCCAGCGTGGCACGGCTGAAGCGGCGAGTCTCTCTCTCTGCCTTCGTGGCTGTGGCTGCCCACGCGTCTGATTCCCATGGTATGACGGCTCAGCTGTTTCCCAGACGCGGGTCAATCCCGGGATCAATAAAAGCAATGGGAAATAATTACTTTGGCCAACCAGGTGCGACTGGGAAAACACACATTCAACAGCAGCTGTTGTTTAAATGCTGGGGGTTTGTGTTCCTTAATCCATAATTACCTCGGCCCCCTGGTCATGTAACCTCCCAATGCAAACAAGCAAGTTAATCGCCGACGAAAAACAACGCGCAGAGAAGGGCAAGCGAGCGTGTCGAGCCGCGCGGCGACTGCCGTTCAATATCAGTTGACCCCCCCTCGCCTGCCTGCCCCGGTCCGCGTAGCCGCAGCCACCGCGTGCGCTCTCCAGGTTCCTGCCCCCCCCCCCTCAATTCCGTGTGCACGCCGGTCATGCCCTGGCAGCGGTTACACACACGACGCACCACAACACGAGTGACTCCCCCCGCTGTTACAGTGGGGAGCCACGTGTAAACATAGGCGTTTGACCCCCCCCCCCCGTGCCAAGCGCGACCTTCAATTAACCTCACTGAAAAGGCTGCTTCGGTGTGGATTGTACGCTAAGGGCTGCTTTTGGGTCGTGCAAGCAAACGACGACAATTACAGTCGTAACAATCATTCAAGTCGCGAATTACTAGAGGTGAGAGAGCGCAGAGCTGCAAATTAATATCCCGAGTCGGATGGCGCTCCGACGGGTCGCGCTTGAAGAAATCTGGGGCGAGTGAAGAGGCCGTGCAAGGGGAGTGGCGTCACATCAACGCGTTACGACCAAACGGCACACACAAAAAAAACTACTTGAAACGAAACTCGTTTTACAATCGAAACTATTCTTCGTTTCGCATGGTAAGGCCCACGAAGATATTCGGCTCTTTTTTTTAGAAGCAACTTGGCTTCTATCACGAATGATAGCTCAACGAAGCGGCATATTACGTTTAAATTGATTGCAGCCAAATACTCTCAACGCACGGTGATTCTAAATGTACAGGGGAAAACCCGGAGGACCCCGAGAAAAATCCACGCGACCACGGGGAGGGAGACACGCAAACTCCAATTATACATCATGGGTCAGGGTGGGGATCGAACCCACGACCTCCTGCATACCAGGCAAGGGAGTTAACATCGCGTCACCACGGAAATATCTGCATATTCGACGACTAAATGTCTATTCCCCTGTGCGATTTAAATTAAAATTATGCTTGAAGTGTGCTGTCAATTGAAAATGGGTGGATTATTTTGTAATACGTCAATTATAAAGATAAGCCATAATGTCGGAGGCCACACAAAGCCTTGCGGAACACCGGAGTTCATGGTGAAGGCATTATATTTGCCACTATTAACTGCCTGCATACACACTATTCACCTATCGGCTAAAGAGCTAGAAATCCAAGCTTGTGGATTGCGGTGGATGCCTTATCGGTGGCAGCTTGGAAATTAGCGTGGGGTGCCAGACACGATCAAACGCTTTCGAAATTGTCACGGGCCATTGTCATAGACTTCCCAGGGTAATGCTTGAGGACGGCCATGGTGCAGCGTGCGTCTAACATGCCTTCAAAGGAAGACGCCTTTGAGCAACATCGCCGGCAGTGCGCCTGTCCCTCGTGACACCTTGGGAACTGAGCGCGATTGGGCCCTGAACGTGCGTTGCGTTGTCACTGCAACGCGTTCCATTTGTCTCGTCTCCGTCGTGCTCCACGCCGCCGTCTCCGCCAAACCGCACTGCGGCCAGCACGGTGAAGTATGGAGGAGGCGCTTCTTCTTCTTCTTGGTTCTTTCGGTAAAGTCACGTGGAATGGAAATAATAAAATAATAAAAATAAAACATAAAATAACTTTTTTTACTTTTGTTATTTTATTATTTCCATTCTACGTGACTTTACCGAAAGAACCAAGACGATGAATCCCTGCAGTCACGAAAGCTTTAAATCGAGGAGGCGCTTGTTTGCAAATCCTTGCTTGCGATGTTCTGTAACTGTCGCCACTGCCGACGGCCTTGCGCCTGTGGTCGTCCTCGTAGCAGAGCTGCTCCGCTCAATAGACCTCACCGGCCGTCTCTGCGAGTCTTAATTGAACTATGAATCTCTCTTTAATCCTAAGAATCTCTGTGTAACTCTGTAACTTTGTATATCTCCGTGCATAATTTCAATGTCCCCTAACTGCTGCCGCTGCCCATGGCTGCGGTCGTCCGTGTAACCGAGCCGCTTAGCGCAACGGGGCCCCACCAGCCGAACGAGTAAAGTCTTTGGCCGATTCATCCAGTAAGACGGTTGAATAAAAAGGATTAAAAATATGTTAAGAGCACTTCGGCTCTTCGCCGAACTCTCCGTCTCGGCATTTATGTGACCGTCCTCCCACGTCGTTATCCCTCTGGAGCTACGAGGACGCTCGGGGGAGCGCGGCGGTTGAATCCCCCCCCAGTGCACAATGGCGTGCGTAATGCTGAGGCGGCGTGACGCACCTACTTGTTGAGGCCTAACACCAAAACCCCTCTCGACTAAGACCCGCCGGAGGCACGGTGACGCTACTCGCAAGTCAATGAGCGTGGCCGGTAATCTCGCCGAGAGTTTCGCACCCCCCAATTGCCGCGGCCAGGCCAGGCCCATGGGCGGTGAGTCAAGGTTTGCCGTGTAAGCGTGGGCATTTTTTACTTGTAATTGCATTCGTTGGCCCCCGGCACAGTGACATTCTGAGAGGCTGCGTCAGGTGACTTGCACGGCAGGATTGTGAAGTTTTGAGATCTCTGCCGAGCGCTTATGTGACGGAATTTGCTTTGTTTTTCTCGAAGTTGCCAATGCGGGTAGCATTTCAACGGGCCATGCTTCTACTCAACTGGACATGATGACAAACTAAGCTGAGGATTTTTGGAACCTGATCACTGCCGGTTTGGGTGACTCACGGTTTTAGGGATTGGTGGCGCCCCCAGATATCGGCGCGTAATGACAGATACTGGTATCCGGTACACGGGAATTGGCAATTCCTTCCAGATTTAGCAATCCTGAGGCAAGCAGTAGAGTGGGGCCCAGAGGTCAGGAACCATGGGGAAAGGCCAGATGGTGGGGTGATGTTCGAGTGGGACCTACGTGGTCAGCTGTTGACTGTGAATACACGGAGGGATTTATGAGAAGGAAAGTTAAATGTCAGCCGCGATGACCTCTTCACCTTATCAGAATATTGGCATTGTGATATGAAGTATTGTACATCATTAACAATACAATACTCCATATTTGGCAGGCAATACAATACATTGCATTGTTGATGCCGTTTATATTGGGAATCGGCATACTGGAAGGGATCATGATTTATTCATTAAGCATTCCTCAGAAATGATAACATTCTATGCTTATGTGGTTTTTTTCCGTCCCATTTCAATGGATGATGGAGGTATTATGAAGCAGCGGTAGCCTGCATGCGTACAGGAGAACTCCTCTTACCTGCGATAGTGTAGACCGCACAGTTACCATCGCAGCGCGGTCAAGTAAAACAATTCTCCTGCGGTGGATACATTTTCTTGTAACTCTGGCGGCTTAATTAATCCTGCAGAAACATTGTACTCCATTAAGTAATTTAACGTGTGCCTACCAATAATGTATTCAAGCATCTAGCCAAGGAGGAGCATGCGTAGTTAAACCCATAGGCTTAACTTTTGAAATGCATAATGGAGGGAACCGATAACACCCTTGCCTCATAATTTATTGCGTGCAATTTACATTTACATATATATGTGTAATTTATAAATGTATAATTTGAGATTGACACTCGCGCGTGATGTTTTTTTTCTCATGGGTGGTGCCTCATTGTGTGGAATAAATTCCCTTCGCTCGGATCATCGCGGGCATTTTATATACCTTTGCTTGTCCGAGTCATAAGCATGTCGATAATTAATTAGACTATGCAACTCATTCACTTGCATTGTTATTTGGTATTATTGCCACTACGATCATACTTTGTTTACCCAGAAACGCCTCACTGAATCTGAAGAGGGTCTTGCCACATTTTTGTTGCACTCTGGATGATACAATTGTTGCGTGTCTAATTCCACGTATACATTTGCAGAACAACCTTTTGGCCAATAGCAGTTTACATTTTGGGTTTCATCCTTTCAGCCATGGGAGGAAGCAGGAGAACCCAGAGACATTCCGCGCAGATCAAGTGGAGAGCGAACAAACGGCACGCGGAATACAGCGCCTGAGTCGGGAGTCTAACCCCGGACCCCTCTTGCTGTGAGGCACCACCAGTGATTACCCACGGTGCCAGCGCAACCAAATTGCATCGTGTGGCTCGCATCGCGTGACGGGCGCCAGCCACATCATCCCCAGCGTGCACAGTGCGGAACCTCGATGGATTATTGATAACAGAAAATGCCCGCAGCGTCCTAACGGGAGGCGCCCACGTGTGTTGATGTGTGGCCGCAGGATCGTGCCGGGGCTGCATGGGAGGCAGCCGGAGACGGCCAGCGTCGTGTGCACGAGCGGGAGATCGCGAGCCGAGGCATGTCGACCCTGCGAGGGTGAGTCTCGGCGTGCAACTCGCTCGTTTATTCATGAAGAGGGCTTTTCTTCCTCCCGTTTTTTTCTCCGGCAGGACGTGCGGAGCCTTGAGCCATTTTGCGCAGGTCACACATTTGTCAGGTGCGGCCGGTATGGTATGGTTCGTCGAATCTTTGGAACTCTTTGACGTGAAAACTGCTACACTGCTGTGGCAAGCTCATGCGTCTTTCGAACACGGTTCAATAATAGGGTAATGCGCACGGTGCTGCAGTCTGTGAAGATAGGTCTGAGCCTTGGTAATTTTAATATTATCGGCATCGTGAATCAAGGCCTTTTCCCCCGAAGGCCGCTAAATCGATAGTCAAGGTCCACCATTTAACCATTCTGGCTACTGTATCAATACTGGATGCAATGACACGAGCATTGATGTTTAAACCAAAAAAAATGAAGGCAGCTGGTTTGGAAAGTGTCTTCGATAACCTTTTTCCTGATTGTCATTTACAAAGCTTGCGCCGTTTACAAAAGACAAAGATCCCCCGTGTAGCCTTAGCAGGCTGTTGGGGCAAGTGCTGTTAGTGAGCACCTATGAAGGCCGGCACGGCACATGAGGGGGTGGGTGGCCAGCACCACGCCCGACCGCCTTTGTCTCCCCAGTGGCAATGTTTACACACCGCACCAGGTACTCATTTGAGGCTGAGTCGACCCAGGGGAAGCCAATGGCCGGTTCAGATAATCGTCAACAGTGTTGGCCGTGAGCGGGAATCGAACTTGGACCGCCGGGCTTGCTGGGCAGCGCGCTAACCGCTACACCACCGCTCTCCATAACCGTTGTACCCAACACACACACGCACGTAACCTGCAGCCCGTTAAACATAACCAACCGGAACCGGACAGAGTGAAGCAGCGTTTCATCTCTCATTTTAGTCTTCCTCTCCCCCACAACCACCAGCACAGACGCGGAAACAACCGGGGTTGACATCTCCTTCCGAATGCGAGCCCACGGTAGCCGAGTGTGATCGCAGCGAATCCCCGTAGCTGCGGTCTAGGGAGCGACGGGGGGCGGGGGGGAGGGAGAAATGGCCGGGAGAAGGAGAGCGAAGAAGTAGACGAGAGGAGGAGGAAAGAGAGGAGAAGAGAAGCCGGCGGGAGGACGGAAAAAACGCGACAGGGAAAGGGAGTCGATCCTCACCTTATTTTATTTTAATTGCTGTCGCGCCATAAATAGAAGGCGCTGAACAAAAAGTAGAGGATCTATTTGGACGGCAGAATAGTGTGTTGGCGTGAGATGGGTTGATGAGAAGGATGGCAGGGCGTGACGAACATGACGATGCGTGGAATAAACGGTGGTGAAAGTGACAATGAGTGACAGCTGATGATGAGTGAGTGTGACGAATGGGTGGGCAGGGGAGTTGGGAAGAGGGATGGAGCTAGCGGTGCGCAAGGGAGGGAGGAAGGGGTGAGTTGGGGAAAGCGAGGGATAGTAAGTGAGAGCGATTTAAGGGAAGACCAATGTAGAGACAGTGGGGCTGATGGTTTGAGGTGTAGGGGCAGTTCTAGTGGAAGGGGGCCAGGCGCGAGAGAGAACGGAATCGTGTGATTGGGCACGAGGAGAGAGGGAACAGAGACGGAGAGAGGCAGCAGCTGGGATTGCGAAGGCAGAGGGCGAGAAGGGGCCGTAGAGCGATGTGAGGGAAGCGAGAAGATGACACGTTGGGGCGAGACCGCGGAGAGATTGATAAACTCGGGTGAGGAATCTGAGAGTAGACGGGAAAGCCAGGGAAGCCGGATCAGGAGATTGAAAGGTGATCCGGTCGGCAAGCTAAGGGGGATCCAGTCTCGCTCTAAACAACATGAGGTTCATGCGACCGAGCTTTCAGATTGTTGAAAGTTATGGTTTTTTTCTTTTCTGGGAGAATTACACTTCATTGCGTGTAGAATTCGTTACGGTCCGTCTGAATTATCTAGCAGGTCGGTGACGAAACTCAAACTTGAGAACTGTATTCGTTATTGTCTTGGCCTCGTAAACACCGCTATGCCGACATGAACTTTTTGGTGGACTTAACATTTTGAAAGCGTGAAAACATACACCAAACTCGTCGTGCAAACCTCATTGGAAAGACAACAGTTTTGTGGGAATAGTCTCTCTCTCCTCTTGCCTGTATAATTCTGGAAGTTGTAAATATTTCATGTTGTTTGCACCAATTTATTCCGCACGGCTTCAAAAAGTAGCGCAAGTTTTGTGATGTTTACACTGGATTATTTCTTTTTAAAGAGGCCTCTGTAATTAGAACAAAAAGTTTGGCACGTATGGATGTATTCTTTGCGAAGTGCTTTGTTTTTAAACACCTTCAGGAACGTAAAAAAACCAAGCACATGGCGCTTCACGTGAAGTGAAGCGTGGCGGCTGTCAAGGGGGCGGTTTACTGCCGTGGGGATGTGAAATCCCTGTCCACTTGCCAACAGAAATGAGCTAGTTGGAGCAGTGGACACTTTGAACACGATGCATGCTTTGGCCAATGTTTGGCAGAATTTTTTTTGGACAAAATCCCACTATTTAGTTTTTTTTGTATCCATTCTGACAGATTTTGCTCTGTAAACATACGTTTAGTTTCGTGTCCTTCCCCTCTCCCCCGCACCTTCGATTAGTATGGTTGGCTACGTACTCTGCGAAAGCAGTTAAACATACGTACATCAGCCCTTCAATGATGAGAATAACAAAGAAAACTCAAAATTATTGCCGGTCGGATAAATGAAAAAAAAAACACCGTGTATGTATGTTGTTTGAAACTGCAAATATTTAAACAACATCGACAACATGGTTTCGCAGCAACATGTGGATCTGCCTAAAACACCCCCCACCCCTCGACTTTGCATGAAAATAGCTTGCATAAAAAATAAAATCACTATCACATTCAATAACATTACACGGGCATTAGTGACAATGGAAACCATTGCATTGTAGCCTAAGGTTAGCCGGAGAGCTAAGAGGTGGAATCCCTTTTAACGTGAACATTATTGCACCACTCTTTCACGTGACATCACGGTGGTTCTATCCATTGTACTGCAGCTCAGAAGGCAATTATCGTGGCTCTCACTGTGTGTGCGGACATTTATTCATACCGAAATACCTTTAAATTCCCGTAAGTAAACACTTCTAAACTCATCCTAACCACCTCCAAGTAACAAAACCCAGAATTTTTTTAAAGTTCCAACGTGGTTATAATAACAATACAAAACGCACACCTTTTATGCATCACATAAATACCGTGCATGATGTTCAGAAAGCGAGCTTTGAGAATTTCCATTTCGCACACAATGCATCATAATACACGCTAATATGTACAACACGTGTTAGTGTATTCAAGACGTGTTGATATGTACAAGACGTGTACAATTAGGCATTTACTCTGGTAATGTTCCAACAAGCTAAATGCAGCGTCGTGTTATTTCATGTGCATTTCTGTTTGCACTTATGCACAGTGCGCAAGATAATCATCATCATCATAATACAACATATCTGCAGTACAAAACATGAAGGAGACACTGCTGGGGTGCAATCGTGAGTGCACTGCACTTGGCAACCCAGGAGGGTCGCCGGCTCGATCGCCCAGCACGGCAGTTCGAACGACGGTGCAGGTTTCTTAAGTCTGCCCCCGCCGCCTCTGTGAGTCTACATCGATACGCCGCAATCAGTGGACTAAACGCAACTATTTTTTTTATCTTACCAGGAAAGGCCCACTGAGCTATGTACTAGCTCTGTTACGTAAGCGACCTGGATATCACAAATGATAGCGTGACTTCTCTCCACCCGTAATTTGTGTGAGCGTGTGGTACGAGCTGTATCAGAAGCAGGATCAGAATCTGTATTTATACCGCAGGAGGAATCCGATGAGCTATGAAGCTCTTTTTCACAGGTGTCCAGTAGCGGGCGGGTCAGAAAGTTACGGCGACAAACAACGCAAAAATACGACAGGACTGCACAGTATTGGAAAAGTAACCAAATCACTAAACATAAATAAAGTACATTATTACACATTGCAAGCATGTATATCAAGTCCTGCAGATGTTTCAACAATGCAACCTTGGGCAAAGCAGAAAAAACAATAACAACAACAGTGCCAGACCACATAAAGACAACAACTCACCGTCCCTCGATAACATTGTCTGCGAAAATGTAACTATCGACACACGGGTAAGGATCAAAGTTACAAATCACATTGGAACATTTGGTTGTATCCAGCACTGATCTGCTTCAGGATATTTTTTGTTGTGGATGTGTACATTTCAGAGTGTTAAGCTTGAGCATCAGGTTGGACCGATTAATGCGAAATCAGCGGTGCCTACGTGTTCAACTCGGCAGAGCAATTAGCTCATTGGTTGAAGCTAACGAGCAACACATATTGGGATTGTACTTTTGTAGTCAAGAGGCACATCGAATCCGTGTGTTCCTCCCTCTGTCTCTCAATGTAATTCCCAGCGCGAATCTCTCCGTGCTCACTTGCGCACTCTTTTTTTACGCTCTGTGTTCTGGAAGTTTCCTGAGAATGACCTGCGAATTCTTGAACCGTGCGTCGTCGCAGCAAGGGGTCGAACGTTCTTCTTCTGGCACAACTACCACCACTGAGCCACTACATTGTCCTTCAAGTTACGGCTTCACCAAAAGAGCCACTCTGGACCACCTCCCTTGCCCCCTCCTCTTCATCTCGCATTCCTGATCCCCAGTTCGGTTCGACGGCTGCACTGGGTTTGCTCGACTCAACGCACTCAGCCGTGGTTTTCTACTCCCGTGTGTGCCCCCCCCCATCCACCACCACTCCGACAGATATCCATATTGGTTTTGCTCGCACGGCTCTCTGTGAACGTATTGCCCGTAAACTGTGCGTCATTATAAAGGAAGTGTGCTTGTTATGTTTCCAATTTTCTTTTGTTTGCTTAATGTTGCTTACCAAAATGTTCTTTTGAAAAGCGCGCTTCAGTAATATTACGTTCCGAAGACATTGTCATGCCTTTGGGATCTTGAATTTATTTTTTCCTTAAAAAAAATATAACTTTTGTTTTCCACGTTATTTCGCCTAATTTGGCGAGTCATCGTGGGGGGGATGGGGGGGCTCGTTCCGTAATTATGGATGGCCTTTACATTTTTCCACTTTGGCATTTGCATTGTCTTTATATGCCGAACTTTCTCCGTGAGCTAAAGACGATGGCAATCGGCCGATTTTGGTATTTGCTCACGTGCGCTGCGCCGCCCGCGGAACACTCCTGCGCGCCTTTGTTTTGCATTCGCGTTTTAAAGGTTGCACGCACCGCGTAGCCGCTTTAGCCACTGTCCCCATTGGTCACAACGGCCGCACGTGGGCTGCTGACAACGAGCTAACGCCGCACGGTCGCTCTCCCTGCGTGCGCCAGATGGGGGATGATGATGGTGCGCTGGGGGTTTGAAAATCAGCTGTAAGAGACACACACGAGGAGGACTTCACTTAGTGTTGCCACCTGTCTGAGTTGGATGCCGACAGTCTGGGGATTGGCATCTGCGTTCGGATGGCATCTGTGGCAGAAATTGCAGTTAACTTTATTTCCATGTGCTGCATAGTTTTCTTAAGATCTTGGGCTGACTGAGAAAGATGTCTGGGTTTGGGCTATAGTGAAAAAGGTGGAAACGCTAGACTACGCAGAAAAGACAAAGACCAAGATCCCCCGTGTAGCCTAAACAGGCTGTTGGGGCAAGTGCGGGCACCTACGAAGGCCGGCACGTGCAGCACACGAGGGGGTGGATGGCCAGCACCACACCCTTTGCTTTCCAGTTTCAATTATTACAGTTCAGACCAGGTACTCATTTGAGCCTTGGTCGACCTAGAGGAGGCCCAGGACAAGTTCAGATAATTGTCACTGGTGTTGGCCGTACACGGAAATCAAAACTCGCCGGGTTCGTAGCGCAGCGCGCTAACCACTGCACTACCGCTCCCCACCGTAGACCACACACACACAGTTGGGAGTACAGTACACATTTGTAGTTGCTCACACGGGGCTTTTGTGCTCACGTTTAATCCCAGTCTAAGAAACGGGTAATGGAGGCTAATTCCATTCGGGCAGCCGTCTCCCGTAATGTGCCCTGTCAACTTGGCGTCGTAAAAAAAATCACAATTCTTTTCCCGCTGTTTTCTCACTGGCTTCCATCCCTCCGGTGCGATTGCCAACGGGGTTTCTGGCCGTGTATTTGGGCTCTGTACACGATTGGCAATTTTAATAATCCACAGCCACCAGTGCCTTTGGCCTTGTAGATTCCGCGTGCATATACGGTCTTATTTCTGGTTTTGCGGACATATCACGGAGTTAACTGTAATCGCCGTAGGTTGTCAGTGGAGTTACTCCCTTGTCTCACCATCTCAAAATAATGATAAATGAAGTCTCGTACACATTTTGCTTGTTTGTTTTGAACATACGTGGCAAATCCGTGTTAGAGATTAGGGTTTGTTTTTCTCATGAGGCCCGATGTAAAATTTTGTTTTGTACCTTTGTGGAATTCTTTTAACGGACACAGCTGACCAATCAGGCTCAATGCGTTTTACACGGACAAAGATCCTCCGTGTAGCCTTCACGGACTGTTGGGGCAAGTGCTGTTATTGAGCACCTATGAAGGCCGGCACGGCACACGAGGAGGTGCGTGGCCAACACCATGCCCGGCGGCCCTTTGTCTCCCTAGTGCCCATGTTTACACACCAGCGCCAAGTACTCATTCGAGGCTGAGTCAACCTAGGAGAGGCGTGGGACCCGTTCAGCTAATCGCCACTGGCGTTAGCCGTGAGCGGGAATCGAACTCGGGTCGCCGGGATTCGCAGCGCAGAAGCGCGTCTGAAATGGCCGCGCGATACCGACGGCAAACAAACAGCTGTGGGCCGCAGTGCCGCTCCCTGCCACCACGCAACGCATTGCGTCGGTCGGTCCCCGCTCGCCATGCGAACAAATTGGTCTGAATTCAAATTTCTCACGATAGCGAATTCTCGTAGACATCTGGTGCACGGTATTGGTGCGTTGAACGCGATCACAGCGTACCGCACAGTTTAGATATTATACCCAGCGCTGGCTGGGGAAGCGTCTCCTGGCTCGGTCTGCAATGTGAGAGGTCTCCTCTGCCCTGTCTTGCCCTCTTTGGTGATTCCGCTTTCTGGGAAACACGACACTGACGACGACGACGACGGTGGAAGTCGTCCTCGTAACGATTCACATTTTAACGTGGCTCAAAGCAACATTGTCCTCTTAAAATAGTGGTGTCGCCTCTATTATTGATTGGATGTTTTTCACCCTCACAAGATCGGCTTCTAACATCGTGACATTCACTCCCATTCACATTGTTCCATTAAGTGCATTTGTTTGCAAAAATGTAGACAGTGGGTGACACAAAGCACAGCACTTATTACAAGGAACATGCTTTCATCAGCGACACGCTCTCCAGTTTTTTGTTTCTTCACGTCAAAGGACGTTTTATGCAGCACATCACAGTGCCTACTGGAACATCTAGCTTCATAGCTCAACGGATTTCTCCAGGATACATGACGATTGTGACTCTCCGACGCTTGCTTCAAATCAGCCTTTATTGTACGTGCCAATATCATCCTCGGTCAAGTGACATTTTTAAACTATCTGACTCTAAACTCACTTCTAACTCAGTTTAACACGGAGGCTTTCGCGACGAATATCATCAGTTTGTAAATGTTGTGGCTTGGCTCTCCAACACACCGGTGTTGCTGTACTAGTGACGAATTGGCACATTCTGTGTACGTGACAAACCTTACTAGTTGGCTGTGTCGGGTGGTGGCGGGTTTTAACGACACATTATACTTTTTACGTGATCTAACCCCAAAAAAACCTGTATTATGGATCACTTCTAACTGAACACTAAGAATATCAAGGGCTGCTGAGCAATCACTTACCTGGTGAATGCATCACCGAACCCTCATACGGTTTCTGGAAAGTCGTGCAAGATATAATTTTCAATTGTTCTGTGGGTATATTTGCGAAATAGACAAAACTGCAGTGTCCAGAGAAAACATTTGTGAATAAGTGGAGAACACCCAGAATTTATCGCATAGCAGGTCAATACCGTGTCATCATAGCAGCGGGACTGTACAGCTCAGATGCTTGGCTCATATTCGAGCAGCCGCCCAGAATTAAATGAGTTGACTGCACAGACATCATCATTCGATTTGTATTTTCACTTGATTCGGCAAATTACATCTCTTGAGGACGAAACATTGGCTTTGATTTATGAGGTTGGATAAGGGGAAAATGAAGGGACCTCAGATAATAGTTCCATGATGTAACACAGAGGATGCTTTCTAACAAGGGGTGGTGAATTGCTTTCTGCGGGAGTTTTGAAATGATTCATTTTGGTCCTTGAATGGCTTTTTGCAGGGAGGCCAGAAGCCTGTTTTGCTACCTCGCTGCCGGTTTGCGCTCCATCCCGCCTCGCGGACGAGGGTCTCGCCAAATCTAAACGGCCAACCTGGTACCGAAGAAGGCGCCACTTGGCCAAAGCGTCGCCTTGTTATACCGTACGTGCGCCTCCTCCTCGTGCTTGGGGGCCGCGGGTGGCGGGCGAGCGACCGCGTGCAGCGCAGTTGACGTCGGAGACAATTTGGGCACCGTCGACGTTTGCGGGCGTACATTTTTCGTGTTGCAAACCCCGCGCGTGGACACGCTAACCCGCACCGGGCTTCCAATTATCAAAGGGCGCCGGGCCCTTAACAGGACTCCGCGATCCCCGCGGTCTTCGCGGGGCGAACACGAACGTCTTTCAACGGGGCTGTCTCTTGCGTATGAAACGAGGGTCGTCGCGTTACGTTGATGTTGAAGCCAGAATGGTTTTATTTTTATTTCACGCGAATTTTTTTTTTATTAAATAAAAAAAAATGACAGCGCACGGCGCAACGGCATTACGGGGGCTAACAAGACAGATTGGCGAAACGCACGCAGCCGGCACATCCGCTCACTCTCCGTGGCCTTGCACAATTACCGGCACCGCTCCCTACCGTGCTATTCCCATTGTCGGTGGAAAGCCGCCTCCTCCCCAGCCCCGGAGGGAAAAAAAAAGTCACCCGTTTAATATGAAGGATTGTGTGCGTGTGTTTTTTTTTGTTGGTCTCCTCAGGAATGTGAGTTTACTGAAAGGTTAATGCGCAATTACGGTGGAGGGGGGAGGAAAGCAAAGCCATTCGCTCCCTGCCCCCCACCACTCACGCTCGCGAGCAAATGTGCTCTCGCTCGCTCCAAATGAAGCCGTCGCGTTTCAGCGGATGTTTCGCAGCGCCAGCATCAAGGGATGAACATCGCGGCGGCGCCTCTCCGGAGTCGTCTCCGGAGACAACTCCGGAGTCGTCTCCGCGTGCTGGCGTTACATGTTCGTCGCCGCGTGCTGATGTGGCGCCGTGATTCCAGGGGGGAACCTGCCGGTTTAGGTGCCGATGGCACTTAGAGGCGAAAACGTCGGTTTTGTTTTCCTCGAGATGAATCCCGTAGCGTGTTCCCGTGAGCTGTACCAGCGGCGGAGTCTGGTGGCTCCGACTCCGAACCTCGCCGCCTGGGTGGTTCGGCAGGGAATTCACCAATGCACACCGCCTGCCGTGGAGTTGCAAGTTCAAGACCTTTTGGTGTCATTCTTAAGGGCGGGCTGTTGTCGTTCTCGTGTGCGGTACAGTCAATTGAAATGTATATTTATTTAACGCGACTAAATCACATCAATCTCGAGTTCCCAAATTTCCGGTGAAAAAGAGATTATGATGAATCTCCGTAGACATTAGCAACTAATTTCTATCGGCAGTATGCCAATAAATTAAATCTGATTTTGTCACACTTCCTACCCCCGTCCTGTCACGCTGAGTGCACGCGTTCGCTACAAGTGCGCAAGGCTTTTTTGTTTTAATGAGCCCTGATTACATTTCATCATCCTCTCTCATGCACTCTCTGTATCTCTGCTTGCGCTAGCTAAACTGTCAATCTGCTTGGATTAAAACACATCACACGATGCATGCACGCGTGCGTACTCAGCGCGCCCCAAATTGTACGTGTACATCACGTGTATTTCATCTCATGCTGCACATAAAACTCCCCATGCATTATTGGCAGTTTTCTTGTATATACAAAAAAGACAAAGATCCCCGTACAGCCTTTAACAGACTGTCGGGGCAAGTGCTGTTGGCGAGCACCTATGAAAGCCCAGCACGGCACAAGAGCAGGTGGATGGCCAGCACCATGCTCGGCCACCTCCCTTCTGGCGATGTTTATACACCGCCCCAGATACTCGTTTGAGGCTGAGTCGACCTAGGGGAGGCCTAGGACCGGTTGGGATAATCGTCAGTGCTATTGGCCGTGATTGGGAATCAAACTGTGCACTCACACACGTCACGCACGCATCGGAGTATAGTCGCACGGGAAGTAGCAGCATACGCTTAACACATTGTCAACAGAGACACTGAGTGTCAAATGCATTTTTGATGCCACAAAAAATAAAACCCGTACGTGTCATGCAAGGAATTGCCACTCATCGCTTCTACTGGCGTGTACGATAACACAAGTCACGGGGACGTCACTACGGCGCTTGTGCCCGGCTAAGTGCTCGTCAAGGCCGGAGGTCACGGGAGAGGCCCGGGTGCCATGAGTTGACTGACTGAGATGACTGGGCGATGGACCACCTGTGCACTGTAACCACGATGTCCACACGGACGCGCGCCTCGTGCCAGACACGCGCTGGTGAGATCACCACGCCACGTGACACAAAATGGCGTGGCCACCCTCAAGCAAATCCACGTTCTCAGCTATGTTTGAGGCCAGTGCTGTTAGCGGGCACCTATCACGTGACATACATGATCCATATTCATTTTTTAAACTAAACTTAACAACGCTATTTTCATTTGACCAGATAAGGCCCATTGAGCTATAGAGCCCTTTTTCAAAGTGACCTGGCCATAAATGATCACTCAACGAAGTGGCTTATAATGTGGACATCTATAGCGGCCAAATACTCTAAATGTCGAGGGAAAAATCAGAGGACCCTGAGGAAAATCTACGCGACCACACGGAGAAAATGAAAACTCCGAATATACAGGCGTTGGGGCCGGGATCGAACCCACGACCTCCTGTATACTAGGCAAGATAATTAACATCTCTCCACTGTGGATTAGACCCACGTTTCATGCCAAACATTATTGTCGTTATCCACCACCCCCCAGCCCCTTCCCTCCAGCACATGACAAGATTGTCGCGGTTATACAGGTATTTTTATTTATACGTGGCCAAATGTATTAATCAAATTGTGACTGACAAATTCCCCCCCTGCTGCTGCTGCTGCTGCCTGTTGCTCAACGGTGGCGGCCGGAGACTCCGCACGACGGAATTGAACGTCGGCGTATGGCGAGCGTTTCACTCGCCCTCACTCGTCCTCACTCACCCTCACTCGTCCTCACACCCTGCCTCGGTATCGCACGTTTGGCCCTGCTCGGTGCGAAATAAGTTCAGCATACGTACTTACAGCCGCCAAAGCATTGGTCCGATTTACAATTTCCTACGTGATTTGGTGCCTGGCCGCTTTTAACGTGTATTGTTTCGAACAGTATCGTATACAGTATTATAATACAATTGAATGAAATTGTATTATTATTCCTAAGCATAAACATCGCAGAGGCAGATACAAATCGTGAGCACTGTGTCGAACCCGGAACAACGCAGCCCCTCGGATGGCGGCGCCGTCTGGAGGCACTTGGGCTCACTGCTCCCACCACCTAGCGCCGTGGCGGCGGCAGCGGTGGCGGGGGCAGAGATAAGGCGCAGCAGGTTCAGGGGGCACGAGGGCAGAGGCGGAGGAAGGGGGAGCGAACAATGTGATCCAAACGGCAACGGGAGATAAAAGTCACAAAAGCGCCGACGTTCGGGGTTCATCGTTCTTGTTTTCCCCGAGGAGCAGACTCCCTGACACTGAAACATTGCTCAAATGATTCAGTGTCAGGGAGTCCATCCCCATCGTCTCCGGCTGCAGGGGCGCCACGGTGGCGAGATGTTGATGCCTTCGCCTGGTATACAGGAGGTCGTGGGTTCGATCCTGACCCTGACTTTTTCGCCGGGTTTTTTGGTTTTTCCCTCCACATTCAGAATAAACGTGCGCCTTTAGAGTATTTGATAAGCCACTTCGTTGAGCTATCATTTGTGGCCAGGTCGCTTCTGAAAAAGAGCTACATAGCTCAGTGGTCCTTTCCTGGTCAAATAAAAATAAATAGTTAATAGTTTTCGATTTAAATAATTAATAGTTTTTTTGAGAAGCGGGGGACAGCTTCCTTTGACTCCTTCCCTTTCAGCTCACGGCTGAGGCAAAGAGAGTTCTGTACCAGAGTTCCCAAGATCACGATACTTCCAATTCAATGTTGAATGATACATAAAGGCTTTCAACCCCTTTCTGGCATAAGCACAAGGAGGTGGAGGTGGTAAGATGTTCAAAAGCCAAATAGACACATCTTGCAAAAGGGGTGACGGTGAATTTGCAATTGTGGCACCTAAACTCTGTAACTCTTTGCCCATCGAGGTCAGCGGACTTCAGAGAAAATTTAAAAAATTCTAATCTCGACTAAAAACGTCTCTGTTTAAAATGGCTTTCTCTCTCTTTAATTATTTTCCACCAGCCTTTCTCACTTCATCTTTACTTGGTTGTTGTGAAACTCATTTTCGCCTTTACATGCAAAGCGTAACTGAAATCTATTGTTTCAAGGGCGCTTTATAAATTCAAATTGTTATCAATTGTACATTTGAATTATTATGAGGTCTGCATTAACCACACGTCCTTGTGGTACGGAAAAATGCCAACAGATATTCTTTGATACTGGACGCACTGACCATGAAACTGATTGGCCCACACCAGAGACAGCCTGTCCTACAGCATGTCTTATCTCTTTGTCTCAACATTGCTCGAGACCAAATGCCCTCAATAGGTGAACAGGACAAGAAGAATGCGAAATACCAAAGCATTAATTTAGCTCGGCTTAAGCAGTTCTATCTATGGAACCCTTTTGTGCCAGTATGACGATATGGAACACACACTTATATATAATATTAATTTGTATAACCGTTCATTCACGTTCCCTGTTCATCGGTTCTATATATTTATGGCATAATTAAGTACTTTTGTTTTGCTAAACGTCGACGTCTTGACGTGCCATCATGACGCAAAATCCCCGCTACGCCGCCTGGCACTACCTTCTTGTTTTGATACGACACGAGACAAAGATCACCCACGTAGCCTTAACAGACTGTAGGGGCAAGTACGTGTGTATGTTGAACTTCTTTTGCACCGTACATAGCCAACTGTGACAATCGAAGGTGCGGAGGGAATGACAACCAACTGAGCACGAAAAGCAATTAAGCAAACTGCTGTCAGCGAAGTAGCACTTATGAGGGCCGTCACGGCACACGTGAGGGTAGGTGGCCAGCACCACACCCGGTCGCCTTTGTCTCCCCAGTGGCGATGTTTACACACCGCACAACAGCTACTCATTTGAGATCGAGTCGACCTAGGGGAGGCCCAGGTTCGGTTCAGATAATCGTCACGGGTGTTGGTGGCCGTGAGCGGGAATCGAATTCGGGCCGGCGGTTTCGTAGCGCAGCGTAGCGCTAACCACTACACTTACGCTCACCGTTGACATGAAGATGGACTCACAGCCACAACGGTGCTGCGGTAATTGTTTTGTACGTGCACGCACGCACGCCCACACACATTCCTCGCCGCAGCGGCTGTGGGGTGATGGAAGCTGCTGGTCCCCTTGACAGCAGCTCACGGGTCACAAGTCGAGGTCACCGTTTGGGTTTTTATTTGAATATTTGCATCGCGTGCTTTAATCGAACTAAATTTCAGCATGGGACCCATGCTGCCTCATGCATCTTAATAAATACATATGCATTTCCCCGCATTGCTGTCGTAAAGGTTTCATTGGATTTCATTTATCACGGTATTCAAAGCAGGCAACAGATTTGAAACATGTATTCCATATTTACGTTTTATAATTGGCATTTATCGTACGTGCGTTGAGCGGTGGCGCAGTGGTTAGCGTGCTGCATTGTCAACCTTCCACACCGAGGCCCATCCCAAGCGTCGTAGCGTCACCGTTGGATGACACCTCAGCTGCTGGTCCCTAAGTTTGGTGAAACAGCCCTGCCAATGACCAGCAGCCATTCGGAGGACTTATTATTATTATCATCATCATTTTTTGATGGCCATTTTACTCATTGCAAAGACAGGAATTATATGCAGGTTGCTCTTCGCTTCACGCTGTTGGATGCCTTCCGAAAGAGAGGGCACACAAAGCGAAACGGCAAGAGACGGCTGCCTGCCGAGCAGCACACACGGTACACGCACAGTACACACAATACACCCAATACACACACGATACACACACAGTACACACACGGTACACACACGGTACACACACGGTACACACACGATACACACGGTGCACACACGGTACACACATGGTACACACACGGTACACACACGGTACATTGTCCTACGTCCGACGCGTGAATTAAAACCACGTAGTAGACCGAATCATGGCTAGAAATATGTTATCCGCGTGTACGGAGCGTGAAATCGCACAAACCGAACCCCGCGGAGAGCGAGGGAAACCTGCACTGCGTTGCTGGTCAGGGTGCACGTGGTGCTGAAGATCACCTGTTGAGGCCAGCCCAGCGTGAGACGATGGTGTGGTGAGCTCCACACCTTTCTGGATTTGCTTTGCCAGTCCTGATCTTCACCCATCCCATCGGGTGCTCTTCTGAGGACATCTGGCACGCTCTTCCCTCTGATATTAGGAAGCCACTGGGCGCTATGATGCACGTTGACATTATCTCGATTGAAAACTCATTTCTTTAGAACTGCTTTTTGTGTTTAGTTTGTTGTCCTTCCCACGCACCTCCGATTAGCACGTGACGTTTATCTGAACCAGTCATGGCCCTCCCCTAGGTCAACTCAGCCTCAATTTTGTACCTGGTGTGGTGTGTAATCATCACCATTGGGGAGACAAAGGCGGCCGGGCATGGTGTTGGTCACCCACCCCCTAGCGTGCCGTGCCGGCCTTCATAGATGCTCGCTAACAGCACTTGCTCCAACAGTCTGTTAAGGCGATATTCATTTCAGCATGTATCCTTGATGTCTATTATATTTTTCTTATTTCTGTAGGTTCTCGAGACGTGGGGATTGTTTTTTTAATTCAGCGGGGGTCTTCCGGGGTAAGGCAGTGGCTGTGCATGGCAGGCATTAATGCAATTAACCACAAACACATTTAATTAACAATTTGGCTTCAAAAACAATTACAAAATGTGAAACCAAAAATTAAACCTCGTGTAAACCACACTTGGAGCGTGCTGGCTGCATGTGCTGTTCTGAACCACTGCAATCCAGCTGTTTGGAGGCGTGATTGGGGAAGCCAGTGAGGTAGTTTGAGACATCCATCTGTAGGGACCATGAGATGTCGTGCAGGGCATGTCTCTCCTTTTTGTGAAATATTTTAGTGTTCTTACCGTGAATTTTTATTTAAATTCACATACTTCAGTTTCTTCCCGCCCGCCAAATGCTTGTTAAAGAATTGACAAAAACATTCCCAAACAGGGCCCTCCTGAGACTCGCCGAGCCTCATTTTTTGATGTTCATCGAACAAGTGTGGTGCCACGCTCACCTCATCCTCACAGCGGTGGCTTCTGGCTGGCCATCGAACAAAGACGATCGCCGCGGCGTCGCGCGGCGCTGTTTTATATGTGCTTCATGCGGCTGTCTGGAACGCCTCTTCCAAAACCGCTCCCCACACGAGAGTGGACCGGGTCCTTGTGCCCGATTGGTCGGCATCGGTCTGTCAGCGGTGTGAGCTGATTGGCTGCGGGGGATGTTTGGAAGGGGATTCCAACCATTTCATGCGGAGAATTGAGCCCAAAAAACTGAAAAAAATAACTTTTGCAGAAATCCCTCACAACACGGGAATTCGCAAAAGCGTGGGAACAGACCACGGTGCATGAATTTACGGCCCTTGCAATCTCACTGGGTTCCCATCCGGTAAAATAATTGCAAGTGAAATAGCTTTCGAGGCGGATTAGTCTTACATGTTTACCAGGCATTCAGTCTTAAACATTTCGGAAACGTGAAGCTGCATTTTTCCATCGGTGTGTGTGTGTGTGGGCATTTAGAGAATTGTTTTTTTGCCAAGTGGCGGAGAAGCAAAAGATGCGGAACGGGTGACTGAAGCAGCCCACAGACATTCGGCTTGCAACTACAGGAGGGACAAGGCCCCTTTGTAGCCAGCAACCAATTCTTCAAATGCAATCGTCAGAGCTGCTCTGGGCTGACACGGCCTGTTCAAGAATGTAAGGAATTTAATTACTGGACCAAGAACATCCATTCATGAGACTGCCGTGTGCCTGCTAATGAAGCGTTGACCCCAACAACGGCTTCCAGGATTCACAGCGTCACCTGTAAGCCACCCATCGGTTTCTGCCTCCGTAAGCGTACGGTGCGCGTCTTCATTGTTCTGCTAGTACCAAGTGGCACGTCACTCGTGCATGCGTGCGTGCGTACGTGTGTGTGCGTGTGTGTGTGCGTGTGTGCGTGCGTGTGTGTGCGTGTGTGTGTCCGTGCGTGTGCGTGTGTGTGTGCGTATGTGCCTGTGTGTGTGTGTGTACGTGTGTGTGCGTGTGTGTGTGTGTGCGTGTGTGCGTGCGTGTGTGCGTGTGTGTGTGCGTGTGTGCGTGCGTGTGTGCGTGTGTGCGTGCGTGTGTGCGTGAGTGCGTGAGTGTGTGCGTGTGTGTGTGCGTGTGTGCGTGCTTGTGTGCGTGGTGTGTGCGTGTGTGCTTGTGTGCGTGTGTGTGTGCTTGTGTGCGTGGTGTGTGCGTGTGTGTGTGCGTGCGTGTGTGCGTGCGTGTGTGCGTGTGTGTGCGTGCGTGTGTGTGTGCGTGTTTGCGTGTGTGTGTGCGTGTGTGTGCGTGTGTGTGTGCGTGTGTGTGCACGGTCATTGCTGTGGGAGCGGTATTGTAGCGGTTAACGCGCTGCGCTACGAACCCGGCGATTACCACTCACGGCCACCAACACCGGTGACGATTATCTGAACGGGTCCTGGGCCTCCCCTAGGTCGACTCAGCCTCAAATGAGTACCTGGTGCGGTGTCCGTAAACATCGCCACGGGGGGGACACATGCGGCGGGAGGTGACGTTGGCCACCCACCCCCTCGTGTGCTGTGATGGCCTTCATAGGTGCTCGCTAATAGCACTTGACCCAACAGTCTGTTAAAGCTACACGGGGGATCTTTGTTTTTGTCACGCAAAATAACAAAGTTTCGCTTTATGAGATGCACATAGGAATACATCACCGATGATACACGATGTATCTGGGCTATTTGATTGTCGTGCATATCGTTTTCCAACTCTGTGCGTGCCTCTTCTCCTCGTGTCGTGCCACCACAGTGGTCTGTTTATCCGGTAGCGGACGCACGGTGACGGTGACGATGGCGATGACGACGACGTGGCCCAGTGTGCAGCCGTGGCGAGGTCCCGCTCTGTGCATGACTACTCCAAGAGCCGACAGATCGATAGATGCTCCCTGGTCTGAGTTTCGTGTCGAGCCGCGTTGGAGGTATACGCCTCTGTTGCGGTTAGGAACCGGCACCTATGTGATTTCAGGGCGGCTATACGGCCGCGGTTTGACCATTCAGCGGATGTCCCCGTTGTCCTTAAGCCGTCGCGATCGTTGGCATGCTGATTGCGACCGCTCTCCTGCCGGTGCGATTCCGGCGAGCACTCACTGGCTCTTGACGCGTGCGTTGATTTCAGCCGTCCGGTAATGCATCGGCAGCTGTCATCCGGACCGATTGATAAAAATGAGTCGTAACTTTTTGACACTTCACTGCCCCTCCCGTGAGGGTTTCTTGGGCTCGGCTGGGAAGTTGGGATTGTGGTCTGGGATGTGTAGACCGAATGGACTGAGGTCTTTGTTGCAATAACGTGTTGTTGTTGTTGTTGGTTGTGCTTCATGTTTCGGTGCCACTTCTTAATTTGTTTATCCATTTTAGATTTCGCTTGGTAGTAGCAGGGTTTTCGTTTGCCTTGGTAGTGGCTGTATATGGGATTTGGTCCTTATATATAATTCATGTACAGCGTTACGGGATGCCATTAGCATGACTGACGCGATATGAAATGAAAGTATTATTGTTATTTTGCGTGACCCTATCTTTCCCCACGCCGGATGCGCGTGGTCAGCCGTGGAGTCGTGTCAACGCAGTGGCTCGTAGTGCCGCTGGCTTGCCTGTCCCTGCCATCGTCGTACGACTGCTTGGTGTAGTGTCTGGTGCTGTGTGCCGCGGTGGCGAGATGTCAACTACCTCGCCTGGTTATACAGGAGGTCGTGGGTTCGATCCCGACCCTTGATGACGCCTGCTGTATATTTGGAGTTTGCGTTTCTCTCTCCCCGTGGTCGCGTGGATTTTTTTCGGGGTCCTCGGATTTTTCCCTCCCATTTAGAATCATCGTGCGTTTAGAGTATTTGTCTGCTGTAAATATCCACGTGTTTTATAAAAGAGCTGCATAGCTCAGTGGGCCTTACCTGGTAAAATACAAATTTTTTTTGTTTAGTTAAGCGTGTTCAAGCACAACCCTTGCTTTCCTAGCTGCTGATGTTGCCTCACTCGCGATGAATAGCCGCTCTCGTACAGCACCCGGTCCCCACGAGACTTATTAGGAGAGTGCCGGCGTTGCCTCGTTATGACGGACCACTCGCGGAGCCGGAAGAGACGAAAGTTCACCGCCATACATCAGGTTGCTCACGGTAATGGGCTTAATGGCAACTTGAACTGCACCTCCGAAGAAACGCACGACGACACAAGACGGGACAAATACATTGCAACTTTGCAATTACATTGTTACACAGTGATAGTATTTATGTGCAAATCTGGCTGGTAATTAAGTATAAGATTTGGGCTATGGGCTATGACATCAGCTCATGCAGACAACAAAGACAAAGATCCCCCATGTAGCCTTCAACAGACTGTAGGGGCAAGTGCTTTTAGTGAGCACCTGTTAAGGCCGGCATGGCACACAAGGGGGTGGGTGGCCAGCACCAGGCCCAGCCGCCTTTGTCTCCCCAGTGGCGATGTTTACACACCGCACCAGGTACTCATTTGAGGCTGAGTCGACCTCGGGGGAGGCCCAGGACCGGTTCAGATATTCGTCACTGGTGTTGTCCGTGAGCGGGAATCGAATCGCCGGGTTTGTCGCGCGGCGCGTTGGAACACTACGCCACCGCTCCCTACAACACCACGGGGCCTTTAACATTCACGTTCAAGTAGGCGGTGAGCTCCGGGCAATTCCCAGCAGCAATTGGAGGGCTATGGGAGCAAGGCAAACTGCGGGCCATGCTAAGAACATCGATTGGGGGAGAGAGAAAACACACACACAAAAACTGTGATTACAAATACATTTAGAATTAAACGACCGTGTAAAACACATGTGCGCAACAATAATAATAATGCGACATTATCAACATTAAAAAATAGTATCCGTCGAATGATGGATGAATGTAATTTTAAAAAGTGCGATGAATACGTGAGGCAATAACAATCGGCTGCTCGAAAATGAAGCCGAACCCTCAATACAATTTAAGAATAACCCATTACTGTACAGTATTGCAAAGAGCACTGGCCAGCGTGTCTTGGATTACACTTGGGAGAGAGTGGCTGAGGAGGCCTGCAGGCATGACAATCTCCACCAGGCAGAGAACTTCATTATTTGACCACATTAAAAGACACGTCCCGTCATGATTGTTAAATATCGTGACGTTTTCGGTGGCTCGGGGTGTGCGTGTTGGTGACCAGAACTCTTGGTTCTAGAGTTCAAATTGCATTGGGCCATCCAGGAGCTATCCACGTTCTCGTACATAGAGAATGATTTTGATGGTCCTGCCGCAGTCAATAATGACAGCCCCATTTGAGTTAATGTGGGTTTCGACTAAATTCTGAACGGTGTGAGTTTCAGACTCATTCATTGTTGAAATTCCACTGGAATCGGTTACAGCTTCTTGGCTTGGGAAACCGGTTATCGATTCCGAGAAAGATTACCACCGGTTTACCGACTAATTCAGAATTCATTTAATGTAATTTCTACTTGGAAGATGTACTGCGGTTTAACAACGTGGTGTGGATTTTCGAAAGCATGAATAGAAATCCGGTACAATCAAAACATATACACTGGTCACCAGAGACGTGTCTGTTGACGGTGAAGACAAAGACAGTGATCGTGTTTATTATTATTATAATTATATTAATTAAAGCTTGTTTTTGTTTACGTCCAATTATTTGTCAGCGCTTTTGTCGGAGACTCAAAATGAACATGTAATCCTGGCTTAAATCAATACCAACACAGTGTTATGTTGGTTTTCTAAGCCCCCAAATGAAGGCTTTCTCCTGGGGCGATAGAAGCACAATCCAATGAGTGAAACAAACTTTAGTTTCCTGAAGATCGATGCGTGGCATTGGGATCGGAGAGTTTTGTGAGATTCCACGATCGACTATTCCTCTTGAAGGAAGTCCTCTTGTTTGAGCCTCGCGCGTGCGACCTTACGAGCGAGGTACTGTCCAAACGTATTCATCCGATTTCCCCATGCGCGCACAAAAGGGACGAAGGTTCCCTCATTTAACCATTGACGACACCGTTGGGACAAAACGATGAAACGATCTTTTATTTTTACCAGGTAGGGCCCACTGAGCTATGTAGCTCTTCTTCAGAAGCGACCTCACAAATTGATTGCTCAACGAAGTGGCTCACCACGTGAACATTTTTTGCAGCCAAATGCTCTAAACGCGCGTTGAGTAGAAGTGTGGATGGGGAAAAACCGGAGGACTCGGAGAAAAATCCACGCGACCACGGGGAGAGAGCCATGCAAACTCCAAATATACAGCAGGCATCAGGGTCGGGATTGAACCTATGACCTCCTGCGTACTAGGCAAGAGAGTTAATGTCTCAACACCGTGGCACCCCAAAATATAATTTTCGTCAAGGATCAGGCATACTGTCAAGGAGCAGACATTCACTGCTGAATGACGGATTCCCCAAACCGTCTCAACATCTCTCACAGTCTCGCGATGCAACGCTCCATTCAAGCTGCTGCACTCGAGCTGAATTCAGCACTCCATCTCCGTGGGGACGTTCTCTCAGGCGCGTTTCCCTTTGACCGCCACTGCACGGTTAGGTATCGACCTCCACGCGACGGGCACCGCCCAAGCTAACTCGTTCGTTCTCCGCAGTCAATGTGATGTCGTTAACTTGCGTGCGTTCTCCAACAGCGGGTGTTAATTGCCTCGCCTGGTATACAGGAGGTCGTGGGTTCGATCCCAACCCTGACGGCTGTAATATTTGTGGTTTGCGTGTCTCTCTCTCCCCCGTGGTCGCGCGGATTTTTCTCCGCGACCCCGGGTTTTCCGCTCCACGTCTAGAGACGTGCGTTGAGAATATTTGGCGACTGTGAATGTCCACGTGATGACAAGCCACTTCATTGAGCTGTCGTGTGTGATAGACAGGTCGCTTCTGAAAGAAAGAGCAGCGCAGCTCAGCGCACGATTCGTCGCACTCTCCAGCGGCAGACACAAGAGCATGGGGGCCAATGGGGGGGGGGGGGGTGACTGCCCCCCACCCACCTCCCCGCCCCCTACACACTCGCCCCCCTTTTGAAACCCCCCAAAAATTGGTATTGATATTTACCGTCGAAAATGCATTGATTGTTTTTCTTGATTATTTTATTAAAGTAGGGCTCCCAATTAAAACAAAAAATAGCTTTACGATTTGGCCACAATACCTCTTGATTGTCGATCCGCCTCTGGTAGCCACCATCCTGTCGACGCACAACGTACGTGCGTGCGTACACACACGCACGTACGTTGTGTGTGCGTGCGTACGTGCGTACGTACACACACACGTGCGTACGTTGTGCGTGCGTACGAGCCTGTGCACGGCATGAACTCGTTACAGCGCACCGCGGTTGCGACGCTCGTCACGAGCGTGGCAGCGGGAACGCTTTTCCCTCGCGGTGATTTACGACTGCGTGCTGCGATCGCCTTGCGTCAGCCGCCCCGCACATAACGATCGCACGCGCTGCCAAACAATCCACGCCTCGTCCGTCTCTCCGCAGTGTGTGCACTCCGCAGCACAGTGCGCCGTGTACGCAGTACACTCTGCGCGTGTGCCCGGCGTGTGATGTTTTCATTTGGCGTTTGACCGCGAGGGCCTGTACACACACGAAGAGCACACGGACGCACACGCGTACACACACGTACACACACACGTGCACACACGTACACACACATACACACGTACACACACGAAGAGCACACGGACGCTGCGATGTGCCACAAACCCAGCGACCCGAGTTCGATTCCCGCTCGTGGGAAATATCGGAGACGAATATCTGTACCGGTCCCCTAGGTCGACTCAGCCTTAAATGATTACCCGGTGCGGTGTGTAAACGTCGCCACTGCCGAGACAAGGATGCAGAACGTGGTGCTGGCCACCCACCCCCTCGTGTGCCGTGCCGGCCTTAGCAGGAGCTCGCTATAACAGCACGTGCCCCAGACGTCCGCTGAAGGCTACACGGGAGACATGTTTGTTGATGTCAGCCAGTGTGTACTAAAATGCTGTCGCTATGTAACAATGTGATCCAGCATCGCCTTTGTAAAACACGTGGTAATTTAAAAGTTGTGATTTATTTGTTGGTCTTGTGATTTAATCTACAAATCCTTTGCATTGATGAGAATAACTGGAGCCACTGCCCCATGTTGATAGCTGTGTTTGTGAATAAGTACTGATGTTTGTGCACGGTATTGTATTGTACAAAGCACACAATACAGGTCTACTCGGCCTCAAATGAGTACCTGGTGCGGTGCGTTAACATCGCCATGAGGGAGACAAAGGCGGCCGGGCGTGGTGTTGGCCGCCCACCCCTTCGTGTGCAGTGCTAGCCTTCATAGGTGCTCGCGAACAGCACTTGCCCCAACAGCCTGTTAAGGCTACACGGGGGATCTTTGTTCTTGTATGCAAGACACGCGGTAGCAACCAAGATCAAGAACTGTTGATCCTGGGATTGGGCACTTTATCCATAAACAGGAGCGACTTAGCGTAAATCTATTGCCCGCCACTGATAGTTAATGAGGGCAGGAGGGTGGCACGGTGGTAACGCTTGTGCCTCGCAGCTACAAGCCCCCTGGGTTCGATCCCTGCCTTGGGTGCGTGGAATTTGAATGTTCTCCCCCCGTTCTGCATGGGTTTCCTCTGGGTTTTCTGGTGTCAGCCATAACTAAAAACATACACAGTGTAATTGGCTCTTTTTTCCAGGATTTTTATTGTTGCGTGTAGTCATGTTAAGATATTTCTTGTTCATTTTTTTGTTTTGTTGCGGTTGCACCCGAGTCAAGAGCCACATGGCTCACAGGGTTATACCTAATAAATGAAATGAAATGAAGTGAATTGGTGTTGGGCTAAACATCTCAATCCAAGACGCTCCTGCAAAGGAGTATCTCCTGAAAAAATGTGGTTGTGAGGATTAACCTTCCGACCTCTGGTTGAACTGATACGGCAAAAAAGGGCACGTCAGACGCTTTCGCGCGTGGCAAATTGAATTTGTTTTAGCGGCCACGCCGGGTGGTGGAGGGTCTTGACGTCACAAAATTCGGTCAGGTATTATTATGGCCACGTGCAAAAAAAAATCTATTGAATCAATCACACCGCCCTCGCTTTTGTCTTCACCCACACCGTGCGTCCCTCACGCCTGTACACTTTCCTTGGATGCCGCTGGCCTGAGGACACTTTGTAGGTTCTAATCGCCCGTAGCAGCTTGCCACGCACACTGCTCGTGCCCGCAGTGCCCGGCTACACAGAGCCAATCCCATCAACAACTCCTCGGAGTTGTTTGGCCAGTTTGACAGTTTGTTGGCAGCCAGCCCTGCATTACCCTGCCTTGCCTGCAAGTACATAAACAAAAAAAATGCACACGACAATAAAAACGGCAGCAAAGACGACGACCATGACAAAAAAAAGACACTCCCAACACATTGCCACTCGCTATGGCTGAAAAATTTCGAGAGGCCTCTGGGAAAATCCGCCGCGGGGTTTGTCCCTGTTGACGTCGCACGTGACGAGTGCTCCAGGCGTCCGATGCCGAAGGCGGCCTCCTGTGTGCTTAACGCCTCCCGCGCGACGATGCGCGTTGGTATTCTCTGGGTGACGGGGGGGGGGTGTGCCGTGGTGTGCCGCTTCTCTCGAGGCAGCGGTCGCTGGCAGGGGTTGGTGCATCGTAGATACGATCAACGTGTGTCTGTGTGTGCGTGTTGTGTGTGGAGAGCGGTAGTGTAGCGGTTAGCGCGCTGTGCTATGAACCCGGAGACCCGAGTTCGATTCCCGCTCACGGTCAACACCAGTAACTATTCATTTGAACCGATCCTGAGCCTCCCCGATGTCGATTCATCCAAAGATGATTACCTGGTGCGGTGTGTACACATCGCCACTAGGGAGACAAAGGCTGCCAGGCGTGGTGCTGGCCACCCACCTGTATCGTGTGCTGTGCCGGCCCTTCATAGGTGGATATTTTTTTGGATTATTAACACATGCTGCTTTTCTCCCACATACATAAATAATAAGCAAGGAATTGCCTCAACATATCATGCAGAGCCCTCTTTCTAAGCATCTAGGAGGGTTATCTACTTGACCCTGACTTGCTCGTCATCAAGGAAGCATGGCGTGCGATCCTGGAGCCATCCCTGATTCGGAGTTGACCATGTGTTTCTTTATTGTTGCAAAGCTGATTTTATCTTTCATCTCTGCGAGGTGTTCCTCATTCCAAACTTACTCAAGTTTCCGATGAGATAATCATTCTCGTGCCTTTGCAACCTCCAGAAATGATCACTGTAATTCTCTCTCTCACGTGATCTTCCTTACTCACACAGCCCTTGCCCGACCCGGGTGGTGTTGGAGGTGGGGGTTGTTGGATCACCGCACAAATGTTGTGGAACTCCCTTCCTGTGGGCATCGGGGAGGTGCCCATGCCATTGGCCTTCCAGGAGAAGGCGGCACAGCAAGACAATGTGGACAGTTCCGTGCGTAAGGGATAGAGTGCTGCCTCCCCTCACATGTCTTCTCCGAATGCTCTGGTGGCCGGTATACAGGAGGTGTGCAGGTGGCCGTGGGTTCGATCCCGACCCTGACGCCTGCTGTATATTTGGAGTTTGTGTGTCTCTCTCTCTCCTCGCCGTCGTCGCGTGGATTTTTCTCCGGGTCCTGCAGTTTTTACCCTCCACATTTAGAATCGACATCACGCGTTCAAGCATATTTGGCCGCCTTAAATTTCCACACGGTGATAAGCCGCTTTGTTGAGCTATCATTTGTGATGACCAGGTCGCTTCTGAAAAAGAGCTGTACAGCTCAGTGGGCGTTAGCCGGTAAAATCGAAAAGAGTTTAGTTTTTGTTACTCCCGCATGTTTACAATTATTAATTGTGTGATAACGCCTCAACATAATGAGGATTGCTGAGCTTGGGCAATTGTTGGCGCTGGCTCAACGCGCGTCATCTCTGGCTCCTCCTCTCGCCTCTGAGTCGTTCTCTTTCTCTCTCTACAAGAGCGAGCTCATCACAAGTCGACATCATTATTATTACTACTGCTGCTGCTCGTGTAAGCCGGACCACATCGCCCCCATTTTATTTCACTTTACTGGCTTCCCATCTCCGCTCGAGTCAAGTTTACGATCGCGTTTATTGTTTCCGCAGTTGTTTCATGGACTTACCCCTGCTTACCCCCCCCCCCCACCCCCTCTGATTGTCTGCCTACAACCTCCGATTATACTGGTAGGAACCTCCTGGTTACACCAGCCCACAGGAGATTATTGTGTCCGTCCGTCCGTCATGCAGGGAGGGCCTGGGTGTGGAGGGAGGGGCTGGGTGGGGAGGGGGCTGGGTGGGGAGGGTGGGGCTGGGTGGGGAGGGGTGGGTGGGGCTGGGTGGGGAGGGTGTGGAGGGGCTGGGTGGGGAGGGTGGGGCTGGGTGGGAGGGGTGGGGCTGGGTGGGGAGGGGCTGGTCACCCTGTGGTGCCCTTATAAAACGCAACGTTTAACCTACTCACGCCGGCTTGTGCCCGCCCTCACAGTCGGCCATATTTGCGGAATACACCACGCCGCCGTTGACCCTGGCCATTGACCGAGCAACCCAACGTTCCTACCAGCTCCCTCCGCAGGAATGTGTTGTGCTTGCGTACTTTGAACTTCTTTCACACCGTACGTGGCCAACCGTGCTAATCGGCGGTGATTGGGCAGTCGACGAGAGAGGGAAATGATTGCAGTAGCTGGGTTGTCTCAGTTTTCCCGTGTCGAGCAGCTTGCATCGCGTTTGTTTTGTCACGCAAGTTGAGCTTTTGGTTTCCCCTTTGCTCTTCTGGTCAGATTTCCCATCACCTACATCCCGGAGCAGCTAAGTCGCGACTTGCGGGTACAGTTGTGGGTCGGCACGCGTGAGTGTGAGGACAGCGTCGAGGTTTCTGTGGCCTCCTTGCTTGAGGTTATATCAAAATGGAGTGCAGAGGGATTGATTTAGGCGCAGGTCGATTAAGCGATTGATTTTAATGGTTGATGCTGAAGTAATCTCGGTTTGAATTCAATGTTTAATTCGGTGGGTGAGGAGGATGATTAGGGGAATGATTTTACAATTCTTTATTTATCATCAAAAACATTAGAAAAACAAAGTGTTATAAATCGTGGCCGTATTTGTGGAGCTCCAATTAGCACTGCTGGCGAAGTACACTGCAATAGAAGTGCAGGCCTCGATACTTACCGTGGCATGACGTCACCGAAAGACCCAGGTAATTAGGTTTTCAATTACACACACATTGTTAGTCTTAACACAATGCAATAAGGAGATGCTAAGCAATCGCACAATCAGTCGCCCAATCAAGCTTTCGATAAAGTGACCATTCTTGTGAAGTCCGCTAATTAAAAGCATCAACTAACTGCACAAAACGTCAGAAGATAAAGGCCTTGGAGCCCACGGATGCATTGAGTGGGTGTTGAAGCTGAATTTGTGAAGGCTTGCAGTTTTTAAGATTCTCGGATACATTTTCGGAGGAACAGTCACCTGATGAAAATTTCGCTTGATTCTGTGGACGTCCAAGCGCATTCCTAGTGAGACCATTGCCATTGATATTCTTGGTTCTGTCAGTAAATTCACGTAGAAGGGAAATAATAAAATAATAAATAATATTAAACATTAAATTTCTCACGACGTTTCGACTGCAACACAAGCAATCATCATCACAGCAAGAAAATTTAAATTTTCGTAAAATTTTCTTGCGGTGGATTTCACACCTGATGATGATTGCTTGTGTTGCAGTCGAAACGTCGTGAGAATTTTTATTATTTTTTATTATTTCCTTTCTACGTGACTTTACCGAAAGAACCAAGAATATGAATCCCTGCAGTCACGAAAGTTTTAAATCAAAACATTTCCATTCAGTTACTTGACCACATTACACTGACGATCTCTTTGCTTGAAACAAAGCTGTTAACCCTTTCCCGTCCCGAGACGTCTGCAGGGTGGGTGGTGTTCACCGCGAGCGGTTCGGCATTAATTTTATTTCAAGAGGCGTAGCAGCGCCGTCGTTTTCAAAGACGTCGTCACTCACCGCAGAGGACCGTATCGACACGACCGCCGCACTCTACGATAGCCGGCGCCAATCTGTGCCACACACGGTCCGCCCCGCATGGCCTTGTGGGAGCTTCGGTACGTCTTCCTACTTGACGTACGGATAAAGTTACGAATGGGAAAGGATTAAAATGTTCGGTTAATTTCAGCTTTCGTTTCAAAACTTGTTGAAATACGTTCATCACGCCCCCACTCCCCACCTCCTTTTAAAAATTCTGCCGTGAGGCCTACTTGAAGACCACTCGTCTTAAGTTTTAGCCAAAGTTAAAAGTGGCATGCAAATCACCCCCCTCTGCAATAGGCTTTGTTCACACGATTTATCGACCCCCATTGTGTGCAGGCGTGCGAAGCCTGTTTCTCTTGTTCGGCAAACACTTGCGTGCATTGTGCACCGATGAAGGTTCTAAGAGCGCACGTTATATAAAATTGGAAAATTACACCAATCAGCTGTGCCTGGCCATTGTGTTTTCCTTTAATCAAAATGCAAATGCGAATTTTCGTACGCGCAAAAAACGCAGTTACAAAAATTGGATTCGGTCATCACGAGTTCATAATTTTGTGCCTCTCTTGTGGCCCAAATAACCAAACGTGATCACCGTACACCCGACCGGAGCGGACATGGCAAGCGACGGTGAAACGCAGTCCGATAACAAAACATAGGATCCGTCCACATGCACGCTCCTGCACATCCTTTTACATACGGTGTTGCCAAATAAAGCAAAGCGACAATTGAGTTGACCTCACCCCATGACCCCCTTCGAATTAGGAGACGCGTAACGTCGTGAGAGTGGCCAGTGGGCGGCGTGAGGTTGAGTGGTAGTGGCGCCAAGCCCTGCAGGAGCACGAGTCAGGCTGTGTCCACGTTGACCGATCGGTGGTGTGGCACGTAGTGACGTGGAATGCGTGACAATCGGTCACTACCACCGTGAGAGCATGGGACGTGCCGAGTACATAATGAGACGGGACCACACTCATGGAACGATGCTCCTTCGTATGCATCGTTCAATGTATTATATCACGGGAATTCTAAGCATTGTACTTTAACCTTCATTTGCAGCTTTCGTAACTGCAGGAATCCATACTCTTTGGTTTTTTCGGTAAAGTCACTTCGGTAGAAATAAAATAAAATGAAACCAATCACGACGTTTCGATCGCAACACAAACATTCTTCATCAGGTGGAACAACCACATTGTACTTTAGGCAAAATATTGTTATAACAGTGCGACTGCACTGAACATTACCCGCTATGCTTTTTATTGTTTAACGGTCAGAACAGCTTCCGATGTTTGTAGTGATGGACGAGTTCGCTGACGCACGCTACACTCGACGGGGGAGTAGCAATGCGAGCGGCACACCGTACGCGCCGGAGGTGGATAGAGAAACTTGTCAAAGGGGGCGGGCGGGGGGGGGGGGGGGCAGTCGTGAAATATCAACTTAAAAAAAATCTACAAATATATAATTTTGTTTATTCACATTTCCCGACCGCACGGTACACTCAGCAACAATAGCGCGCACTGGCCGGCGTTTGCAGGTCGTCGTGCGCGACGTTCGTCGCAGAGAAGCTCTCTCTGTGATGTCACGGGGTTGGCCGTTCGATTCTGTTCATGAACACACGAAGGGGTGGGGGGACATGGGAGTGGAGCGGTGAGGGAGCGATGAAGAAACAGGACGTGGGGGGGGGGAGTGAGCGGGCCCGCACGTTGATTGAGGGGGATCTCAAGCCGTGAGCAATGCGGGAATCTTAATTTAAACCTTTTCTTTTAATCGTTCCCTACATTAATCATACTTCACACCGTATTAGCAAAAAGTTTGGCTTGCTAGCCGGCTGGCAGGACATCGCGCCCGGAGGGAGGGACGGATGGGCGGTCACGCCAAAAGCACGTGCGCTAGCTGCTCGTAATAATAATAATAATTAACACAAATAATAAGTCGATGCATTTTCTCTGATATATGTAGCCAAATAAATGTTGACAATACTAACACACATTTTCGGGGTCTAAAGAATGGAGGCGGCGATGGGGGGGGGGGGGGGGGGCGGTTGTCTCCATTGCCTAGCTGCCACCCCCCCCCCGCTCCTGGATCAGCCATTGACACACGACTACGTTAGGTACAACTCCCACGCGGGTCTGCAGCGGCATGGGGCCTGTTGGGATGGAGACCGCGCGCGGGCTGACACTGCACGGCGAGCGGGCGCGTGACGGAGGGCCGCCCTCACACGAGCGTCGTCAAAGTTGCCTCCCCAGTGCCGATTGTTGACACTGCACCAGGCGCTCATTTTCGGCAGAGCTGCCAGAGGGCATTGAACCCGGGAGCGGAGGGGTCACGGAGGTCACGGCGCGGTTCGCCGGCCATCCGCACGCCGCCATCGCCCTCTGCACACGCGCAGCGCGCTCACAGAAATGAACATTTCCAATTTCAACCTTTTTGGGCTGTCGCAATAAGCGCCGTTAGCGCGCGCGCCCAGAAAAAGTTGGCACGGCGCACGAGGGGGGACGGTGTCGGAAGCGTCACGCTCGACTGCCTTTGTCTTCCCCCGTGTGCATGCTGACACGCGGTGCCAGAGACTCATCCCTCTCAATCGAGGAGACTTAGCGGAGGCCCGTGCCAGATTGAGATGCCAAATGTTACGAATCAATTTGGGTCCTATGCGGTCGCTCGCCCTTCGCACGCTGCCATAGGCACCGCACGCGGCGCTAGTTTCGCGTGCGGTGAACACCGCACTTGTACGCAGATTCACGATTATTACCAATCGTTGGCTGCGAGGGTTTAAGTTCTGTATGCGAGCACATATTAAGGCCGACTCGGCATGCAAAGCGGTGGTGTGGCTGACACCACGCCTGGCCACCTTTGTCTCCCCGCTGCTGATGTTTAAACGCCGTGCCTGGTGTTATCTATATCGTGAAATTGAACTCTGGTCGCAAGGATTATAATGCAGTGGTGTTTGACCCACGGCACCACAGTGCATGCACAATACACATTCGCAGGTGCATTGCTTCATATCCCAGGGGAGTGGTGGTGAAGTGGTTAGCGCACAACGCTCTGATCCCATTGAGCCGAGTGTGATTGCCTGCTATGGCTATCATCGGCGTCGAGTGATATCCGAACCAGTTCTGGGCCCACCCCTTTACCACCCTGCACTGACCAGCCTGATGAAGTAGGATCCGAAACCCCGATGAGCTGGCCTTGCATGGGGACGTTTTCACGCAGTAGTAGTAGGCTGACAGAAGACTATCAATGTCTGTTCTTGTTGACATTACTGTTGTTATTTGCAGTGTGCCGACTATGTATTGCATTGTGAGAGTGCATCCTCGCAAGTAAAATTCTCGCTGACATACACGTTCATGATAAAGACAAAGATCCCCCGTATAGCCTTAACAGACTGTAGGGGCAAGTGCTGTTCGCGAAAACCTATGAAGGCCGGCACGGCACACGTGGGGGTGGGTGGCCAGCACCACGTCCGGCCGCCTTTGGTCTCAAAAGTGGCCCACGTGGCATTGTTTACACACCGCACCAGGTACCCATTTGAGGCAGAGTCGACCTAGGGAAGGCCCTATATCGGTTCAGATAATCGTCACTGGCGTTTGCCGTCAGCGGGAATCTAACTCGGGTAGCCAGGTTCGTAGCGCAGCGCGCTAATCCTTGCACTCCCGCTCCCCTCGCACACAAACCACCCAAACACAATGATCCCTGTGTAGTCTGTAACAGCCTGTTAGGGCAAGTGCTGTTAGCAAGCAGCACACACAAACAATCCACGTGCTTCCCACACACACAGCAACATCAGTGATACCTCAAGGCTTGGTGTGGCTAACCCAAACATCGGTTATTAATTGATGGACTTTTCCTTTTTGCTGTCCACCACTCTTTCATGATTCAGAATTCCCCGAGCGATGGGCACAATCCCACACAAACCGCACCAGTAATTGGCTATCAGCGGGGAGGCACGCGGCTTCCCCATTAACATGATGGCTCCTGCAGCTAGCTGCTGCTTGCTGCTGGAGGCTTTTCCCGCACAGATGCTCACTTCAGTTTGTATAGCGTCGGCTTTGGCGATGACCGCAGTGTTACTTTCAATCAATGGCAATTAAAATTAAAGAGGCTGCGATTAATTGTTTTTTCTTCTTCTTCTCGCTTCTTAAATTATGTTGGCAAAGTGAGGCTGTGACAAGCTGGCATGCCAGTAATATTTACGTAGGTGCTGTTATGTTTTTTACTCATCTCTTGCCGTTTGAATCTGTTGCTGAGAATTATTGTAATTGCTGCTGTGACTTGACCCAGGCTTTTGACGCGTGTTTGCTTTCTGCCTGTGATTAGTTTTGTCCGCCTTCTCTCTTTGGCCGTGAATTTTCGACCTTCTGTTTCTCCATCACTTTTTAATTCATCTCCTCTTGATCAACCGCCAGGCTTTTTGGGTCTGCTTTTGCCTTCTAACCTTTCCCCCCCGCGCCCCACACTTAGAATGCACTTCATTCCCACGTTAGTTAATTCACGATTTAACGTGCTGACATTCATTAATTCTGTGTAATCCTTTCTGCATTTGAATCTCTTACTTAGAGCTATCTGAAAAAGAAATTTTAAAAAACAGCCGCATGCTACCCTAGATTAACGATCCTGGCTTTTGCTTAAAATCAGGCGTGCCTTCTCTCTGTGGCCGTCTGCGTGCACGGACGTTGAGCGTCTTTCACGCCGTACGTAGCCAGACGTGCTCATTTGAGGCGCCACGTAGACTCGGTAACGCGCATCGATGCAGCCTGGGAATCAATTCCTGTGCTGGCGTTTCTGAGGACAGAGACCTTTGAAATAATGAAGTGACTCGGAGTCTGAATGTTTGGTTAGACTGCAGGGGGAAACCGATGAGCTGTGAAGTTACTTTCCCGCAGATTTACAGCAGCGGTCGGGTCTGCAAGTTCCTAACATGATAATCGACAATGCACTGAGAGTACAGGATTAGATAATAAAACAATCAAACAGGATAAGCTGTAATTTCTAACCATACACCTGGTGAGTAGGGGGAGTGATGAGAAACTAGACAATGATGTCAAACAAAAGGTGCGGTACATTGAACTACGTTACAGGTTACAACAAGACTGCAAACAGAAGTCAAGAGAGCATAATGCAAATCGATTGGAGGTGTCGTAGCAAGCGACGAGAGCATGGAAGCGGAAACATAGCCGCCGATTGTTTGCGATTCACGTGATAACCCTCAGCGTAGACGGAATGAAGCTGTGATTGGCTGAATCTTAGCATTTCACGGGGACATTTTATGCAGTGTTTTTTTTCATGTTAAAAAAAGTTATATTATTTATATATCCCATGAGTGAAGCCCCACGACCAGACAGAATAGCTGTTGCAAATTGGAACGAAATAATTGGCCTTATTTACAAGCCAGTGACACTGAAGTAAAATTGGTTGGCCTCTAAAATTATAATTAGTTTGTTCCCAATGATCTCTTCATATATGTGTTAGGAAGGCTAAAAGGTTCTAGAGGTCTTTCAAGCCAGTTGCATCACCCTGTTTTGATTAAAAGTACAGCAGTTCATCGTTACTCACAACATTGTCTATCCGTGATGATGTTGGCTGCCTGCGAATCGCATCTGGAACTCTCTACACCACTGAATCGAGAGAGAAAGTGACGAGACAAAATTATGAGATTGTGATGAGAGACAAAGTGATGAGAGACAAAGTGATGAGAGATAAAGTGATGAGAGATAAAGTGATGAGTGATAAAGTGATGTGAGATAAAGTGATGAGAGATAAAGTGATGGGAGATAAAGTGATGGGAGATAAAGTGATTGGAGATAAAGTGATGGGAGATAAAGTGATGAGAGATAAAGTGATGAGAGATAAAGTGATGAGAGATAAAGTGATGAGAGATAAAGTGATGAGAGATAAAGTGATGAGAGATAAAGTGATGAGAGATAAAGTGATGAGAGATAAAGTGATGAGAGATAAAGTGATAAGAGTTAAAGTGATAAGAGTTAAAGTGATAAGAGTTAAAGTGATGAGAGATAAAATGATCATATACATTAACATCAAAATGTAAGGTACGTTAATTTATGAACTGGTATTTAATACTGTCATATTTATTTTTATTTGCTTTACGTATATTATGACCAATTACATGTTTTGTTGTGTTACGGTACATTTAATCTATTTAATAGCTTATTTATATATTAAAGTAAGCTAATTCATTAACAAGATAGATTTCCGTAGACTGATAGCAATATCATTAATTCCTCAGTGGGCTTTGCCTGGTAAGATGGGCATGGTTTAGTGTTTGTATTTGTTTGTGTTTGGGTGATTTGTTTACCTTTCTTGTACTTTACACTCCTATCAAGTTGTTGTACTGTCGCTGTAACGTTCTTACCCGCCCCTACTGGGCATCTGTAAAAAAAGAGCTTTACAGCTCATCGGATTCCTCCTGCAGTATAAATAAAGATTCTGATTCTGACCTGCGAAATTTGCTATTCACAAGCATCTGCGGAACGTGTCTGTCGCGCACAACGAGGGGGGCATGTTGTACGTTTGAGGCATCATGCCACAACAGAGGGCGGTTAACACGAGGAAGCTGGATGTAGGATACGCTACGGAATGACTCTTGGATATCACAAGCCTTCATGCTTAGCCTTTGTAGACTGTGCAACAGGCATTTGATTCAGTGGGATTGTATGCATTCACCCAAGATCCCCAAAAGTTGCGACCCCAAAAAGAGTATTGAGAAATTTGTGTATATATTTATATATATGAAGATGGAACAGCTTTTCAGAACTGATATTGTATGAAGAAGGGAACACTATACAGCATAAAATGGTGTGAGGTACGGAGCACACATCCTCTTCAGATGGGACGTTACATTTTAATAAAAATACTTTGATTAATTTTAAAGTACTTTTATTAATTTAAATTTTTACCTACGTGACTTTACCGAAAAAACCTAAGAGTATGAATCTTTGCAGTCACGAAAGCTTCAAATCTGGAACATTAAATAGCCCGCGATGCCATTCTCACAGGTTAAAATGTCACCTGGAATTTCCACGCCTTCAATTTGGATATGCCACCAGTAGCGAATTGAAGTTACAAGAAAAAAGAACACCAACGAGATGGACAGCTCTGTTGTCTTACTTGAGCCAGAGTCGGCCATGAGGTAGAGCCTCAATGCCGCGTTAGTCGGGATCTCACTCGGTGTAACCGCCACAAGGCCCTTGTTGCTGTCCGCACGTGTGGTGATGCGTGACTTTATTGTAGAAATCCCTTATCAATGTGAAATGGAAAAATCTGGTTCAAGGTCAATAGGCCAATGCCTTTGATACAACCGTCATACAGTGCAATTTCTTTCTGCGAGACCGTGTTTCACATGATCTCCCAAGGTTTTCTCTTCACAGTACAACACCATAGCGTTGCCACAAAAAATAACCACAATTCCTCGCTGATCTCTTTCAAGGAGCACAAACCATCATCACGCAAACTCCGGTCATCCTAGCAGCGGCTTTTGGATAACCATCGGACAAAGGCGGTGGTCACCGCATTGCGCGCTTTCAGATGCACTTCTACGGCCGTCTGGAATGTTCTTCCTTCCGATATTAGAAAGCCACTGGAGCTATGCGCGTTTACATTAGATAGATTGACAAACTCATTTCTTTAGAACTACTTTTTGTGTTTGTTTTGCTGTCGTTTGCGTGCTCTCCTCATGGTCGTGTGGATTTTTTGCTGGGTCCCCCGATTTTTTCCTCCACATTTAGAATTAACGTCCGTTTAGAGTATTTCGCTGCTATACATTTCCCCGTGAGAAGCCACTCTGTTGAGATATCATTTGTGATAGTCAGGTCGATTCATAACAAAAGCTAAATAACTCAGTGGGCATTACCTGGTTAAATGAAAAAACGTTTAGTTTCTAGTTCATTGCATTTCAGTGTTCGTACCTTACACGCAGACACCCATACGGACTCTCACAACTCATTTAGACTTTCTTTGGTAAACAAAAGCGTTACAGCAATGATCATAAATACTTCCATAAATATTCAACGCGTCAGTTTCCGGAAGACGAAGCTTTAAACGCCTTCTCACACGTCACCTCCGATAATTATTCATCCGATCATTTGCATTGTAAATTGTTTACAATGTTTAATATTTCATCGCCCCCCCCCCCCCCCCCATTCAGAACAACAGTTGAAAGTTATCTCAAAAAGAAGAAAGAAAGCAACTAGAGGATGAGTAATGGGTCTTTGTGGGTTTACTCAATGGTGCAGAGTTTTGGTTGCCTGGGCACAGTCGCACTGCTCTGGCTCGTGTCTTTAATGTTCCATTCATGACGGAGTTTGTGCGCATCGGCCTGTTGATGCATCTGACACGGTTGACGGTTCCACCGCCGGTGTCTTCGAGGAGGAATGTAAAAAGCCGGGAGGTGCGACAATCTTTGGATATCTATAATTCGGTGTTTATTATGGAAAGTAAATCATGTCAATCTATGTTTTGTCTTTTATTCATGCAATGTTCCTCTTGCCAGGTCGTTCTAAGATATGGGGGGCACTTGTCCGGGTAGTCTGGAAATGCACACAGCCATCGCAAAGTCTCCCATCTCTCCAAATGTCCACGCCCCATCAATGCAGCTGTGTTTGTCCTGACTTTACGGCGCGCTGATTTGATAGGTTTATGAAAGGGCATTGGGTAAAGTAAATTCCCCTCTTGAGTAAATTCCAAAGAGCCCATTCTGTAAGTTAAGTAAACTTTATAAAGGTAGCATGGCCATGTTAGCTCATGACCTCTCTGTCACATCGGTCTACAGCACTCTGCCTCACTACAGCGACCTTCAATTATTTAACTGCAGCCTATTGAGAATCAATGCAAGTGAGACTCGCAAACGATATAAATGCATAAGCGTGTATTTTTGTTGTAAATTTGGCACACTGGTAATTGTTCCCGATATCGATTTGGGCTGCGGTACCGGTGCACAGTGGCTCACTCCTGCTGGGTCACATCCACGCGTACGGAGGCTGGGTTGGGAATGTTAAACTTGCCGCACGAACAACCTCTTTGAACCCGAGCGGTAACCTGGGCACCGAACCCACGTGTTGAAGTTCACATTTATTCTGTTTTGCCAGCTGACGAACTCGAGAGAGAAAACCCAGGGTGAGTCTCGTTTGGAAAAAAAATAACCTGGGTCACAGAAATGTCATCAAAAAACAAAGTACAATCATGGAGAGAATAGAAATCTAATTTAAAGAAAACAACCAAATAAAAAATCTGATAAAAAAAACCGTTTTGCAGAAGAAGTAGAAAAGAGTGCACGATTAATTATAATATTAACAATTTTCAGAAACCTTTAGAAAAATCAGTAAAGTTAATTTACAGAAACTTCAAACACTCCAATTCCTAATGGGATCTGTTTGCCAGTCCCAAAGTATGACAACATAAAAAATTGTTTTACCCTTTGTGGCAATAAACAGGACGTGTTAAGATGTTCAAACACCAAACTGAAACCTTTTGCAAGGAATCAAGTCTTGCATTAACCACATACACTTGTGGTGAACATGCAAACAAAATAACACGCTCTGGTAGTAGATGATGAAACAGTGAGAGACCAGAGCAAGTGACCGTCTTTGTTCCACGGTGAGTCACAAGCCGCCGATGCTGCTGCTGCTGCTACGAGGATGACGGCGTTCACGTCGAAATCGCTGGCAGCGTGCGCAACGGTTCCCTACGAGCGCAAGCACCACACTTGGATTCCCGGAGCCAACCTTGATCAATGTTATTGGTTCTTTCGGCAAAGTCACGCAGAATGGAAGTAATAAAATAATAAAAATAAAACATAATAAAATGATTCTCACGACGTTTCGGCCACAACGCAAGCAGCCATCCTCAGGTGAGGACATAATAAAATAACGTATCGGCCACAACGCGTTGTGGCCAACGCGTTGTGGCCGAAACGTCGTGAGAATTACGCGTTGTGGCCGATACGTCGTGAGAATTATTTTATTATGTTTTATTTTTATTATTTTATTACTTCCTTTCTGCGTGACTTTGCCGAAAGAACCAAGAAGATGAATCCCTGCAGTCACGAAAGCTTTAAATCGACATTGACCAATGTTATTGATCGTTTTATCTGCACCATTTCAAAGAGCAGAGGCGGCACTTGTTTTCGGTACTTGCACGGCACTTCTTGCAGCGTGGGCATATTGTACGTCGACATGTTTGTCAACTGAAACTGAAATTCATTCGGGATGTGCGTTATTGCAACGCAAGCTATTCAGATCACTTGAGATTGAGCAAAGGAATCGAGGTGTCACGAAACGTGCACTTTTTCAACAAACAGATGACATTGTTTCATTAGACGTCCTTTGCCAGTGTCAAAATATAATAATAGGGTTTTTCCTCTAGGTCGAGGCTCAAAAGAAAGCCGTCCCTTGGTGTGGACCAATCAGTTTCAAGGACAATGCATATATTATCATAGTGTGTGTTTTGTTTGCATTTTGACTGCAAGTTTTGTGGTTAATGCAGACATGAATCCTTGTAAAAAGGTTTCATTTTCGTTGCCAGAAAAAAGGGGAAAACCCCTATTATTAAGATGGCATTGTTTTTCGATTTAAAGCTTTCGTGACAGCAGGGATTCATATTCTTGGTTCTTTCGTTAAAGTCACGTAGAAGGGAAATAATAAAAATTAAACAATTACTAGTTCCCTTCTACGTGACTTTACCGAAAGAAGCAAGAATATTGTTGTTTTTGTATTGATGAACTTATTTGTTTGTCCGTAAGTTTGTTTTATATTCATGATGGAGCAGCCATCATGCTTGCATTATATTATGCTTTGCAGTTTATGCGATGAGATAATAACCCCAATAACCAACTGATATCTTCTTGGAAAGGCTACAGCTGATTTACATTTTAACTCGACTGAACCACGGCAGTGTTTATCGCAGTCCTTTTTGACTGCGATAAGATTAACAACCGTGCTTCCTTCGCCACGCTAAATCCACAACTGCGTGAACAAATTGTGCTCAACTTTGATACGTGTCGAAACCAAAACTAGAATGTATACTTCGTGTGAAACTTCGTGACGTGTTTAAAAAACAAATGTTCGTCTTTCATAATCATCATTTAAATGTATAAAGCACCCTTAAACAATCGTTCTCAGGGCCATTAATTACTTTGACTGCTGTGGCTGCCACGCGCATTGACGTTACGGTGCATTGACATCGCTGCCCGCGAGTGGCGCTGGCATTTTTGTTAGTGATTGATTTATTAATCAATTAATTTGTTTATGTTTTACGGAACTGCCACGTGCTTGGCGATGTACACAATCAATCACGGCATAAGCTTTGGGGCCCCTTCTGTACATGACACGATCCAATCCACAAAATCAATTTTGCCCTCTCTCTATCAGCAGACCCTCGGAAATTGAGTTGCCCAAAAATGTGGATGCGTCTGATCGCTGCTCTCCTACCTGAGCAAATGGTTTGGCAACTTCCAATGAGGTCCCAGAAAGAGGTCACTTAACTACCTACACACGTGCTAAAAACAAAACAAAATGGGTTTGCAAAAATCTGGTACCAGCCAACCAGCGGTGATTGAACCGTTGTGCCAAACAAACCACACGCTGCATTCAATGCCATCTAGCCGGTAATATAATATCTAAACGCACGCGGATCAGCGAAAAATAACATAAATCAGAAAGAACGTATTGACCGTTAAGGGAATTGAATAGGCTTGGGGAGGACGTATCGCTCGGGCAATCGGGAGCCGGTGGTGGAGGTGTTCCCTCCCTGCGCTGAATGAAGGCTGCATCTGCGGTAAGAAGAGGAATGCACGAGCATTCCGTAGGCGAGAATGGGTCACAATATTGAATGGAGGAGATTGTGATTTAAATTAAATCAACGGCGACGTTGATTGGTTTGTAAAGCTGCTTTTTGGGTTTTTAAGAATCGTGTGATTGGAAATTTGACCACATAATCACAGGCAGCCAAGCATGTGATTTATTCCCACCAACACATGAACCTTTGATCGCAAGGAGTCTTTATCTTTAAATTGTATCTTTCGTGTAGGAGTGGTGGTCGCTTAGCGGTGAACTCAAGCCACCTGGGTTCAATTCCTGACCGTGGCTTACAACATCATTGTCGAGTGAAATTTTAACTGATCCTAGGCATACATTTCAGCCAACCTGTGCACTGACAAACGTGGTGAAGTATGGTAACGTGGTGAAGTATGGTAACGTAATTATGATAACATAACCCACATGACCGACAGGGTGTGGGAGAGGCCTTCATCCAGCAGTGGATATAGATATAATGATAAATATGTGCCATGGTTAAAAACAAGTTTTAACATTGTTTTCAGATCTATGTTGGTGACCTGCATTACTATCCTTGCAGTTTCTTCAACATGTGTCCAAATGCCCTCGTGAGCATTGGCTCGCAGTAAATCTAGCTGTGACGATCCCACCTGATGATGGAGACTTGTGTTGCCTCCGAAACGTCGTGATTTATAATTTTTATTTCTATTATTTTATTACTTATTTTTACCTACGTGACTTTACCGAAAAAACCTTAGAGTATAAGTAATTTATATTTGCAGCCTTGGTCCAGTGGTGGAATTCCACATTCCTCTGGTGGGGACAAACTGCCCGCGAGTGCAACGGCCGTTGGTTAGTACTCAAATAAGCAGTCGGTCAGCTATGTAGCATAATCACAATAAAACACATGCCAAATGACTACTAATCTACAACTCGCATCGTAACAATAGCCTGATAACTAATCTAGTATATAATTACAATAACTACCCCCTCAAATCTTTGCACCTGATGAGTTAATGAGTTAATGATGACGTCACCCTGCTGCTGCTCTATATAAGAACGGGAGACAAAGCAGAGCCTCACCATTCTGGCGAATTGCCCCATGATGCTGGATGCAATTACCAGCGAAACGTCGTACTCAAATTGTAAATGTTGTGGTTTCACGCTTCAACACACCGGTGGGCTAAAGCAGTGAACCATTTGTCTTTTGTCAACGTGACACTTTTTTACTGATTGGCCGTGTCGGGTGGTGGAGGGTTACACGACACATTTATAAATAACGCGATCTAAACCCAAAAACGTTGATTATGAATAATATTGGTCGCGAAAGCCTACGTGTTAAACAGATATCGTTTGAACAAAACAGCCAAAGAAAGAAGAGATAACGCGTCACAGCATGATCGCACGTAGTAAGCAAAAGGACGTTGATCAAATTCCGACGGGTTTTTTTATCGGAAGGCCGTGGTGGTTTTTGCATGGCAATGCACAGGCCGAGAATTATTATGCTTTTTCTCCATCGAGGATTTTTTAGTGTCGCTTGGGAAAAGTGACCGCAACACATCGTGGGGTTTTTCTGTAAAATTCAAAGTTCACACGTGGGTGCAACGGGTTGTAACATTCTTCTTGACTTTGTGCCTCGAGGTTTGTCGTCCAAGACCGCCCGTGTGTGCCCGTGGGACATCGTCCGTGTGCGCACGCGTGACTCATTGCTTACTTGCCCTATTGAAAATTGGCGGCTACTTGAAATTAAAACTAAAAAGTCACGACGCCACGTTGACGAAGTTTTTTGTGGACGGAGATGGTCAATGAAAATCGGACTAATATTTATTGTGACCAGAGCAGTGAGAGGGAAAGGCATGATATTGCTTTGGGATGTTTAGCCGGTGATTTCTTGTTTGTGGTGGTTATAATAACCTGAAGCACCCGGAGAAATTACACCCTCGAACTGACGACCTACTTGCTGTACCGCCTCCCGTAAGCCACCATCTCGACCCGCAGCTTGGTCTCTTACACAGGCTGCATCTCTGCGTGATCAACCAACTGCACCTGATGATGTACAACCCTTGCCACTCCACTGCTGGATGAAGGCGTGCCCATGTTGTGTCAGTCAAAAACCAATAAGAATTGGTTAACGAATTTAGATGTAAAGCTTTCGTGACTGCAGGGATTCATCTTCGTGGTTCTTTCGGTAAATCCACGTAGAAGGGAAGTAATAAAATAATAAAAATAAAACATAATAAAACAATTCAGACGCTGTCGCCTCGACAGACCTGGTTTTCACCTCAGGATGGCTGCTTGCGTTGTGGCCGAAACGTCGTGAGAATTGTTTTATTATGTTTTATTTTTATTATTTTATTACTTCCCTTCTACGTGGCTTTTCCGAAAGAACCAAGAAGATGGTTAACGAATATTTGCCGCACTTACATTAATGTTTAGCAACAAACGTAGCTAAATATAAACGTGTCGTTAAACCCGCCACTACCCGACACTGCCAATTAGTAAGGTTTGTCACGTAAACAGAACGTGGCATTTCGTCATGAGCACAGCCACAACGGTGTGCTGGAGAGCAAATCCACAACATTTACAATCAGAGTACGACATTCCGCCAGTAATTACAAATTGCATCATCAGGCGGACAGCCAACCGCTTCAATGTGATCTTCCGGCACCGCGCTGGACACAATCCACCAATTTTTCGATTTTAAGCTTTCGTGACTGCAGGGATTCATCTTCTTGGTTCTTTCGGTAAAGTCACGTAGAAGGGAAATAATAAAATAATAAAAATCAAACAATAAAATAATTCTCACGACGTTTCGGCCACAACGCAAGCAGCCGTCCTCAGGTGAAGAACAGGTCTGTCGGAAAGACAGGTCTGTCGGAAAGACAGCGCCCATTCAGACGAAGGGATAGATGATATTAGCCCACACCAAAAAATTGCTCTGCAGTTCTCTCTCTATTAAGATATTTTCATCCAATTAGTAGTGAGCGTGTATACGTGTGGGAGGAAACCAGCGCACCTGGTGAAAACCCACGTGTGCGAGGGGGCAACGCTCTATCCCGTACAGAAGGGATAGATGATACTGGTAGGAACCCACTGGTTCCACCAGCCCACAGGGGATTATTGTGTCCGTCCGTCCGTCGTGCAGGGAGGGGCTGGGTGGGGAGGGAGGGGCTGGGTGGGGAGGGGAGGTTGGGGAGGGGCTGGGTGGGAAGGGTGGGGCTGGGTGGGGAGGGTAGGGTGGGGAGGGGCTGGGTGGGGAGGGGCTGGGTGGGAAGGGTGGGGAGGGGCTTGGTGGGGAGGGTGGGGCTGCGTGGGGGTGGGAGGGGTGCGGCTGGGTGGGGAGGGGCTGGTCACCCCGTGGTGCCCTTTTAAAATTCAACATTTAACCTACTCACGCCGGCTTGTGCCCGCCCTCAAAGTCGGGCATATTTGCGGAATACACCGAGCAACCCAACGTTCCTACCAGCTCCCTCCGCATGAATGTGTTATTAGCCCACACTTGCTCTGTTGCATCCTGATGTTGAGCCTGGGTATGGCATGCCCTCCATGGCCACAGGAAGGACGTTTCATAATGTTCACGTGATCCACCAACCCTCGCTGCCTGCACAGTGCTGGATCACAGCCCACTTATGTAGTCACCACTGCCATGGCTGTAGGACCGTCCTGAAAGAGGTGCCTTTGGACTCGGGGTGGCTTCCTGGGTTAACACGTCATTCTGGGTGTGGGTTGTGGGTAAACCCCTGTGGGCAGTGCGTAACTAACGGCAAAGTACCCCTTGAGAGAGGATGGGGAAGGGCCCACTGCCCACCTGTGTTGATGTGAGCAACGTCGCACGGGGATGACCTTTACCCCGTGTTTCATGTTGCTGTCTGAACGCAACATCTGAATATATTATGACCCTGCGTTAGCGGACGGATATAAAAGCGTGTCGTGTTAATGGGCCGTTACTTTGACAACCAAATTTATTATATTAATGCATTTTTTCACTTGACAGCAGTGTAATTATTATGGTAATGCATCGCTTGAACAAGCAATATATCTGAAGTAAGTATTGCACGATGTATAAAGGTTATTTCACCAACACAGTCGTCAGCTATTCTTCACACATAACAGGCGTGTAATCAGCCAATCTTCAGAGAAGCTAAAAAATGTATTGCTCGCAGGCATATTGGTTTGTACCAAGTTAACAGCGTAATTTTACATCTCCTCTTCTGCAAAGCTTTGTTCCAAATGGCCCACTTATGACTGTGTTACACCGAGGTAGCTGGGTGATTTAACCAATCCATGGGTGTTAGTGTTCGAGCCAGCTTCTCTCAGACACTGAAGTCTGGTCCTGGACGTGCATCCATCCCGCGTGTTACTCAAGGCAAACAACATTATCATTATTATTATTCTATTTCCATGAATTGTTATTGACATGGCAGAGCTATTGTAGGGATAATACTGCCAAGCGAGGCAGAGTCACGTCCCTGCCATACTACGTGGCCTCGGTCATTTCTCATTACACTCTCCCCACCGGCCGCATTTTACGCCCCGAGGCCTTCTCGATCCTTGCACCGTGGCAGCCGAGGGACGGCAGGGTGGGTGGGTGGGGGGGGGGACGACTCTAGCGACACCGGCACGCGTGTGCCTGCCGTCACCCACAGACCACGGAGCAGCTGTCGGTCTCTCGGCTCCTGGAGGAGTCGTGCACCCTGGAAGATCTCGTCTCGAGAGTGACAGCCCAGGACACGTGAACTAAACTGTAAACATATTCTTGGTTCTTTCGGTACGTGACTTTCGGTAAAGTCACGTGATAGAAACAAGAATACGAATCCCTGCAGTCACGAAAGCTTTAAATCTAAATTGAAACTGTAAACAGTTTTTATTTATTTTATTTTACCAGGTAAGGTCCACTGAGCTATCCAGCTCTTTTTCAGAAGCGACCTGGCCACAATTGATAGCCCAATGACGTGGCTCATGACTTGGAAATTTATAGGAGCCAAATACTCTCAACGAATGTTTCTAAATGTGACCACGGGGAGAGAGACACCGCGAAATCCGCATATACAGCAGGCTTCGGGATCGGGATGGAACCCACGACCTCCCACATACCAGGCGAGGTAGTTAACATCTCGCCACTGTGGCGCCACATGATCATGTACCATGGTCTATACACTGCTGACCGTATGGACACCACATGCCTCACACTGGATAAACATGCGGGTGTGGACGCAGGACACGAGGATAAGAAGTGCTTTGAAAACTGGGGTGAGGGAAATTACAAACAAAATCATGTTAAATTTCGATTTAAAGCTTTCGTGACTGCAGGGATTCATCTTCTTGGTTCTTTCGGTAAAGTCACGTAGAAGGGAAGTAATACAATAATTAAAATAAAACATAATAAAATAATTCTCACGAATTCTCACGAATTATTTTATTATGTTTTATTTTCATTATTTTATTACTTCCCTTCTACGTGACTTTACCGAAAGAACCAAGAAGACAAAATCATGTTGTTTTCAAACCCTTCGCTTTTACCCACACTGCACATTGGGGACACATAAATCAGGTGAGCCAAGATGCAGTGAGCAAGATACATTTCATGAAGCCGAGGCGGCTTGCCGAGCCAGCGATTCGTGAGTTTTAATCGTTGCCCTTCCCAACTGTGCTCATAGAGTGTCATATCGTGAGAGAAACAAAATCCCACAATTCTGTGGGTCAGATTAGCCTCAAACCATGATAGACAAACAGTCCAGGAAGGTTCATTCACGGCGTCACCCCCAACGACCTCTCTCGTACGAAATAAGAGACTCTACTTCTATTTAAATTTTATTTCGGTAAATGAAATATTTCACTAAAAAAGTCCCTTGAGGTGAAATATCTCATCAGTGTCCAGGGTGTTGATTGGCACCTGTTAATACGTTACAACAATGAGATGCATTGTCTTTATACCCGATTGGGATGTCATCAGATCTGTTTAGAAATTGTAGTCCTCATGGCTGGCCATCGCCATATGAAATGAAACAGAAAAATAAATGTACGTGATGGATTTTTTTTTCCTTGCAGTCATTAAAATTAACAGTCCATAAAATTCAGTGAATGTTTTCTTTTTTTACGACGCACAAATACCATTCGGGGCTTTTAACATATGCTGTTTACAGATGATCGCTTTTCATAACATCAAGAGCTACCAGCTGCCCATCACATCGCAGGGTCACGAGAGAGGGCGGTTGCCTGGGGAGGCCTGCATCTAGAAGTGGATTGAGTGTGGATGACGATGGCGGTGTTGACGATGATGGCGGCCGTCGACTGTTTTGGAAGGCCACACCTTGTGGATGATTCGTAATAGATTTCGTTTGGGTCAGAATGTGTAAATTAAATGTGTGTCGTACCCAACTAAAGCCACTGAGCTATACAGCTCATTTTCAGAAGCGACCTTCCTACAAATGACAGCTCAACGAAGTGGCTTATCACGTGGACATTTGAAGCAGCCAGGTACTCTAAATGCACGTTGATTCTAAATGTGGAGGGAGAAATCGGAGGACCTGGAGAAAAATCCACGCGACCGCATGGGGAAGAGGCATGCAAACTCCAAGTAAACAGCAGGCGTCGGGGTCGGTATCCAACCCACAATCTCTTGCACACCTCGCCACTATACACCCTCCGCCACCTGACACAGCCAATTAATCAAGTTGTCACATGGTGAACAAACTTACCAGTTTATTACCGCTGCAGGACGACCTGTGTGTTGGAAAGCAATCCACAGCACGTACAAAAATTGTTGAATGTTGTTGAAGCAGTAATAAATTGGCCGCATTTGTTCATCACGTGACAACGTCACTAATTTGCCTGTGTCGGGTGGGGGAGGTGCACAACACACATTTCACTTGCGGCGATCCCACACAAAAATCTATTAAGAATCATAGTTCAACAAGTTTACTTTATAAAAAAAAACTACTTGGATACATTAATATAAAAGGCCCGTAGGACGATGCATCAATCTAATTTCTTCTCAGACATGACGCCAAATGTATGACTTATACATGTTTGCTTTCATCATTTCGTGATACATCAACCAAAAAAAAACTTCTCGGTCATCAGTTTTTGAGTAACGTGGCAGAGAATCTTTAAACTAATCACTGAGGGCTCCTTACCGCCGTAATGCCAGCACACGTGTAAGGAAGGGGCAACATTGTTCCAGAAATATCCTGAAAACCCTCCGCATCGAATTGCAGCAAGTTTCTTGATGATTCCTGGGGGCAGTGTGCAAGCCGACTTTGTGTGGGTGCCTCTGGCTTCACTCTGGACGAGTGAGGGATTCTAAAAACCCAGTCATTGTTTCACAAAGTCATGAAGTCATTCCGATGTGTGGGTGGCCAATTAGGTTGGGGGTGAAGGAATGAGAGTGGAAGATTGGTCTGTAATTATTGCTACCAAAAAGCTAAATTTGCCTCTATATATATGATTGGAATGAATCTATAAACATTGCTAAGCAGTGCGTGGCGTGTTTCGTACAACAATTCACGCTAATGCAAACACATGAACGGACAGCGATGTGCACACTTGCATGCTAATAAACACACAGGAGCACACAAAGACCACGAAAAGCAAGTGCTGTTGTAGGTACGCATGTCGAATTAATTTCGCACCACCGTACGTAGCCAACCGTGCTAATTGGAGGTGCGTGATGGAAGGGCAACAACACTCAACACCGAAAGCAGTTCTAAAGAAATGAGCTTTCAGTCTTGATTCGAAAGTCCTAACATCGGAAGGAAGAGCGTTCCAGACGGCCGCGATGCGGCGACCGCCTTTGTTCCGATGAAGGCTGGGGACGAATGTCAGCACCCCGCAGCGGTCGCTATCAGAGGGATGATTCAGGCCGTAATCTCGACCTTGATAACAGAGGTGCCAAAATATGTCGAGTTTACACTGCTCTTGGTAAAGTGTCCTCTTTGTCAATCCTGAGCCACGCTGGATAAAAAGGATTATGTGACTGATTCAATTTCGATTTAAAGCTTTCGTGACTGCAGGGATTCATCTTCCTGGTTCTTTCGGTAAAGTCTTTCCGACAGACCTGTTCTTCACCTGAGGACGGCTGCTTGCGTTGTGGCCGAAGCGTCGTGAGAATTGTATTTTATTATGTTTTATTTTTATTATTTTATTATTTCCCTTCTACGTGACTTTACCGAAAGAACCAAGAAGGGGACTGATTCAGTTGTCTCAAACAAACAAACACCTCGATTGCTAACCCCACAAAAAGGAACTTCTGGGCTTGAATCTGTACCCAGAAACAATGGTCCACGTTTAACGTCAAAAAAGACACCACGTGGCAGATCCAATCATTTCCTAAGCCTCTTGAAGAGGACAGGCAATGTGCGAACGGGACTTCAGACAACGGTTGAAGATTATCACCGCTTCACGTGAGAAGATTATCTCTCAATGCTCTTACAAGAGTTACGTCACACAGGAATTATCACTGCAATTGTGCGGCTTCTGCTGTTGTCCGCTAAGCGGCATTCAACATTGTTCGTCGTAAAAATCGTTCTTCAATGTGATTCCACGGAAGTGACATGGTGACATCACCTTATTTGTGGCCGTTGTGTTGGGCACTGGTATCGCATGCGATTTTACATCCGTGTTGACAATGTCAACCTTGCAACTAATTGCTTTTTCAGCTTCGCATGATCTATTTTAGTTAAAGTGTAGCGTAAAAAAACAACAACGTTGCGGGGTTCACCTTGACTCTTCTGTGGATTACCAACATAAGCGCGCATTCCTACGCGTACCTTCGCAACCCGTCACACACGTCGGCCACTTGGCAAACACGAACACAATTGCCAACACAAACACCTTTTGAGTAGCTGTTGGAGACTCTTTAAGGAGTGTGCTGTGAGTGAGCACTGGCGAAGGAGGCAGTGGCTGTAAGGCTGTTTAACACGTAGAAGGCTTTTGTGACTAATATCATCCATAAAACTGTTTTTTTGGGGGGGTTATATTGCCTAAATATCAACGTGTCGTTAAACCTGCTACTCAAAATGTAAATGTTGTGGGTTTACTCTCCAACACACCGGTGTGCTGTACTAGTAACGAATTGGCACGTTCTGTTCACGTGACAAACCTTACTCGTTGGGTGGTGGCAGGTTTAACGACGCATTTATATTTTTATACGCAATCTAACCTCCCAAAAACCCTCTATTATGGCTCTAAGGCTGTCTGTCATGCTTCCTGCGGGTGGAGGCCTGTACGGTGGGTGGAGGGCGGGGGGGAGTGCAGGCTGGAGCATGTATACTGTGCAGGAGAAGAAGGTGGTGCTTCACTACATTATTTGCAGCTGCGTCTGGGGCCGCACGTGGAAGTTATCACCGGGACATCCCAACGCGCGTCGGCTCTGTGCCCAGTCAGTGCCGCCGACGCACGTGACGTTATTGATAGCCTCTTGAATGATGCCCGCAGCAGTCACTACGATTTATTTTTTTGGGGGCGTTGGCCAAAACAGGAACGAGAGAGGCGAGCCTGGGCGCATGGCGAGGCGCCGCGTCCGGGAGCTAGCCTGCGGCGTCATTTGTCTGCCGACGCTCAAAGCGTTGACCCCCTGCAGCAACGCACGCATCCTCATTTCAGATGGGAGTCGAGCCCAATGCACGCGCTGGAAATGTTCAGATTCAAAATTGGCACCGATGCGCATGGGTAGGAATTTTGAACCCAGGTCGCGAGGGTTGTAGCACAGCGAGCGAGCTAACCACTGCACGCACATGCCCTCCCGTCGCTGCGAGTGCGCGTGTATTTGTTACGCTCTCGCTCGTACCTGCAAAAGCATTCGTACCCGCTCCCCAACACCCTTCGGCTGAGAGGCACTCGCCTCGAGTACACCGTTCAGGCTGTGGTTGATGCTCCTCTCGCTGCGAGCGGAGAGAGTCTTACAGGATTGGGGCCACCGCGTGAGAGCAGACATCCCATTTGTCGGCAGGGTTTATTGTTTTGCTCTGAAAGGGAAGAATATTTTCTGCGGGGGCGATCATTTTTCTCAGCACTTGCACCTCACTTTGCCTGCTTACTCTTCCTTATTCCACGCGACTAATAATACCTTGGGTTTATTGTGGCTGGTTTTCATTTTACGTTTGTTGTAAAAAGTAACAAAAAAAATGCAAATGCACATTGCAATATAATTTTTTTATTGCGACAAAAGCGTACGGCGTTAAACGTGTCTGTGCTGTCTTGGGGCGTTCCTAAACGCACACATGCACACGACGACGCACACACACGCTCACACAGACACATCCGTGCGCATATATATACACAAAGAGACAGATCCCCCGTATAGCCTTAACAAGCTGTTGGGACAAGTGCTGCTAGCGAGCACCTATGAAGACCAGCACGGCACGTGAGGGGGTGGTTGGCCAGCACCACGCCCGACCGCCTTTGTCTCCCCATTTGTGATGTTTACACACTGCACCAGGTACTTATTCAAGGCTGAGTCGACATAGGGGATGTCCAGGATCAGTTCAGACAATCGTCACTGGTGTTGGTCGTGATCGGGTATTGAACTCTGGTCGCCGGGTTCATAGCGCAGCCCGCTAACAGCTCCACTACCACTCCCCATACATATACAGGAGACTCGGTTATCCGCGTGTGGTTTATCCATTTTGCGGATTAACCGCGCACCTTGAGGTTTTGACATGAATTAATAATTCACGGATTTTCCCTTAAGCCCAAATTAATAACCTAAAAACAGGTGTACGTTGTTAGTCTTGTAAATGTTTACGACAAGTCACGTGTGTAAGCCGAACAATTATGTTTCTCCGATTAATCCGAAACCTTCGTGATCGCCTCAACAGTACAGTAGTTGCCATATCTTTACAACAGTGGGCGGAGTCTTGATTGATGTTGATTGGCGTGGCTCTGCTGCGGTCCACTTAGTGGGCCGAGCCTTCTGCTGGGTGGGAGCAGGAAAGTGTTATTATCACTGAGAACGCGCATCGATCGGTCAGTCAATCGTTCGTTTTTTGGCATAGAGGTCCACGGAAAATGGATATTTTGGGATAATCCGTGATTCTCAATTTTCCGTGGCCATCTTTCCCTTCATAGTCAACTATGTGCCCTACAAAGACAAAGACCCCCCGCGTATAGCCTAAACAGACTCTAACAGCAATGACCTCGGGGAAGCCCAGGGCTGGCTCAGATAATTGTCAGTCGTGTTGACCGTGAGCGGGAATCGAACACTGGTCGCCGAGCTCGTAGTGCAGCGTGCTTAAAGGTACACCCACAACGATGACAAGATGTTATCTCTCTCTCTCCTGATATGCAGGAGGTCCTGGCTTTGATTCCGACCCTGATGCCTTTAAATTTGGAGTTTGCATGTTCTTCCCAGGTCACGTGGATTTTTCTCCGGGTCCTCCAGTTTTTCCCTCCACATTTATAAACATCCATTTGGGTTGATTTGGCTGCTATACTTTTCCACATCATAAGCCACTTCGATGCGCTATCATTTGTGGTCATGTCGGCTTCTGAAAAAGAGCCACATCGCTCAGTGGGCCTTACCTGGTAAAATAAAAGAAATTCTAGCAGTACCTACCACTCACCATGCATTCTCGTATAACCAGTACCCGTGCATTGTCGTGAGTGCCTTCACTCCGGATGATTTCCATTTTCAAATAAGGGCATCACTTTACCTCTTCAAGTAAATCGATGGCATTGGTGCTTCACAATTAATTTTAAATCACTCTGGATTGATTTTGAAAATGAATGATGGAATTAATTAGGTTACATGGGAAGAAGGGGGATCGTACTTTTTCGCGTGCGGTCTTTCTGTTGTCGGACAGATCCGAGTGATGACATCATCGGCATCGCAAATATGGTACTGAAATAAACGACTGTGGGCGAGTGGTACTTTGGAAGAGGCCTAGGCTAAGTATCTGAAGGCTGCATGTTCAAATCGCCAGGCCACGGTTAGACTCTGGACAACTGTCAAGGGTAGGATTATTTTGAGCAGTATGTAATGATGCATTGATTTAACGACATGTTTGTAAGAATAAATTGCTTTCAAATGACATGCAAATGATATGCGAACATAACGTATAAGATAACGACCCAACCACAAATACAAAAATAAAACGATTTAATAAATGCCAATACAAATGAAAATTAGATAGTAAAATTTAATCTAACACAAATATTCACTTGAATATATGAGAATTCATTGACTCACTGTGGAGAGTGGGATATAGAGCGAGAGTATGAATCTGACATTGCGATATATATTCTCCACATATTTGTGTTAAACTAAAACAGGAATGGTCCTTACCTATTAATGTCTGGCAGTGCACCATCATTGATCCAATGAAGCCCCACTCTGCTGATGGACACTGCGTTTAACGCGTAGGCTTTCGCAACCAAAATTATCCATAATAGAGGTTGTCGCATGATGATACTCGTTGTAGTTACTGGCGAAACGTCACACCCAGATTGTACATGCCGTGGGTTCACTCTCCAACACCTCCAGTGTGCTGTACTAGTAACGAATTGGCATGTTCTGTTTACGTGACAAACCTTACTGATAGGCTGTGTCGGGTGGTGGTGGATTTCACGATACATTTATATTCACGCGACCTAACCCAAAACACCTCGATGATGGAGAGACTTTGTGTCGAACCCTGTCCAGTGTTTGCTTGCACAGAATCTGCTTCTGCAGTCACGGCACTCCCAGAAGGCCGTGGGGCCGTTGGTTAGGTTACATTTTTTTATTATTACTTTTCTTACGTGGGTAGAGACAGATGTATGAAGTAGTTATAATGTCTGCTTATCCATTTTTGTTATTAATATTCTCCACAACGACACGAATGATCGCGTTGTGTTCTGCATCACTACTGAGTGCCACTTTGTCATCGGTCATAGTGGCTGTTGGTCCAACGGGGATCTCTGGCATAGATGAGGAGTTGCCATATGCTTCTTCGAGTCAGGAGACTGCAACTTGAATTCGCACGACGCTTTCCTGCTCAAGGAAATAAAATAATAACGCAGTTTGCCTTTGTTATTCACGAGGGACATGTTCCGGAGATGCTCGTGAAAAGCAAAATTTGAGGATAATGATATTGGCTAACGGAAACCTATCTATTCCATTAATTACCTTAAATAAATGCATAAATACGCTATTAAATACGTGAACATTTGCATAATACCACATCACTTTATCTCGTCACTTTCTCGCATCACATTCTCTCGCGGCACTTTTATCCCAACACTATCTCTCTCTCTCTCGATGCAACAGTCGTGTAGAGTTCCAGATACGATTTGCGGATCGCCAAAATCGCAGATAGCACATTCGTGAATAGCGAGGGAATGCTGAAGTGACATCGTTTGCATGAGAAGGCCCATTTGGTGCCTCCTCATCTCCCTTCATTGCACGCCAGTGCGTGTCTGTGGTGCCTGCGTGCAAGTGAGGAGTTCTAGCGATTGCTGTCACGCGTGATGACTTCGCAACCCGGTTTTTTGCTTTGGCTGTGCCGTACTGACGAGTTCTGTTCACGTGACAACCCTTACTAGTTGGCTGTGTGGGGTGGTGGCGGGTTTAATGACACGTTTATATATTTATGCGATCTAACCCAAAAAAACGTATTATGGATAAAGCACATGTTTAAACACACCACACACCTGTGTGATGGAGAGCATTGTGAATTCCACAACACGGTGAGATCCAAATGCAACAGAAACAGGTGATAGGGCCACTCATGGCCACGTTGGGGCACTGCATCATTGCTGCTGACCCATCCTGTAATCATTCCTGCTAGAAAAACCTCTGAGACATCACAACTTTGACGGCATGAGCCCAGAGTTACCAATAACTGGCTGCAATGATCACAAAAATAGATGCGATTTACATAGTTAGCTTGATTGAAGCTTCCTTTTAAGTAATTCGATTGCAAATTAATTCATTTATTAGTCGAGTTTTAGAAATGCAGGCTTTAAAGCCCTCTCATTTTTCTCTCCCGCTGTTGATAATTGCGCCCAATATTTTTGGCTGAAATTAAAGGCCCAGTAATTCAGCTGTGTCATTAAAAAATAAACTTAGGCCCGCACAGCCTTGTTTGTAGATGTTAACCTGTATATGAAATCTCTCAATTATACGTAAAACAAGTTCGAAGTCAATTAAAACACACATACCAAGAGAAAGCATTGCATTGTTTAGAATTTTTAGGCAATTCGTGTTTGAATAAATACAATTTTTGCTTTTCTCCTTCAATAAATCAATGCGTATTTGTTACACGGAAAGTCCCAGCTTTAGTTTGCAAGGGAGTATCCGTGCTCAGAACAAGAACAACGGAAACGAACGTGTTGGAGAGGTACAGGCAAACAGTGCTTAAATAATAAAACATGACGTGGTTAACAAACGGGCCTAGTGCACGAACGGCAGGGACGAGTTAACGATGGGTGGGTTGGAGGGGAGGTGAGGGGCGAGGCGAAATGAACGCCACAGAGTCAATAAAAACAACAGCAACCATCATGGTTGGGTACCAGTGTACCAGCCAAACTGTGTTCACTCTGAGCTAGTTTTACAGTTTACGCCTCTCCGCTCCCTGTGGAGCACAAGGCCGCAAACCAGCCCCACGCCACTGTGCTGACCACATTGTCAACAGCTGCTGTCTTGACTCCTTTAAAGGTGGAATGGACGAGATCCACTCAATGGAGTGGCTATCAGCATCGAAAATTACCTCTTTAATCTGCTGATATGAATCCATACGAAAGAAGAACACTGTTCTGACCCAGGAGGGATGTTAGTTTGACGGGCAGAGTCAAACCCCTATCCGGGATTTGAACTCACAACCTTCCAGATTGCGAGCCGCTCGCCCAATCGCTGAGCCACTTTGCTTTATGATACCGTTGTAAATGAGTATCTTTTTACAGTTACACAGGGTGCATTCGAAGAGAATGCAAATAGTTGCGTGACTTTTCCACCCTTCTTCCGAGGTGATTCCCAAACGTGACGTGATGTGATACGGAAGATCTACGTTTAGGTGAAAGTTAATTTGAGACTTGGATAGTGTCACGTGCTATAGTCACCTGCGATCACCGAAATGACGAAATCAATCACGGAAAATAAAGTGCAACAATGTGGAAAATATTAGGAACATTTGTTTTTACTTGACTGCATTTAATTTGGCAAACACTCAAACACATTTTGTCGAAAGTCAATGTTTGGGCCTCAAAACTTCAATCACAGAGAACACCGAAAAATAAAGTACTTTTTGCACCATTTCTATTTACGGAAATGTCTCTCGTAAAACAGTCAATTTTGGACTGATTGCTTTTATATTGTCTCGTGATATTCAAAGATATCCAATGTCAGACGCGATGGCCTCAGTGTTCACTCCCCCATATTCACACGTGGCACAACAGCCAATAAAAATGCAACCACGTGATGAATGTGGATCTAAAGATGATCTAAATATAATGCTGATATCCTTTTTTGGCCAAAAATTTTGATATTAGCGGTTTAGCAATTTCTGCACGGTCGGTAGCTCAGTTTTGATGATTATTTATTTTTTAAAAGTTGGAAGGAGCGCGATATGTAACGTGTCCATTTCGCACACAGCTGACGGTTTAAAAACACAAATCTGGTTAACGTCGCACCCGCACAACGGCTGTGCCGATGGCGGTGTCTCTGACCGAGGAACTGGAGCGAAACTTTAACTCGATGATGGATTTCGATGCTCTTATAACCTACGCACGTTTGTGCTTCACGTTTCTCATATCATCCACCCCTCCACACCCCCCACCCCTCTCCCTCCGCCGCCTCTGTCCACCCGATGGTAATCATGGCTACGACAGTCAGTCGATAGGCAGGTCACGTGCGGTGGGCTAAAGTTTGAGTACTGCCACCTCTTCCAAGACATCTTGGCCAGCGTGGAGGAGTAGGCCAAACGCTCTCCAGAGGGATTCTCTCGAGTGTGGAGACCCTTCTGCCAGCAGTGGCATTCAGGGCCACTTAATCATTATTATTTTTATATATATTTATTTTGAAAGACTTTTAATTCTCAGAATGGTTGCAATTTTATCATCATTTTGCACGTGAGAGTGAATGGGCCTCGCACCGAGGCAGATCTAAAAATGCTATTTCAGTCTTTTTCAAACAGGGCCCGACTTTTATTATAATGATAAAACGTTCAATGGGTTAACTGTCGTTAATATCAATAAAATACCAATTTTAAGGGTCTCAAAGGGGGCATTGCCCCTATTACCACCCCCCCCCCTCCACCTTGGATCTGTCTCTTGCTGCCCTTAATTGGAGCGGCAAATTGAAGTGATTGGAAGTAAGGTAGCCGGCACATTCTATGTACGTTGGCTTGGAAACGAGGTGTATTTCTGGTGGCAAATGAATGCATTTATTGCCCCTAATGCGGCTTTGCCTGGCTCTGATGGTCTACTTGTCGGACAGGCACAGAGGGAGCCACCCGCCTGCCGTCACGCGATAATGGCACGGAGTTTGTTTTAATGTAGCAAGTCGGAGGAAGGTCGGCGAATTCGCCACTGGGGACGATTCGGTAAAGGAAAGCTGTGGAAAATCCCTCGCGAGGGGGTGGAAATAGAAAGTGCGCCAATTGATTACTCTAAAATTCCGAATTGATTTTGGGGGTAAGCAAAATTATCAAGTCAATTTTGTGTTCTCAAGACCCTCCACCACCTGTTGCAACCGAAAAAAATAAATTGTCACGTGTTACAAGCATTTAACGCGGCGATTTGTATCGTCTCATCTCACTGTTACGTTTTTAGAACAATTCTCAGAACCAGCATTTTTAAATAGATACGACATTTGGCTTAGAACTGCACCGAGCATCTTCGGGATGAAGCCAGGTAGTAACAATGTCATTTGTTTGGCTGGGTCAGGTGGTGGAGGGTATTTACGACACAAATTGCGTGCGCTCACCCAGCAATAATTTTTGAATCATAGTTTTGGTTGAAAAAACCTACTCGTGAAACGTGTTATTAATTGGTAATTTTTTAGCCCACAATTAGTCACAAGTCAATTTTCAAATCAAGATACAAGTCAATTTCTTCCACTTCCCCTTGCATGAAAAAAAAGTTATCCTTTGATGGTTGTTAATTCTCATTACATGCTACAAATCTCATGCAATGGTGACTGTATTGATCAACCCGGGATGCCGAACATCGACCAGCAATCTCCGGCTCCCCAAAGCCGACAGCACCAGGCCACCACCGTGGCCGTCAGCTCGGCCCTCGAGCATGGATACAAGCTGCCGTTTCCATGGATACAACCTGCCGTATCCGTGGATACAACCTGCCGTATCCGTGGATACAACCTGCCGTATCCATGGATACAACCTGCCGTATCCATGGATACAAGCTGCCGTTTCCTGGATACAACCTGCCGTATCCGTGGATACAAGCTACCGTGTCCGTGGATACAACCTGCCGTATCCGTGGATACACCCTGCCGTATCCGTGGATACTACCTGCTGTATCCGTGGATACAACCTGCCGTATCCGTGGATACAACCTGCTGTATCCATGGATACAACCTGCCGTATCCGTGGATTACAACCTGCCGTATCCATGGATACAACCTGCCATATCCTTGGATACAACCTGCCGTATCCATGGATACAACCTGCCGTATCCATGGATACAAGCTCATGACTATAGCCACTTCCACCCGAAATATGGGCTGGCCACACATGTATTTATAATTGTATCCACACTGGTATTATTTACGAGTTATCTTTCACGCACTCACATAATATTTGGCACTTGTCACTTGTGTCCAGTAAACACTGCGTGCCGGCCCCTAGCGTGAGGTCATCGTGCACTAGATCACGTGCTCATTTCGGTTTTTAAAAAGCACTTCATGCACGGATGTACGTTGAACTTCTTTCGTGCCGTACATAGCCAAACTTTAAAAGGATAACTTAAACAGTTTATTCTTTGAACAAACACATTTGTGACAGCAGTTTCATTATAATTGCTGTGGATTCAGATAGCTGGTCGAAGGGTGGACTCAGCCCGTCCTATTGATTGGTGTCGATACAATCAGCACCATTTAGTAAGGTGGCAAATATGACTTGTCCTGTAGATTGGCCCACTCGATGAGTGTGGGTTTCTAACCGCTGGATCAAAGCTGTAAACAGGAAGTGAATATTGCTGGACATCCATTTCCCTCAATGCAACTCGATGTTCATAATATCTGCCATGTGATTGCTACATGTACAGCAGTAGGTTGCATAGGCAGGCAAGGGGCCTGTAGACCGTGTGTGTGCATTTGTGGGGAGCGGTGGTGTCGCGGTTAGCGCTACGCTGCGCTACGAACCCGGCGACCCGAGTTAGATTCCCGCTCATGGCCAACACCAATGACGATTATCTGAACCCGACCTGAGCCTCCCCTAGGTATACTCAGCCTCAAATAAGTACCTGGTGCTATGTGTAAATATTGCCACTGGGGAGACAAAGGCGGCCGGGCATAATGTTGACCACTTTTCCCCTAGCATGCTGTGCCGGCCTTCATAAGTGCTCGCTAACAGCACTTGCCCCAATAGTAGGTTAAGTCTACATGGGGGATCTTTGTTTTTGAATTTGTGGCTGGCTCTTGTCTATACCATCAGGCAACTCGGTGTCATTGGGTTAACAGGCCATGGCCTGCTGATATAATGTAGAGAAACCAAATCCAGTTTGCCTGTTTAATCTAAATAATGTTATTTTTGAAAAGATTATTTCAGCCGAGAAACAGACCTCTCCCTTTATTAATATATTTGTTCAAACTGTTACTATAGTTGTATTCTGTACAATGAGGTGCATATCCCCGTCACTGGAGAAAGAAACAAAACATGAAACGCGACTGAAACTGTAACTTTATAAGAGAAGCGAAGACCATGATTTTAAACATTACAAAAAAATCGCCCTACTCCCCCCCCCTCCAAAAAAAAACCCAAATCTCTCCCCGTGCGAGCGAGGGGAGACCACTGAGACGTCCCCTCGGCGACAAATTAAAGACGCCGGCTGCCGAGACGCCGAAATCCGCGGCACCCGGAGGAGGAGTGGCACGCAGCTCTGCGGTGGCCGGAGGCGCTCGCGTTGACCGCCCTCTCGTTACCGCGAGGGAGATCGCGGTAACGAGAGGGCGCGGTCACGGCCCGGCTTCCACTTCGTCGCAGATGAAATAAGAGTAAATTGATATACATATTTTTAGGGACGTAATAATAAAAAAATAAAGATTTTTTCATAATGTCGCCCGTGGTGATTCCGCCGCTTCGTTTGCTTCAGGGCCCTGTCAGGCCGTCTCTTGCGTCGATTGTATTCGTTAATCCTTGAAGGGTAAAGAAAAAAAAACCCGCCTCGTGGCATCAGCGCGGTTTGTAATTGCACAAGAAGCCTCGCGAGTGTCTTGAAGTGCTTGGCTCACAGTCCGAAGGTTGAAAATGAAAATGTTGCCAAATTCTAATCTCCATATGCCTCTGAAGTTGATTCAATCATGACCACTTTTGTGGGAAGTCAATAATTGGTTATCCTATGGGCTGACTTATCACTGCCACGGGAATGTGGAATTTTCACCGGTGGTACAGGGCTGTCGAGAGGATATGAGCACTGCTGCCGTGACCTCGTTGGGAGCAGGGAAAACATTGGATGACTTCTTAGCTGAGAGAGGCGCTTACGCTTCAACAACATCGCGAATTGCTGGACACACTCCCAGCTTGCCTTTGCAAGAGAGGCAATGATGCTTCAAGTGGGGAACTCTTGTGCGGCGGTTACGGCGCTGCACTACCAACCCGTCAACCTGGGTTCGATTCCAGCTCACGGCCAACGCCAGTGATGATTATCTAAACGGGTCTTGGGCCTCCCCTAAGTCGACTCAACCTCAAATGAGTACCTGGTCCGGTGTATGAACATTGCCACTGGGGAGACAAAGGCGGCCGGGCGTGGCACTGCCGACCCACCCCCTCGTGTGCCGTGCCAGCCTTCATAGGTGCTACTCGCTAACAGCACTTGCCCTGACAGTCTGTTAAGGCTATAAAGGGGGTCTTTGTTTTGTTTATCTTGGTGAAATTATGGATACAAAAAATTCCGAAGTGCCACTTACCGTGATTAGAATACACATCGTTTTGATTCACTGCTTATTTGTAGCAGTGCTGTATACCTCATTCAGGAATTGTAGTGGGCATAAGAAGTGCTTGTTCAGCATCAGATATTGGTGAAGCAGAGTTGTTTATAACCATGGACTATCTTTTCGTTGCCCTGTTTAACCAATTTTGCTCACATCCAAAACGTTCCAGAAACTTCTGCACATCTTTGGCTGCGCAATAATTTGCGACAGATTTATTGCCACGTGCGAGTAAATGTGTCCATCTTCAGATTGCTGAGGCGACAACATTGAGATCATATAAAATTATCACTTTGAAATGACTTTGGCTCTCGGCAGGGCCAGGATCGCAGGTTGCCAGCGTATGCCGTTGCAGAGGCGATGCGATTCAGGAAAAGTTGTGCATATCACGTATTCGAGGCTGTTCATGAAAATAATTAGATTTCTTGTGGAAGAAAGACCTCCACGGACAGAAATTTCACACCTCATTGTGTGAGTTTACTTGAGGCATTTGTTATGATTCTCAACTACATCCAAAAAATAATTGAGGCGAGATAAGAAACGCGTAGAAAATTTCACAACGCGCAAATCAGGATCTGATATAGATTTCAAGTTATTATTACGAGACCCTTTTCTGTGAAATGATACAGTCCAAACCCGAGACCCAGTGATTACCCTTACCCCTCATTTCACACTTCTATCGTTGCACGGCCGTACGAATGCGTACGTCATTGTTGTGATTGTCATATTGGTGAAATGGGCAGTTTCTCGTGCTTAAATCGTAGCCTTCGTCGTGATAGGAGGGGTTCCCGCCTCTTGCCGATAGTGCCCGGGCATTATCGTTGATAGTGTGTTGACAGTTATTCACCTACAACTGAGGGCGGATGGATGGGAAAGACAGCTCTAGATTTAAATATAAAAATTTGTGCATGTGTATGGCACTGGTAAAACGTCTCGGGAAAAGGCGTTCACAACTGGAAGCTGCCGATGCTTGACGGATACCGAGCTGATTATGAAGGATGAATATCAATCCACCGATTGAGCACGTGTTTTGTTTGCGCATGCCGCCAAATGTGTTTGCATGTCATACTGTAAACATTGAGGTGTTGTAATCCATCCGTTTCGGAGTTCATCTCTTGCTCTTCGCAAGCATTTCACGCAGTAAAACCCCGATTCAAGCCCCCGTACCTTTTGCGTACATCCGTGGCAACGGACTCAACCCATTGATACCGATGTCCCGTTTGACGTACTGCGGTACCTCGCCATAGCGTACTCGAGATTGACAAACTTTACCTTTAATCCCCAAATGTTGTTCAGGTGTCAGATGGTGCCCGAGAACCAGCGTCTCTGACTTGCCACAGCCTCTCTCCTATCTACTCGATCAGATTTTTGTTTGCCCACATACCGTATTCACGGCCACTATTTTTACACCAATGTAAACAATTTTGACGTGATTAACTAATAATAATACGTTGTGTCTCGTATTTTTAATACATCACTGATATTCACTTTTCAAACTGTTGACTGTACCGTCTAGATGCACTTATTAATTGGCTGTGTCGGGTGGTGGGGGGGTTTAACGACACATTTATATTTACGCGATCAAACCCAAAAAAAAACTGCATTACGGATACAAATGTTACGAAGTTCTATATTTCTATCAAGGATGTCACGGTCACAATAGTGCACTTGCATTGACGTCCATGCGTTGTGGTTGTTCATGTCCTGAAATGACAAAAGGTGGCTGACCTCGAGAAAAGCCCAAGACGCAGCTCAATTTCCACTCAATGCAAGCGCTCATGGAATGCCCGGGGTGGTTTGAGAGTGCCTCTGGCTCTTGGTGACGTATCTCTCTCTCTGTGTGCGCTAATGGGCTTAAAAATAAAAAATATAAATGTGGAAACGTCGTCTAATGGCGTCTTGACGCAAGTGGTAACATTCACAATTGTGTAGGCGCCCAAAAGGCATGGGTGGGTTACCACTCTCGTGCTCGCGAGTGCAATGCTGAGTGTGCGCGTGCGTGTGTACAGAATATAATTATTAAAAAGTATGTCATATTGGTACAGTGGTGCTTCATGTTGACGTGAATGACAGTGGATGCATTTCCTGCGGAGCTATTAATAGGAATGCAAATGTGTACATAGGGATCTTTGTACATAAATGAACAAGACAGTGCTTTGGCTACGTGTCTGACTTTTACCATTGAAATATTATGAACAACTGATACAATGAATATCGCTTTTATGGTTGTCCTGTAGATGAAGTAGACCCTGCCATAGGAACGTGGAATTCGCACCACAGGCTCATGGCAGTCACGGGTTGAGCACTGTCCTACACTTCCTGTGAACAGCGGGACGCTGACTCTTCGATGCTTGTAAATAGAACTTGTTGGAAGTATATATTTTACTTCTTGACGAACACCGTGACACAGTACGACTTTCACTCTACAATATGCCAGAGTGACCTCCACGCAACACAACGCATTTTATTGTATCGTATCAACAGAACGTATCGGGTTGCACTCAAACTATGCCTTAGGTTCAGGGCCTTTCATAGGGGGGTGCAGGGCCCCCCAAAGTGCGGGGCCCGGGGCAGTCACTTCGATTCGCCATACCCCCATGGACGGCTCTGCCTAGGTTAATGTGGATGCTGCTGTGAGAGTAATGCGAATCTCCCTTCCGCCTCCGTGCACGCAGCTGTGTGAACGGGTGGAGCACAGTTTTAGTCAACTCGCAGGCTGCGTGCGGTGGAGTCAATTGTGGGGATTGCAGCACTCTTCGAAGATGCCTGGTCAGGACAACATACCCTCGAGAGAGGCTCCACAGAGCTCCCTCCCTGCAGTTCCCTGTACAGAGCTCCATCTCTGGAGCTCTCCGTGCAGAGCTCCGTCTATGGAGTTCCCTGTGCAGAGCTCCGTCTGTGGAGATCCCTGTGCAGAGCTCCGTCTCTGGAGCTCCCTGTGCAGAGCTCCGTCTGTGGAGATCCCTGTGCAGAGCTCCGTCTCTGGAGCTCCCCGTGCAGAGCTCCGTCTCTGGAGTTCCCTGTGCAGAGCTCCGTCTCTGGAGTTCCCTGTGCAGAGCTCCGTCTCTGCAGTTCCCTGAGCAGAGCTCCGTCTCTGGGGTTCCCTGTGCAGAGCTCCGTCTCTGGAGTTCCCTGTGCAGAGCTCCGTCTCTGCAGTTCCCCGTGCAGAGCTCCGTCTCTGGAGTTCCCCGTGCAGAGCTCCGTCTCTTGAGTTCCCCGTGCAGAGCTCCGTCTCTCGAGTTCCCCGTGCAGAGCTCTGTCTCTGGAGCTCCCTGTGCAGAGCTCCGTCTCTGGAGTTCCCTGTGCAGAGCTCCCTCTCTGGACTTCCCTGTGCAGAGTTCCGTCTCTGGACTTCCCTGTGCAGAGCACCATCTCTGGAGTTCTCTGCAGAGCTCCGTCTCTGGAGTTCCCTGTGCAGAGCTCCATCTCTGGAGTTCCCTGTGCAGAGCTCCGTCTCTGGAACTCCCTCGAGTGGAGAAGCTTCCACCAGCAGCAGTGACCGAGCAAACATTACAGAGCGCTTCATGATTTATTTCACATTAAATATAAAGGGTGGATAACTCCATGCATTTTCACAACTTTTTTTTTATTCCGGAGGTCAGAACCTCTACTGATCAAACAAGCCGCGTGGCTGACATTGCACGGGAGGAGCCTTCATCCTGTGAACAAAAAAATGTCTGTAAGGTTAACCAATCGATATTCTCCCATAGCCCAATAGTTATTTAAGTTGTGAAGTATGGGAATTGACGGCAGGAACTTCTTGACGGGTAACACACTTTTATTAAATCCTTTAGGTATCACAATACAACGTGTGGTCTCTCTTCTTCCTCCGACACACTCCACTAATCTCGTGTAAGCTCTAGGCCTCTGGCTACACCCGATACACTTGACTCGTGTAGACCCTATGCCTCTGGCTACACACAATATACTCGACTCGTGTAAGCCCTATGCCTCTGGCTACACAATACACTCGACTCGTGTAAGCCCTATGCCCTGGCTACACATAGTACATTCGGCTCGTGTAGACCTATGGCTACACCCACTACACTCGCCTCTGGGTTACACAGAGTCCCGGTCCCCTTAGGACAGCGGGGCTAGGTACCGCAGGGCTCTAGGTCTTCATCCCCGTCTTCCTTCTTCGCTGGTTACACACTGCCCTTACGCCTGTGTGCATCCCCTTTTATAGCCCCTGCTCACGAGGGACGGAGCTGATGCGGCGTCGACGTGAGCGTCGTTCCTTAATGACCCAATCACGACGCACTCTCTCTACGATCCGCTTTCCCCAGCGCGTGTTAACATTACTCCACCAATCACACTGCGCTGCCACCTGATCACTCCCTCTCAGCGCGTCACCGCCCACAGCCAATCGGTACCCCGTAACCCACGACCCCGCGCTGACCCCTGATCCTCCACCGTCAGCGCGCGTCACCACCTACACAGCCAATCATCACGCACTGTGCATACGATCCTTAATCCCAGCGCGTATCACCTCTACATCACCCCCTCCCACATAGCTTGCAGCCGGCCCGGCTGTTAACCTACAACACAACATAACGCAACGCAGTAATAAAGAACTCCACATCCCAGTGTGCCCCGTAACACAACAACAACATAACACAACCTTAAATATGAAGCAATATACAGCCCGACGAACAACACAATAAACGCGAACACCGTAAAACGAACGCGCCAAGTGTCACTGTGACCCACGCAGTGCCGAGGCGCTCCGGCTGCCTCGACTCCGCACGTGGTAGGTTACACAAAGTAGCGCGACCTAGCGCGAGTCCGTCTGGCCGGTCCGTCGTATGGAACGGGACGTTGGCGACCGTCCGGTGTCTCCGGCAGCTCTAGACGGCACGGGTCGGGCCTGGAAGGACCGGCCCCGCCGTGAAGATCCGGCCGCCGGTGGTCGGCAGCAGTCAGTTCCGAGACACCTGGGAGCGGATCAGGCGGAGACATGTGAGGAGCAGGCAAGGACAATTCCCCCTCAGGGTCGTCGGTCACGTCACATGCTCGGCCCTCACGACACAAGGGGAGGCCATACGGAGGCGAGAACGGTTTCAGTCGGGAGGGGTGGACGTACCAACGGCGTTTCCCCCATTTTATCTGAGCGCACTGGGGGCGTGCCACCCGCACGACCTCCACGGGTCCCCGCCACGGCTTCAACAATTTAGGCGACGTGGCCAAAGGTGCCTGAGGGCAATGCAGCCAGGCCTTGTCACCTGGTTCCCAATTGTGCACGGACACCTTCCGTGCCCGCAACCGCTCGTTCGCAATTTGGCGAGCCCGCGAATTAAGCCGTGCGGCCTCCCTTGCCTCTGTCAGTTTATGAATATTAAATTTAATATGCTCTGCCAATTTAGAATTAGTTCGTGGTGCGGGCAGACCCAGCTGCGTTTCCATGGGCGGGTCGGCTTCCCGACCGTACATTAGAAAAAACGGGGAAAACCCCGTAGCTGCATGGGGGGCCATTCTATACGCGGCAAGGACCCCAGGGACCTGCAGGTCCCAATCAACATGCGACTCACACACCTGCTGGCACAGCATAGAGGTCAATGTCCTGTTAAGCCTCTCCACCATCCCGTCCGTCTGCGGGTGGTACGGGGAGGTACGCACCTTTTTGGTACCCAACAGGTCGCACACCTCCTGCAGTAATTTACTCGAAAAATTTTTCCCTTGGTCAGTCAGCAAGCGTTCGGGAGCCCCCTTGTCCAGGACGTAGCCCTGGACAAAGGCGTCCGTCACAGCCGCCGCCGACTGGTTGGCGAGTGGCCACGCCATAGGCCACCGGGTAAAATATTCGACCCCCACCAACAGGTACTTATTACCCCTAGGCGTGACCGGAAAGGGCCCCAGAATATCGAGTGCAACGAGCTCGTTAGTGCGCGAGACCTGAATAGATTGCAGCGGTGGATTAGCTGCCACGGGCGGTGGTTTCCGTCTGGCGCACTCAACACAACCCTTCAGAATATTCACCACGTCACCCCCCATTCCCGGCCAATAATAGTCACGCTGAAGCAGGGCAAGCGTTTTGTTAACTCCCAAATGCAAGAGGCGTTCGTGTGCGGCCAAGACAACCTTCCCCCTCACAGCAGAAGGCACCACAATCGCATGCCGCCGGGACAAACTGTCCCATCTCATCAACAGGCCCTGCTTAAGCTCGTAGGAGCCAGTTCGGTCGTGGCTACCTTCGGAACCCTCCGTCTTTCGGCGCAATGCCAGCAGGGAGCTGTCCGCCATTTGGAGACGGCCCCACTCAATCAACGACAGTGAGAGCAGCGAGTCCTGACCCCCTGGGGTAGCGGGACCATCCCCAATTGGTGTGCTCGCGGTCGCAACCAACGCCTCCCTACCTTCCGTAACCGGAGGTTTACAGCGCGCCGATCCCGATAAGCACGCACATTTGTGACAAGGCAACAACCGCGACAGGGCATCGGCATTCGTGTGTCGCAACCCTTTACGGTACGTAGTCGTGAACTGATAGTCCTGGAGGACTTCCAACCACCGCGACAATTGGCCCGAGGGCTGGGCAACCCGTAATGAATACTGGAGCGCCGCATGGTCCGTCCGGACCGTGAAATGACGACCATAGAGATATGGCCTGAACTGTTGTACAAAAAAAACAATGGCAAGTAGTTCACGACGGGTGACGCAGTAGCGCTGCTCTGCCGGCGACAACACCCTGCTACCATAGGCGACCACCCGTTCGACCCCTCCAACGACTTGGGACAGCACTCCCCCAATGCCCGTGTTGCTAGCATCCGTGTCTAGCAAGAAGGGACTCTCAAAGTCCGGATAGCACAAGGGTGGGGCCCTTACCAAGGCGTCCCGGAGGGAGCAGAATGCAGCCTCCTCCTCCGGTCCCCACCGGAACTTCACTCCTTTTGCCGTTAAAGCGTGCAAGGGCTTTGCAATGGTGGCGAAGTGCTCAACGAATCGGCGATAATACGAAGCAAAACCGATGAAACTGCGCCTGTCTGACACTGACGTGGGCGTCGGCCACGAACTGACACAGTCCGTCTTCGCAGGATCGGTAGAAATCCCCGAAGAGTCGACAATGTGACCCAAGTACCTCACGGATTTACGAAAAAGATGGCATTTGGCCGGTTTAAACTTTAATTTAGCCGATCGCATTCGCAAGAACACCCCTCTCAATCGCTGGAGGTGTTCTTCGAACGTTTTACCGAAAACAATGACATCGTCAAGGTAAATGAGGCACGTCTCCCACTGCAAGCCCGACAAAACCAATTCCATAAGACGCTGAAACGTCGCAGGAGAGGAGTGAAGTCCCATGGGTAACCGGTTAAACTGAAACAGGCCCCCTGGAGTCCGGAATGCAGTCTTAGGCTTAGACTCCTCGTCGAGTGGCAACTGCCAAAATCCGGACAATAAATCAAGAGTCGAAAAGTATCGCGCACCGGACAATGCGTCGAGAGACTCGTCCATCCTGGGGAGCGGATACGCGTCGGCCACCGAGATCTTATTCAGGCGGCGGAAATCGACGCAAAATCGCAGGGACCCGTCCTGCTTTTTAACGAGCACAATAGGTGCTCCCCAAGGACTGGAAGAAGGCGAAATAATGTCGGCTTCCAGCATATCGTTAACTGCCGACTGAACATGTTCCTTCTCAGCAGGACTCAGTCGGAAGGGATTTTGCCTGACCGGTGCCGCATCGCCCGTTTCAATGTGGTGGCGTAGCAGGTCCGTGCATCCGATATCATACTTATGTTTACTGAAGACATCCGAAAATTCAATCAGCAACCCGCGCAACGCACCCAACTGTAGCGCTGACAAATCGTCAGAGTCCGCGCACAGCATATCAATCCAATCTAGGTCCTCCTTTGATGGTACGCTATTCGTGGGGCTCGGATCAGCCTGCGCAACCAGCCTCTCCTCCGCAGGGACCCGTGCCGCGTGAGCCAGCACGGTGCCCTGCTGAATGACGGCCGGCCGCGCCCCAGCGTTTAAAACCATGACAAACGGATCCCTGTCTGCCCCAACCAAAGTGTGAGCCACCGATAAATCGAGACCTCCAACAGCCCTATTAGAAGGACCCAAAAGCATGGCCTGTTCCGAGGCCTCCTTCCCCCATGGCTTCCGTAACCGGAGGGGAATCAACATTTGTGAACCCGGGGGCACGTGCACGGTCTGTGTTGCTAACGCCTGAATGGTAGCGCACGCCGTCCGAATTACATTAGGGCTCGTCAAAAATGAAATACGGCGACCCGATGGTAGTTCAATGCAACGCTGATCAATGAGAATTTTGATGGGCATTTTCGCCAAAAAATCAGTGCCCAATAGGCAAGGAACCGCCAGGGAAGATGAAACGAAAACGGGTCCCGACAATTTGATATCACCAATGCAAATGGACGCCCTAATCTGACCGATAATGCCCAACGATCCCCCGTTAGCGGCGTAAAATGGCACATCCACCGGAAGAAGCGGACGACATTGTACCGGGAGAATATTATAAATGAGATCCGAAATAATAGTCGCCGATGCCCCCGTGTCCACTAACACCCTGACCTCGACCCCATCAATCGATCCGGTAACGACGGATGAACCCGCTGAGGCAGCCACTATTCTGTGCCCCAATTCCGACCATTTAATGTCTCCCCGGTCCCGGCCGAACCCCCCTCTCCGAACCGAATCCCCGAACTCTACTCGGCTCTCCCTCGTCGCAACGCGACGACCCATACGTGTCGAGTATGCGGGCCAAGCATGTGAGGTGCCGCGACTTGCCGGGGTTTGCAGTGATGACTTGGGGCCTTGGTCGTCGTCCAGCCGAGGTCCCATGGCGCGCTGACGTGGGGCGCGGCAACCGGAGGCCACGTGGCCACGAAGGCCGCAGTTATAGCAGGTGATGACAGTAGTCGGAGATCTCGGTTGCTCCAGCTTGCGGGCCGCTCGCAGAGGCGAACGACCCCCCGACCTCCAGTCCCCCGCTCGTCCCGCGATGAACGCGTCCTCTCGTGGGCTGACGACTTGGGGCACGGTGTCAACCGGACCCGGAGTTGAGGCCACGGCAGCGTTGCAGACGACCCCCTGCTTTCGTTGAAGGACCTCGTGCGCTTGCATGCTCGTGGCGACCCGTAATGAAGAAATATCGGTGTCGTCGGCCGTGTTGATGGGGACCCCCAGGTCCTGCGCCAACTTGAGCAGCTGCTCCAAAACCATCGCATCTTGGCCCTCCTCGTCCATACGAGGGAACGCGGCGTCAGCGAGAGCGAGCAACGCCGTGCGGTAGGCGAGCACGGTCTCCGTGTCCGCCTTCCGTCTTGCGTAGAAATGATGGCGGCACGCCGAGGGAGGACCGTAGACTTTGGCCATGAGAGCCAGCGCATCCTTGAGCGTGGAGCGGTCCGACCTGCGTGCGGACGTGAAGGCCGCGAGCGCGTTGTCGTCCAGCATGGCAGGCAGTGCCCGCAGTGCCGTAGCGTCGGACCAGGCGGACATCTCTTGATGCGCCAAAAATCTGCGCTGAAATTGGCTCCAATCCCCGCCTTCCGCCTTGAATGCTGACAACGTGGGAAGGCGCTGCTGAAAGATAAAGTCGTCCTCCTCCTCGTGCTTCCTCTCTGCCCCCCCGTCGGTGTGTAAGATGGCGGCCCCAGTGGCGGGTGTGTGATGGCGGTCCGCCGCGCGCGTTGGTGACGTCAGCGGCCGCGCATGGAGAACCGCTGCCACGTGGTGATGGCCGTTCCCGCCAAAAGTTGGAGCGGATGAAATGGCGGGAATCGCCAAATCGTTTTGGCGGGAATCTGCAGGGCGACCCTGTAGCACGTCGGCCGCCGTCCCCGCTCCTCCCGACGAGCTGATCTCCGCCAAGATGGACGCGGCGGCGAGCAGCAGCTCCGCCAGACGGGAGTGTGCCTCGCGAAGCACGGTGTCAGTCCCCCGTCGCTCGACCGGCGCCGTCGGTGGATCCTGGCCCGTGGGCAGCTCCTCTTCCTCACCCCCTGATGCCCGCTGGCCCGCGTCGTCGAGGTTGTCCTCGTGGTCAATCCCGTGGGTCCGACGGTTCCTCCTTGTATCCATGCTTGGAGGACCGTTTCACTTCTGACGCCAGTTGAAGTATGGGAATTGACGGCAGGAACTTCTTGACGGGTAACACACTTTTATTAAATCCTTTAGGTATCACAATACAACGTGTGGTCTCTCTTCTTCCTCCGACACACTCCACTAATCTCGTGTAAGCTCTAGGCCTCTGGCTACACCCGATACACTTGACTCGTGTAGACCCTATGCCTCTGGCTACACACAATATACTCGACTCGTGTAAGCCCTATGCCTCTGGCTACACAATACACTCGACTCGTGTAAGCCCTATGCCCTGGCTACACATAGTACATTCGGCTCGTGTAGACCTATGGCTACACCCACTACACTCGCCTCTGGGTTACACAGAGTCCCGGTCCCCTTAGGACAGCGGGGCTAGGTACCGCAGGGCTCTAGGTCTTCATCCCCGTCTTCCTTCTTCGCTGGTTACACACTGCCCTTACGCCTGTGTGCATCCCCTTTTATAGCCCCTGCTCACGAGGGACGGAGCTGATGCGGCGTCGACGTGAGCGTCGTTCCTTAATGACCCAATCACGACGCACTCTCTCTACGATCCGCTTTCCCCAGCGCGTGTTAACATTACTCCACCAATCACACTGCGCTGCCACCTGATCACTCCCTCTCAGCGCGTCACCGCCCACAGCCAATCGGTACCCCGTAACCCACGACCCCGCGCTGACCCCTGATCCTCCACCGTCAGCGCGCGTCACCACCTACACAGCCAATCATCACGCACTGTGCATACGATCCTTAATCCCAGCGCGTATCACCTCTACAGTTGCACTGAGACTACATTTGCCAACACACTATTGGGTCATTTGTGTCGTACCGCAGTAGCGACTTGCACTGGTGTACAGACGCACATTTATTTCGTTGTACATTCAGGGCCATAGAAACTCGCCGACGTGCAGTGTGTCACACTATGCCGCGACCCAAAGGCATGTTTGGAACCGAGCCGTAACAGTTGTTGAGATGGCGTTCTCTTTCGTTGAACGCGATGAAATAACATTGACTGGCAATTGCTCGCGACGTTGTGAAACCCGAGCTTCGCGCTTGACATTCACACGGCAGTGATATCACGTGACAATTGTCTCGGGGAATAGCATGCATACAAGCTCTTCATTGTAGTTCATAGGGGCTCGATCGTGGGCTTGTGAACGTGCGTGCATTGCGCATATTTACTCCCACTCTCGACCGTACGTGTGCTCGTCCGCTCTTATGCCGAGCGGAGCATAGCAATCACCTGCCATTGTTTGAGGCTAGACAATGGGAGAGGTTGCAATCTCCCCCCCACCCCCCTCCGGATCCACCAAATGAGAGTTAGCCTGGCGGAATGTGTCTGCGGGTACTGTTGCACCATCCCAGCGTCTGACACATGTGCCGCTCGCCATTGCTTCATCATAGCCCCCTGGATAATCACGTACCCGTTACAACAAAGGCACAAGTCCCCGCCGTGGCCACCGTGCGATGTACGATAATTGGCACCCACATGAGCCGGCTCCTGTCAGGTGTCTAGCATCAGCAGTAGCGTGAACGTCGTGAGCACCCACGGCGTTGCCATCATCCGTCGCCTCGTCCGCAAATGGGGGGGGGGGGGGGGGGCTGGGAAACGAATCGCCCCGGATGTGCCCACACCACATCGCTCCGTTCCGTTATTGCGAAGCTACCGCTTTTAAATCGAGATTGAAGACTCACTTCCTTTTTCAGAACTGATGTTTGTTGTGTTTAAGTGACGTGTTGTCCTCCCACCCGTAACCTCCGATTGGCCACATACTGTGTGAAAGAAGTTCGACACGCGTGCGTGCGTACTAAAGGAGAGCATGCACACGATGGGGAATGTGCAACTTGAGGTCGTTTGATGTCGGATGGAAAATGAAAGAAATAGGGAGAGAGAGAGAGAAATTCGTGGACAGAGAAGATGAAGGCGTCAAGTGTGAACTTGTTTTAGTTTATTGTATTTGTCACCACGGATGATCCCATTTAGCCAGTTGTCCTGCTATTTTAACCGTGAGATCCGCCGTGCGTGAGCACAGCAACAACAACAACAACGTGAATATTGCCGACTGCAGGCTCCTTACGGAATATTGCACACCCGAGTAATTAACGGCCGTGAGACTAACCGCACGCGAATCAAATTGGAGTGCAAGCGTGCGGGAGAAAGAGGCGCCCGAAAAAACACAAGTCAGGTACAGGTGAAGGGTTTGGCGGTGCGTGCAGCCATTGGAGAGAAAGGTTCAGACAACGGGGGTCGATGCAGAGACGGCGGCCGCGCTCTTCTGATAGCGCAAGGCCATCACGTGTGTTTCACGGACGCAGTCTGCAGTAGCGGCCGTGTGCTGCGGATCGGTGTTTGCTGCGTGTAATTCGAGTCGAGTAATTGGCAGGCAATACGACTCGCATGTGGACCACGACGCCAGGCCACGGTGGCCTGGTCTCCGTGTCCTCTGTGAAGCAGACGGCTCGTATTCTGTGGTTAGTGCTGCTGCTACTGCTGCTGCAGCATTCACTCGTGATGGACGTTACGAATCGAGCCACACGCCTCTGCAATCTCCGCCACTTCTGCACCATTCGCCACCCCGTATTGTCAAAACGATGATGATGATGATAAAACATTTTTTCTGATTAAAAAAAAATGTACGCTTCTAAAAAACTGTTTATAGTCACACCGTCAATGTCAACTTCTAAGACAGGAGCAGCAACACCTGAAAGCACTCTACAATGAGATGACACTTACAAAATTAATACATAACATACAATCAATGGTGATGTGTAAACCAATTAAAAGTTGCATTGACAAGGCCATTTATCCCCACCTCAAATGTATATCAGTAAGGGCAGTATAGCCTTGTAGCAGTTAGCACGCTAACTGCTTCCCACACATGCACACAAAAGACAAAGGTTCCCTGTATAGCCTTAACAGACTCTTGGGGCAAGTGATGTTAGCAAGCGCCTATTAAGGTCAGCACAGTGCACAAGGATGGTTTGCACCTTGCCCGGCCACCTTTGTATCCCCAATGGTGATGTTTACACACCAATCCAGAGGAGGCCTAGAACCATCACCGATGTTGGCTGCGAGCAGGAATGTACAAGTGCACGTGTGCACACACACACGCACGCCACGCCGACTGCGATCTGTGTTTGTGTGCGAGTCCAAGCAAACACACAGCGCGCAAGTTGCACAATTGCGAGTGCGTGTCTGCTACGTTGGCAACCCGTGTACTTTCAAATTTGCAGGCCACAATCCAATTTAAGTTTTTGCATTGATTCACGTCCATCCTATTTTTATTTTTTATATGTATTATTTCAAATTTACATTTCAATTTGCGAGTCGCGTGGGGCACCGCACACGGACGTGCAAGTATCGACTCGTGCACGTGGCAGGCCGGGTTACATATCTCCAAATTAATTGACTGCCGCAGTGGCAACTGCATAAATCACGCACGGGAAGCCCGAGCGAGCGCGAGCGAGGCGGATTCCACGTTGCCACGGCCACTCCGCGTGGCAAAGCCAATTCCCCCAAAAATATTTCCGTGTCTTGATTTATGCGCCCGGGCGCGGCACGTTAGCGGAGCAGGGTGGATGTATTCCCCGTGAAGTTTGCTGCACTTACAGCAAATTGAACGCACTTGAATGTGCATTCGATTCGGGTTGCCAGCGTTGCTTGGTGGGGCCGTTGTTTTCGAAGGAGGAGGGAAGACGCCGTGTGGCATTGATCCGAGAGTTCAATGTGCGGGTTGATGCCAGGTGCCCTCTGTTTGTATTTTAAAGGGGACATTTGTAGTCGACAAATTTGAGGATTTACAAAGTGTGCATAGGCGCATTGGCGCCCGGGCTCTGTTGATGTTGTTAGCAAAGCCGGTGATTTTTATTTTCCCCCCGTTGATTATCGTCGCGATCGGCGTGCGTGTGGGTTTGCCTTACGTGTGGCCAAGGGGCGTAGTTAAAAAAAGTGGATCATAACGCCACAGTTCAAGACGCAAATCTTCGAGCTGTCGTGTAAACACGTTTAAACGTGGAGAGATGTTAACTCCCTCGCCTGGTACACAGAGGGTCGTGGGTTCGATCCCGACCCTGACGCCTGTATATTTGAAGTTTGCATGTTCTCCCTTGGTCGCGTGGATTTTTCTCGGGGTCCTCGTGTTTTTTCCTCAATTTAACACATGCATTGCCTGCCTAAACCAGGGCCTAGTCTCACCAGTGTGAGACCAGAGAACGCCAAAAGGCGAACACTGCAACGATGATGCTCGGAGTGAACAGCTACAAAATTTAATTTTTTTCCAGTATATAACGATAATAATTGGTCGGATCAATGCTTGTGTGCGTCACAATTAAATTTGATCGGCTGCGTTGGCTGATGGGGGTTTTGACGACACAAATCTAGCCAGGTCGTTACGCCGCCTTAACCCAAAACCATTTTATTAATCAGTCACCTTCATTTAACAACTGCTTAACGCGAGCTATTCAAGCTGTCACATTTCCATTGTTCCTGCACTGTTTCGGCTTTTGGCAGCCTTTGGTCGATAGCACTGGTGGGGGCTGCCTCTGGTGCAGGCCAATCCCTTTCAAGGACAGCGCATATATCATCAAACATTTGTTTGTGTGTTTTTTTTCCCACAAGCACGTGTGGTTCAATCTTGACTTAAAGCTTTCATGACTGCAGGAATTAATATTCGTTGGGTCTTTCAGTAAAATCACGTAGATAGGTTCAAAGATAATTAAAAAACGACGACGTTTCGACCGCAACACAAGCGATCGTCATCAGGAAGATGTCGCAGTTTTTTGTTATTTTTTGTTATTTTCTTTGAACCTATCTCCGTGACTTTACCGAAAAAGCCAAAGAACATGTGTAGTTCGTGCAGACCCTGATGTCTTGTATTCAGTGTCTATCTATTTGTTGTTTTGGACATCTGAACACCTCCCTGTATTTAAACCAGAGAGGGAGAAGCCTTTTGTTATCATTAATTATCTTGATACTGGCTAAATGAGTCCCGAGAAAATGAGTTTCAACTTCGTCGAAAGGTAAGCACAGTTGAATTTTTATTTAAAGCTTTCGTGACTGCAGGGATTCATCTTCTTGGTTCTTTCGGGTAAAGTCACGTAGAAGGGAAGTAATAAAATAATAAAAATTTTACATAATAAAATTATTCTCACGACGTTTCGGCCACAACGCAAGCAGCCGTCCTCAGGTGAAAACCAGGTCCGTCGAGGCGACAGAGTCTGAATGAAACAGCACACGAGCTTGGAGCATATATATAAGCTAATTCCTTTGTCAAGGCGCCCAGCTTATATATATGCTCCAAGCTCGTGTGCTGTTTCATTCAGACTCTGTCGCCTCGACGGACCTGGTTTTTACCTGAGGACGGCTGCTTGCGTTGTGGCCGAAACGTCGTGAGAATAATTTTATTATGTTTTATTTTTATTATTTTATTACTTCCCTTCTACGTGACTTTACCGAAAGAACCAAGAAGATAAGCACAGTTGGTTTTAATTTGCTATCGCGCTTACAGCACTGCTGTTATGACTCCTCCATGTATGGTGTTGCCCGCGTACAAACCAGGGCTATGGAGGCGGGGTTAGCGGATCACGCAAACGTCACCGTCTCCTGTGAGAATTGTGACCCGTGAGGTGGTCAGGACCCAGCGGGAGCACAATGTCCCATCTGTGCGGATGTTGGAGTGTTATCCCCCCCGCCCTTGCTAAACGGAACAAGCAGAACATCCCTGTGTGTCATGTAGGGATGTGTTGGTTTGTCACGCGTCTCCTTGCTGCGTGTGATTGGCGCGTGTGCGCGTGTACGCGCGTCAGAGGGAGCGGCGGTGCAGCGGTTAGCGCGCTCCGCTACAAACCCAGCGACCCGAGTTCGATTCCCCGCTCACGGCCAACAAGAGTGGCAATTATCTGACGTGAACCTGGGCCTCCCCTAGGTGCACTCAGCCTCAAATGAGTACCTGATGTGGTGTGTAAAACGTCGCCACTGGGGAGACAAAGGCGGCCGGGCGTGGTGCTTGGCCACCCACCCCCTCGTGTGCCGTGCCGGCCTTCATAGGTGGTGCTCGCTAACAGCACTTGCCCCAAGAGTCTGTTAAGGATGTAGGGTGGGGAACCTTTGTCTTTGTGTGTGCTGCGGTCACCGTGACCTGGTTGGAATCCTCGCTATGCACATCGGTGGCAAGTAGCATCTCATCATTCCCTGGGGGTTCTCCCCTAGGTCAATTCAGCCTTAATTGCGCAGGCTTGTGCACTCTGTAATATTTTTTCCGAGGCACGACTTTCAAACAAGATGTAGAACATGAGTAAGGAGCGCTCCACAGTCACTTGTGCGTCTGCCCAACGGCCTTATGCTTGTTACACAACGCCGCCACTTTATTTGCCCCGACTGCTGCAGACGGGGTTTTTTTTTTGCTCTCATTATTAATCCTGACAGTTGGAAAGAAAAACCTCGCTGTATCTTGTCCAGTAGTTTCTGAACAAGATTATACAAAATTTTGGGGGGGTTTTCTTTGACTCCTGATGGCGGGTGGGGTGGGCTCTGTGATCACAACAACCAATCACAGATCGGCTGAGCCCTCTAGATAACGGCGCTTGTCGAATAATAGGAGTCATAGCGCACTCATTTCAGGGCCCGGTAATGTCACGTTTGAACCCACTCACCTGGCATCGCTTGGGCCGTGAAAAGAAAGCCCTCGTTCAGAACTATTTCGTGAATGAATTGACCAATGGGAAGCTGTTAGCGGCGACTCGTTTGACCTGGTTTGGGCCCCTGTTGTATGGATTACAGACGCTGGAATTATCCGCCGGTTGTAGGTAAAATATACCCATGAAGGGCCACAGTCTCACTTGTTCGCACTTTCATTCTTAATGACCAAGATGACCTTTGGACCAGAGCACCAACTAACCGATAATTTTCGTTCTCTAGCCTTATTTACATTCCGGTGAACGGCGTTCTGATTGTTAGACCTCCCGCACCGTATATTTAGCTTGCTAATTTTTTAATTGAATTGCCACTGCAGGTAAATCAATTAACAGAGTGTGCGGTTCTAATAATTGAAATTGGGAGCCAGGGAATTAAAGTGAGAATGGAGCATTGCTGGTGATTGCACGCTTTGGCGCTGTGCAGTGCACTGTGCATGCGTGCGCTTCATGCACGTGCGCGTGCATTTGCTGTGTGGTTTCTCGTGCGTTCCTTGTTGCGTGCGATTGTGTGTGTGAGCGGCAGTGTCGTGGTTAGCACTACGTTGCGCTACGAACCCGGCGGCCCGAATTTGATTCCCTCTCAGGGCCAACACCGGTGGTGATTATCTGAACTGGTCTTGGTCATCCCCTAGGTCGACTCAGCCTCAAATGAGTACCTGGTGCAGTGTGTAAACATCGCTGCTGGGGAGACAAAGGCCGTCGTGCGTGGTGCTGGCCACCCACCCCCTCGTGCGCCTTGCCGGCCTTCATAGATGCTCGCAAACAGCACTTGTCCCAGCAGTCTGTTAAGGCTGTACGGGGGATCTTTGTATTTTGTGTGCACGTGTGGGAAGAGGGAGTGGAGCGGTTATCGTGCTGCATTGTCCAGCAGGGGTTCTATTTGGCTCATGTAACCCACTCGCCACCATTCCGTACAGAATTAGTTAATCCCGAATTCAAAAGCATCATGTTTAAGCACTAAACCACTGCTCACACCAATGCAGGAACTTGCCCTAATGGTATACGGGTCGATATATCTCTTGATTGAAAGTGGGCACGTTACGTGCCCTCTTTCCTGCATTGCTTAGTAGTAAAGGAAATAGCTTCTGAGAGCCCCTTTATAAGTGCAGAGCGCCACTATTATTGCCCACGCACGACTTGTACAGCCCGAGGTGATTGTTACTTGCTTCGTACGCTCTCTTTCAGGAGGCACACCCATGTGTCGGTTACTCAACTCGTCTTAACGGCACCCGTGCAGCTGCGGTGTGCTTTGAATGTCCTGGGTTTTGCCGTCGTTTTCTCCGTTTTCCATCCCCGTGCAATCATTTTCACGCACTTGTGCCACGGACACCAGGCGAACGCGCATCGCATCTGTGCGAGCGAGCCCGCTGGCGCAAAGGCTGGGCGCCACGCCGTGAACCCGGCTACGACCCGAGTTCGACTCCAGCTCACGGGCCACCCACACCGGCGACGATTATCAGAACCGCTCCTGGGCCGCCCCTAGGTCGACTCAGCCTCAAATGAGTAACCTGGTGCGGTGTGTAAACATAGCGAGTGGGGGAGACAAAGGCGGCCCGCAGTGGTTCTGGCCACCCATCCCCTCCTGCGTCGTGCCGGTCTTCAAATGTGCATCGCTAACGGCACTTGCGGCAACAGCGTGTTTAGTTCTCTACGCGAGATCTTTCTCTCCACGTGGCATCGACAACAGACGTAGCGCACACATTTCAGATCTTCACGGCTGCCCTGGGTAAATCTAATTCAAAGTTGTTTTTTTTGAGAATTAATGGGAAGGCATTGCTTTTGCTCTGTGTACTTACATCAGTTCGTTGACGGTGCCCCACAGCGATTTGGCGCTGAGATGTGAACACGGCGACCCGAATTCAATTTCTGTCCACGTCTAACATCAGCGGGGAGGGCGATGTCTGAACTGGTCCTTCACCGGCTAGCAATGACCAGCATGGTGAAGTATGGTCAAACAACCCCCCATGACCCACGGAGGATTGAAAATTAATGTAACCCACATCGCCGATGTAAAGGCAATGTGTCCGGTTTTTCCACGGCTCTATAGCTCATATCCTGTTTTTTTTCAAATGATTTACAAGTACTCTCTATTGTTATCATTGTAATATTTTGGGAGAAGAAGGTAAGGCCCACTGAGCTGCATAGCTCATTTTCAGAAGCGACCTGGCCACAAATGATAGCCTAACGAAGTGGCTTATCAGGTGCAAATTTATAGCAGCCAAATACTCTAAATGCGTGTTTATGAATGTCGAGGGAAAAACCGGAAGGACCCGGAGCACAATCCACGATACAATGGGGAGAACACGCAAACTTCAAATATACAGGCGTCAGGGTGGAGATTGGACCCACGACCTCCTGTATATCTATGGGGCATAGAGAGGAAATAAAATCACAAAGTTAAATTTTTTTTTTTAAATAAGGACGTTTAATTGAATCTTAAAAATAGCACCGGGATTGACTGATCTGAACAGCACATGTTGACATAAAGGAAGCTTGCATTTTATTGCTGCGTTTAAAACAAAACTCACAAGCAGCGGCAGGATGCTCACAAGCCTTCCGCGAGCCTCCTCCACTCGCCATCATCAGCAGCTCCACCTCCTCTTGTGCTGTCCCTAGCGCGTCTGGGAGGGCTTCTCCGCAGCTCTGTGTCTGCACCGTTGACCCCACGGTCCAAGTCCAAAGAGAACGAGGTTCTGACTCCTCCGACTTGTGCTGCTGCGTACTGTCAGTCGTGGTCATCGTACCGTTCTTACTTGTCCTTGCTCCTGCCAATGACGGGTCTGAAAAGATCCTGTGCTATGAATTAAACAAAAATCAGCTCCATAGTTTATCTTGTTAAACCAAAATTTAAATACGGTAGATCATAGATTAGAATCGACGATCATCGATTATCAAAACGCGTGATAATCTCCAGTCATCGTTATTTATAACAGCTTATTTTAGCACATTATTGCGTAACATGTTTTTGGGTGTTGTGTATATGTTTTTTCAGCGTTTTACATTTGTTTACTCTATGAAATTGCCATAAATAAAAATACAAATAGACAAAAAGTAATATCCCAAGGTAAAAAGTTACCGTATTGACTGTACCGTACTAACCACTCCAATTTCGAAGACGTTATCGGAATGGAAAGTGGTGAAGTGAGCAAAACTGATTCACCACCGTGGTATTTTGTGCATAAGTTGATCAATGGACTCCCTACACTTGGGAATATTATTTAGTCACGAATAGCTTCTCACATTCGGAGCCGAATATATCAGCAACGGCAGGAAATGTTTTTCTTGTTTTAATAAATTAGCGTGCTTGTTGATCAGTTCTCAATAGTTTCCATGACCTCGGAGGATCAGGGAGACATTGGCTACTGCGTCCTGACCATGAAACTCTTTCCACCTTGGAAATCACCGACTATTTTTACCTTCAGCTGTATTAAACATTATTCATATGTCATGGAACCTCCTTTGCCAGTGTGGAGGAAGTTTCAACGTAATTTTTTTTTTTTTAAATCAATCGTTGTCAGTTGTTAGTGGAAGAGGAGATTGAGTGTTTGGGCAACACTTGAGCAATTGGAGGGTGTCGGAAATTTGGGGCAGCCCAGATGTGGGCCTTTGCGAGATTGAGAGCGGAAGTGGATCGGGAGCGGACCTGGCATCGTCCCACGTCGATGAAGGGCTGAATGAGAGAGGATCGGCCTAAGAACGGGGAGTGAACGTACGATGCGAATGTGGTGTGATGTGTGGTGCGGATGTGAAAAAAGGGCATCACGCAATGAAATAAGCGATGGGCACGGTTGGCTACGTATGGTGCGAAAGAAGTTAAACGCACATGCATACATGGTCAGGTCGGCAAGATCAACTCAAATCCGAGATTAGCGATTAGGGGGATTGATGTGTTTTATTAGGAACCCGTTGGCTTTCGTAATCTCATTGTGATGTAATAATTACCGCACGGTGAAATTCCAGGTGATTTTCTAATTGAGCCTTAATTTCTCTTGGGGCAAAATGTAGGGTCATTGCAGCGTTGTGTCTTTTCTGCTTGCCTTGGAATTGCTTTTATGATATTTAAAACCGACCTCGAAACTAATTATTCCGCTTTTCATCGTGTAATTTAATTCGCAACGTCAGCTCTCAAAATCATCAGTACTGTGTAATTATAATTGTGCTTTCAATTGCCAAGCATAGGAATGCGTTAAGTCCTTCACAGAAGCTCCTACAGATTTGCGTCGTCATTTCCAAAAGAGACGGCGTAAGTTCAACACCTGTACCTGCATCAACTGCATTGCTACAGAAATGAATTGCGGGAGAAGGATGCTGCATCTACACCGCACCCAAAGAGTGGAAATGAGAAAAATGTTGCACACAGAAGTAGACCCTGATGATGCAGGCAGTGATGAGAAAGAAACTGGCATATTTGGATGCATATATAGGAGGGGCAAATACTTTTTAATTAAAAGTGCGATCTTCTTGGTTCTTTCGGTAAAGTCACGTAGAAGGGAAATAATAAAATAATAAAAATAAACCAATAAAATAATTCTCACGACGGCTCCCCGACAGACCTGGTCTTCACCTGAGGACGGCTGCTTGCGTTGTGGCCGAAACGTCGTGAGAATTAATTTATTATGTTTTATTTTTATTATTTTTATTATTTTATTATTTCCCTTCTACGTGACTTTACCGAAAGAACCAAGAAGATGAATCCCTGCAGTCACGAAAGCTTTCAATCGAGATTTAAGCGATGTTCGAAAAAATGGAAGGAACCGTAAAGAGAGGAAAACCTCACAGAGAATGTCTCTACGACGACATCGCAGGAGATTGGTGCCAGACAAGACGTGGCCACGACTTGAGCGTGGTGGCACAAAGACAGAGGAGGGTGGAAACAAACGACGAGACGTGCAGTGGACACCTATCATTGACCGTGGCAAGTACCCCGACGTGTTACGAGGCTAGCCCAGCGCAACAGAGTACACAGGCCCAGACCCATTGGTAATTGCTTTGGGAATGGAGGCTGCCTCATCAGCATGTGTGTGTGTGTGTGACCTGGAGTGGGGAGCGGTAATGCAACGGTTAGCGCGCTTTGCTACGAGCCCAGCGACCGGAGTTCGATTCCCGCTCACGGCCAACACCGGCGACGATTACCTGAATCGGTTCTAGACCTCCCCTAGGTCGACTCATCCTCAAATGAGTACCTGCTGTATTGTGTAAACACCGCGACTGAGGAGACAAAGGCGGTCGGCCGTGGTGCTGGCCATGCACCTCCTCGTGTGCCGTGCCGGCCTTCATAGGTGCTGCTCGTTAACAGCACTTGCCCCAACAGTATGTTAAGGTTATACAGGGGATCTCTGTCTCTGTGACCTGGAGTCGTCTGTCGTGCCTGTTCGTGACCGTAGCGGAGCTCCAAGTGGACGTTTTTCTCTTTAAAAAACAAAGCTACGAGGCACAGTTGCCAATCTGTCATCCAGAAAGCAGAATTCGATTTTGTAATCCTTTAATTCTCGGCACAAAAATCCCATTGCACTCCGTCATGGAGTAGCTGTGTTACTAACCTCTCTACGGAGGCATCAAAGTAACTTGGTTTTATATTCTTTGCCAAACTCAGCTAAGCTCCGAACAATTATTCCTGCGGCTGCTGCTTTACAAAGCACAAATGTGGCGAGCGGTGGAAATCGTTGGCCACATTTGTATAAGTCAACATAAAGCATCAGTACTCTTTGGTTCTTTCGGTAAAGTCACGTAGGTAGAAAAATAAAATAATAAATCACGACGTTTCGATCGCAACACAAGCGGTCGTCCTCAGGCGGAAAAAAATAATCCAGCAGTGGAACTGCTGAACCAGGAAGAAGCACTGGGTGAGTGAGTGAGTTAGTGAGTGGGTGAGTTAGTGAGTGAGTGAGTTAGTGAGTGAGTGGGTGGGTGGGTGAGTGAGGGGGTGAGTGAGTGGGTGAGTGAGTTAGTGGGTGAGTGAGTGGGTGGGTGAGTGAGCTAGTGGGTGAGTGAGTGGGTGGGTGAGTGAGTGAGTTAGTGAGTTAGTGAGTGAGTGGGTGATTGAGTGAGTTTGTGGATGAGTTAGTGAGTGGGTGAGTGAGTTAGTGAGTGAGTGGGTGAGTTAGTGAGTGGGTGAGTGAGTGAGTTAGTGGGTGAGTGAGTGGGTGGGTGAGTGAGTGAATTAGTGAGTTAGTGAGTGGGTGGGTGAGTGGGTGGGTAAATGAGTGGAAGAAACACTCTACCTGGTTCAGCAGTTCCACTGCTGGATTGTTTTTTCTTCCTGAGGACGACCGCTTGTGTTGCGATCGAAACGTCGTGATATATAATTTTTTATAAAAATTTTCTACCTACGTGACTTTACCGAAAGAACCAAAGACTATGGATTCCTGCAGTCACGAAAGCTTCAAATCAAGAATAAAGCATCAGCTTTGATTGATGATACGGATCTCACTGATTCACTTCAGTCACTTCGCTCACCGGTAGCCAGTCACCTCCTCATCGCTCCTCTATTGCTACTGCCACGGTGACTGTGCCCATCCCATTTACCTGTGGATTATTCTCACCACAGTGGTGACTCGGTATAACAGACACGGCCTTGTTTGTGTCATCCTGCACACTGTGTTCAACCACCGCACAGCCGGACACAACAACTCACTCAGCTACTCACTCACCACTCACTCACCAACTCACTCACCACTTACTCACCACTCACTCACTCACCAAGTCACTCACTCATCATTCATTCACCAACTCACTCACCAACTCAATCATTAAATCACTCACGTCTCAGTCACCAACTCACTCACCAACTCACCCACTCATTCACCCACTCACTCACCCACTCACTCACTCCCCAACTCACCCACTCACTCACCCACTCACTCACGACACACCAACTCACTCACCAACTCACTCACCACTTACTCACCACTCACTCACCAAGTCACTCACCATTCGCTCACCAACTCACTCACCAACTCAATCACCAAATCACTCACTCACGACTCAGTCACCCACTCACTCACCCACTAACTCATTCACGACTCACCAATTCACTCACCAACTCACTTACCAACTCACTCACCACTCACTCACCAACTCACTCACTACTCACTCACCAACTCACTCACCAACTCACCAACTCACTCACCCACTCACTCACCAACTCACTCACTACTCACTCACCCACTCACTCACCAACCCACTCACTCACCCACTCACCACATTGCCGGTCACAACACTGACCTTCCTGCTGCTTCCCTCGCACCGCTCCACATTTTGGAATTCCCGTCTCCCATGGTCGTCTTTTTTCCCCCCGAGCCCCGGTGATAATCTGTGCTCAGTTCAAGTCCACGTCTTACACTCTTATCTGTTACAATTTACATGTGCCGCTTGTTGCTGGCCTGCTTGACGTTGTTGGGCCTGTGCTCAGCAACTGTGTAAAAGGTGGCACATCTTCAAACTTTTAATACGAGTGTTTTCTCTTAATTTGTATTCTCGGCTTCCACTGCATGAAGAATAGCTGCTTAATTTCTTCTGAACTACACGCATACTGATTTAAGCGGTAGGCCGCTACCAGTCTTTAAACCCCTTAACCACATCCCCGTTATCAAAGCTGATCATATCGCTTTGTGCATTTTTCTAAAAAGAAAATAATGATTCTTTCATGCAATTTTTGCTTTGAAAATCGGCGTGCGCTTTCAAAGTATTTTAAACATTGATGCACTAATTGAAGAGGAACGCTTTAAGTCATTGCCAGCTGCGAGGAATGCTTGGATCTAAAAACACTGACGAACACCGTGGATCAGGGAACAAATCACAATCACAGACCGGTGACAGAATAAGAGCCAAAAGCCAAAGGACCTCTACGAAATTCCATCACGATTTCTTTTTTTTTCAGACGTTCTCAAGAAAAAATAGAGGCCCCCCCCCCCGCCCCATTGTACATTCAGCGGCGTCCCATTTTACGATCCGCCGCGATAAGAGTACACGCAGATCACTCGTCGTGACACAGTCCACGCTCTGACAAACAAACAGCAGCCTTGGCATTTAATGGGGGTCCGCCGTACGGTGTAATAGGGGCCAAAGAGGCACGCGGCCTCTAAAATGACAACAACCCACGGGCTGATCATGATCATTCCAAATAGGTTCACGGGCAGACCAACCCATACAACTTTCGTGCGGGCTGTTTGGATGAAATCTGTTGAGATTTGCTAACGCTATATATGTGTCCCTTCCGTCGCGCATTCGTTCGTCGTGACCGGCGAAGGCAAAGGGAACGCACGGATGTGCTTGCGTGCCCATTGAGTGCCACCCACAAAGCGAGCTCCAATATATGCCCCCTATTGTTGCCGGGTTTTGCAGCGTGGCCTGTCGCGTTACCGAGCGACGCGGAATAACTTTGCCGATTTCAGCCGCGCTTATCCCGAGGGGGTCTCGGAATGGGTGTTTAGTTTCGGTGTGGCCCCATTACGACAACCTGCCCATCAATTTGCTTCATTTCCTTTTATCGTGCATCATCAGATGAACTCCGCTTATCCCCCACCGACATACGGCCCTGTTTTAGAGAGCATTAAGGTGCAATGCTCGTGATATTTGTCTTTAAAGGGGTGGAGGTGACGGGGGGGGGGGTTATCTAACCTCGCCGATTTAGTTTTTTTCTGGTGATTTTTTTTATCTGACTGAATTCTCGCTCAATATCAAGTTTCTCCATCTCCGCTCTCACACATCCGCTTGTTTGCGCCGGTCGTCGTTCTATCATTGTTATTTCATTTTGTTTCAGGATTAGTGAGCTCACACGCGCCCCTGCTTCAAAAGTCCATTCGGTGTTGGTGGAGGGGGGTGGCGCATTTTAGGCTCGCAAAAACAACCGGGAACATGCAGGGTCCATGCGTGTGTACGCGTGCGCGAGTGTGTTGCGGAACAGACTAACGAACCCCCCATTTAGGCCGCCGTTGCGTCAAGTGCTGTTAGCGAGTAGCGGGACTTACGAAGGCCGGCACGGCACGGCGTGCGGCGGTATGGGTGGCCAGCACCACGCCCGGCCGCCTTTGTCTCTCCTCAGGGAGCAACGTTTACACGCCCGCGCCGGGTACTCATTTGATGCCGAGTCGACCTAGGCGAGGCCCGTGACCGGTTCAAATTCATACTCTTTGTTTTTTTTCGGTAAAGTCACGTAGGTAAAAAATTTTATTAAATGAACTCACGACGTTTCGGAAGCAACACAAGCCTCCGTCATCAGGTGTAACCGCTCCAGTGAAATTGCTGTAGCAGTTACACCTGATGACAGAGGCTCGTGTTGCTTCCGAAACGTCGTGAGTTAATTTATTTGAATTTTTTACCCACGTGACTTTACCCAAAAAACCAAAGAGTATGAATCCTTGCAGTCACGAAAACTTCAAATCTAGAACCGGTTCAAATATTCGCAACGGCGATTGGTCGCGAGCGGGAATCGAACGCGGGTCGTAGCCGGGACTCCGCTGTGAGATGTTGCGCTTCAGGCTCTCATCAGAGCGCGCGCGGGGCACTCATCACGAATTAATTCCGTCTTGTTTCAGCAAGGCCGTCGTCACTTTCATTACCTTTTGAGGTGCCCCATACCGCTAAAGGTGAAGTTAAACATCGCAATATTTGCCCAATAACGGGGCTTGCGACATTATTGGTTTCTATTTTAGCTTTTTTTGTTGCTCCGTCTTAGATGACCTTTCGCGGCGGGGAAATGAAAAGTTGCGTTTTTGGGACCGCGACGTTGTTAGGAACCCGCTCCTGAAAATGAGAAAATGTTGCCTTGTGATTGGTCCAAATGAGGTCCCGTTGCTTTGACAGCACAGTCATCAACAAGGGCAGGGCCGCCGTTAGAAGTACCATGGTGGCATTTCCAGAGGGTGTTGGGGGACACCTTTGAAATTAATTTTAGGGGGGGGCAGCGGTGGGGGGGGGGTGGCAGCGGTGGGGGGGGGGGGCAGGGGTGGGGGGGGGGCAGCGATGGGGGGGGGGCAGCAGTGGGGGGAGGGGGAGTGCTGTATTTTATGCTCCAGGGCAACAACGCCTGAAAATTACAAAATGGCAGCCAGTTTTACTTCCAAATTTATTTTTCTGAGTGGGCAAAAATGTCAAAATGAAATAAATGGGCAATATTACTCCGTGGGGTAATGTGAATCTATGGGCATTGTAAGTCTCTGGACAGTGTTAGTCTATGGGCAATGTCGTCGATCGGTAATGTTAGTCTCTGGACAATGGGAGTCTATGGGCAATGTTCATCTATGGACAATGGGAGTCTATGGGCAATGTTCGTCTCTGGATCATGGGAGTCTATGGGCAATGTTAGTCTCTGGATAATGGGAGTCTCTGGGTAATGTTAATCGATGTGCCATGCCTCTTCTCAAAGTCGTCAGCGATCATATCCTTGTCCATGATATTACTCAAGAACTTTGCATTAGATGCTCCCAGTTTAATCTATTAGATAATTCCAGTTTCATCCATTAGATACTGCCAGTTTCATCCATTTAATCAAACTTGCGTTTGTACTTAATTCGCTGTCTTCCTCTAATTAACTTTTTGTACTTTTTCATTTCCCAGTCTCGTGTTTCCTCATTAAATATATACAAGTTTGCTCAGCTCTAATAATAACGTTCTTAAATCCAACTTCCAGGTTTGACTGACTGACTTTCTGTGTGATAAAGAAAGAGTGAAGGAGTGGTTCTATACAAAAGCGACGTGAATTATCCCGATCTGAAGACCGCTGCCCCTACCACCCTTCACCTACCCTCATCCATGCCCATTTCACCACTTCACGCTCATGCCCCATACCCCACTGCCTCTCGTCCAGGTTGCACCCATCAGACACCCTCACTCACCGCCACATTCCACCTTATTCTGCCTTACCTACCCCAGCAACATCATCTCCATTCCCAGCCCCCGTCCCCCCATCCATTCCGTCACCTGCCTCACTGACCGCCGTTGGAACCATCGAATTCCCAACTGGAACCTCTAGGACTACCACTCGCTGGGGCCACATAGGACCACGCGTGAAAACCAAGACTACAGATCAGACCACTGGGGCTGCCACGTGAACTACCAGGATGCCACCGCCATAACTGGGACTACCACGGCTAACAAGTCGTTGATTGTTCACTTACATACCCACATAGACTCTCAATTGTATATATATATACAAAGACATAGCTTTTAACAAACTGTTGGGGCAAGTGCTGTTTGCGAGCCCCTATGAACGCCCGTTACAGTACAGGAGGGGGGTGGGTGGCCAACACCACGCCCGGCCGCCTTTGTCTCCCCAGTGCCAAAGTTTTACACACCGCTCCAGGTACTCGTTGGAGGCTGAGTCGACCTAGGGGAGGCCCAGAACTGTTTACAATATTCGCCCCTGTTATTGGTAGTGAGCGGGAACGAACTCATTTCACTGGTGTCGTAGCGCAGTGTGCAGACCACTGTGCCACCGCTCCTCACTATTTGCACACACGCACACACTCAAATCACCCACTGGAAAGGCACGGTTCATGCAGGAATTGCATGGAGTTTAATTCTCGGAATCGAATATGATGCCTGCAAGAATGGCCCAGACTCCATTGTACGGATAAAGGTGATCTCGTTTCCAACTTCTGGTTAGGTAAACAGCGTTGTGCATTGGGGCAGAATTAAAGTTAGTGGAAGGTTTTGCTGCACAGAGACAACGGCGTGGGTTAGCAAGGAGATTGCCCCCATATTGACGACACGTATGTGCAGAGAAGTCTTCGTTTTGGTAAATGGCCAAAATTTAATGAGGAAGACTTAACATTACATTTTTATCGATTGTGAAAACGGGGTTTTTTCCTGTGGTGGAACTTCAATGATGTAAATCGCATTAAAATGACGGTGAAAGCCCGTCGAAAGTTGCAAGCAAAACGATCCTCCGATTTATATCGCGCCGTTTCGAATTCTCGCGAACGCCGTTTGTAATTGTGCCAACGAAACCAAAGGAACACGTTCGCGTTCGCGAGTGACTCGTCCCACGCTTCGACGAGCCGACCAAACTACGCAGTCGGCTGCTTTCATACTCCCAACGCAGCGATCTCGGTGCTCCCCCCCGTGAAGCGGGTGAGGGATTTCAAAGCAAACGTCGGCACGTCTAAAATTACGCGGTTCCACGTTTCATTGCAGCCCAACGGCGTCCGCTGCAGACGGCGATTGTGCAGAGCGGCTGGGCGATGTGGCGCCTTCCGTCGCGCCGTGGTGCTTGGGCACGTGCAACAGTGCGGAGCAAGGTACCCCTGCATGATCATGAACACACACACACTGTGCGGTAAACTTCATCGACCGCTAAGTGGTGGTAAGCTCATCCATTGGGGCCCCGTGCCACGGAATGCTGGGTAATACCCACGCGCATTATGCGGTGCTGCTGGCTGCTGGCCGGGCCGGCGTGTCCGTTACATTTGTTGTCATGTTGGTGCCCTGAGAGGGATTCTGGGTGCTGTGAAGCCACCTTGCTTCCCTACCCCGACGGTCTCTAGCCCACCACAACAACAGCCGCCGTTCGCCATTTAGGTGGCCGTGATGTGAACATGGCACTCGCGCCAGGCTACGTGCACGTTAAGGCCACGTGAAGTGGCAGGAGTTCACGGCACAGACCCAGCAGGTGCCATGGGTTGACTTCCTGAGATGACTGACAGATGCACCACCTTTGCCCCCCTACTGTGCCAACTCGCCGCGTTTTAGCCGCCTCTGCTCCGCTCGTTGTTGTGAGCGTCGCTCGTTTTCCCTCCGTTGTTGCTGGAGGGCGACTGCCTCCAACTGCCCAGCAGCAGCAGCAGCGTCCTTCACGAGCCTCCTCCTCCACAGAGGCCGATCTTGACACCGCTGGTACCGGTCATCGGCAAGTCCACTCAGCTCTGCGTTTCTCGTGCACACTGATACTCCTGCTGCACCCCCACCCTACTCAGAAAGGGGTGGGGGTCCAAAGAAGGAGAGAGAAGGGGTGGTTGGGGGACCTACAGAGAATGTACTCCACTCTTGATGTATTGTTAAGAAAGCATTGGAAAATCAAACACGTGCAGCAGGCAGTGTACGCGCGTGTCGCTGATGCGGCTGCGGACCAACTTGTCTGGTCCTATTGTTCGGGAAGAATTTAGCCGCGATTGTGTAGAACCACTGGGGCTTGGGGGACGGGGTTTATTAATTAAGGACAATGCTAAGTAGCTCGATTGGCGAGAGAGGAGTGAGAGCACGCTCGTTACCCGGCGTGCGCCTGGTTAATTAGCTCTGCCGTTGCTGTGCACCTGGTTGCTGGAGAAAGCAGTTAGAGAGCGGGAAGCCGTGGCTCTGTTTCTTGGAACTGATGGCGCTACTTGATGCCAGTTCTGCTGCTGATGGTGACGGAGATGACAATAGGTACGATTATGATTACTATGATGTTAGCCAGCCTGTGAGTTACAGTTAAATGTGCAACCACAAAACCCTGTGTTGAAGTTGACCTAACTGCGCTGGTTCGATGCTTTTACATCCCAGCTGAGACTTCATTCCCTATGGAGGCAGCGGGCGCTGGTGGATCGCTCACGAACACGTACGTTTGTAGGTTGAATTTCTTTCGCACCGTACGTAGCCAACCGTGCCAAACGAGGCACCCACAAGGCCATGCGGGAGGTGCGTGCGGCACATTTTGGCGCCAACCATCGTAGAGTGGGTCTCTGCGGTGAGTGACAACGTCTCCTCGTCGTGAAATTAACGCTGAGCGTTCACCGCAAAGAATCGGCGGTGAACGGGACACCCACCTTGCTCCTATGTATTCAGAAACGCAGAGCTTGGGCAATTGTTGACACCGGCCCATCGGGTGGCCGCCTTCCCCCGCTTGTCTGTGGTTCCTCGCTCCCGAGCCGTTCGTAACAACCGTTATTCATGCTGTAAGGGGATGAAGCCTTTTAATTTCATGAGCTTAATGCTGGCAAAAAATTGTCCCGTAGATAGCACTGAGCATCCTTGGGGAACTGATCCCGGTCAGAGGAATGTGGAATGCGCACCACGCGTTGCATTTGAGCAGCGAGGCGCTTTGACTTTTTATTCGCAACACTAATTGTGGTTATAGTCATGCAATCAACATACTAAGTGGGGGGGGCGCATTCTCAGGGGAATTGGTCTGCAGCAGAGAAAGGATCGTGCTGACAATCGCTCCTTTCATCGGCGTATTTCATCTAAGATACCAGTGAACATTCCTTCACATCTTGCTTACATCACTCGTTGTACACATTCACGCAGAAAACTAAACTTTGCCCATCAAATGCACTATTTTGACGAATCAATTTCAGATTGCAAATTGCTTTCCCACAAAAAATTAGTTTTACTTTATTTTTTTGGGGGGGGGGCTCAGGCTTAGATGTCGACTCACGTACGCAACGTTCAAGCGGCATGGTGAAGTCGGCCACAATAGAGGGTTTTTTGGGTTAAATCGCGTGAATATTAATGTGCCGTTTAAACCCGCCACCGCCCGACACGGCCAATTAGTAAGGGTAGTCACGTAAACAGAACGTGCCAATTCGTCACTAGTACAGCACTAACCGGCGTGTTGGAGAGTTAACCCACAACATGCACAATCTGAGTACCGTGCTGTGGTACTAGTAACGAATCGGCACGTTCTGTATACGTGACAAACCTTACTAATTGGCTGTGTGGGGCGTTGGCGGGTTTTAACGGCACATTTATATTGCCGCGATCTCACCAGTCGCCCGGGTCGGAGGAGCGCGAGCGAGCGAGCGAGCACGGGGGGTGCGAGGACTTTGCTTCGCGCAAAGTTATCGTGTAGCTTCGTGCAGTAGCGTGCATCGTCGTCATGATTTTATTATATATTTTTTAATTGACGCATTGCATTCTCTCGAGAGCGAATGGAATTGCTTGCTGCAGGACTGGCGGGATGTGTTCTAGATAAATTTTACTCTGCAAGAAAAAAAAAAATCCGATGGCTTCGTTTTTCCATGAGCTGCAGCCCGTTTGAAAGTCGAGCCGCCATAGGGGGAAGCGATATGAGACGCAACGAAATGTTTGGGCGTTTCTGCCGTTGCTTCATCAAGGCAGGCACGAACCAATCGTTGCGGGATGTAGTGTGTGTATGAAATGTGCTGTGTTTTTGGCAATAGTCACGAATGTGATTTTTTGAGAGGCGGTTTTTGCAATGTCCGCTGCGCCGTTGCATAATGCACTCTGTTGCCAATGACAATTTTAAGGTGAGTGGCCGAATCGGTGACAGAGAATTCTCAACCGTGGGGAACGGCATAAGAGGCCCTCCTGTGCCCATTACAGGGTGGCTTTGCCATTCATCCACTTAAAAGTGAAAAGCAAAGTGATGCTTTCTGATTAAATTTCCCAGGGGAAGCACACATATCGCATTAAGATTAAATGGTTAAGAAATTCGTTGTGTGCCACACAATACACTATGTCGGCTGAGTCCAAGATTGTATTTTATGCAAAGACCCTATCAGTCTTGTTGTGAAGGTACGATGATGATGACCATGCATGCACTGTGCCAGACACTCTTAGACTTGAAAGGCAAGCGAAAAAGAACGCGTATCCAAGGCTGTGGAAATATCTAGCAAAAGATCTGTCGACTAAATTGGCCCTTTGTCTGTGCTCATGGTTTTATTGGTAAACCTAACAGGAACGGCCTTTGTTCTGTGGTATTGCCTGTAACCAGATTGAGAACCAGGCCTCAGGGAAAGGTCACACTGATGCCTGGGTGTGCAGGGACCGCCTGACCCTAGTTAGCAATCCCCCCCCTCCCCTACCCAAACGTGGAATTCTGCAAGGTCATGGATTTCTCAGGCTGGCGGCCTGTGGACCTGAGCCGTATTGGTCTCTCGGCCCCGCTGTGCGCGAGCAGAGTGCCACGGGATCCCGCACGGGGCTCCCCGCGGCACTGCCGCGCGTGCCGCACGTGAACTCGTGTGAACTCGCCGGGAGCGCGCGCGACAGCGCTCCAAACGCGTGCGCGCGAGCCCGCGTGCGGCAGCTTGCCGCAGGCGAAACAACCGGCCGCCCCTCGCCACTAAGTGGCGGTGACGTCAACACGGCGCCTGTGCCATGCCAGGTGCACTTTGAGGCCACGCGAAGTGTGGAAGGCTCGCTGGCTGGCAGGAGGGCACGGAAGAGACCCAGCAGGTGCCATGGGTTGGCTGACTGAGATGGATGGCAGATGCACCAACTGTGCTCCCCACTGTGCCAACTATCGGCAGTTTTAGCCGCCCGGCGCTCCGCTCGTTGTTGTGAGCATGGCTCCTCTGCCTTCCGTTGTTGCTGGAGGGCGACTGCTTCCGAATTTCAAGCAGCATCCTTCACGAGCCTCCTCCACGCACCCGCACACACGCAAACTTGTCCATGCATTTGCATGCTCACCCTTAAACGTTTACTCTATGCAGAACAAGCGAAAGATCCCCCCCTGTAACCTTGACAAACCATTGGCACGGCACACGAGGGAAGGGTGGCTGGCCAGCACCGTGCTCGGCCACATTGGTGTCACCCAGCCACTCATTTGAGGCTGAGTCAACCTAGGGGAAGGCCGAATCGTCACCGGGGTGTTGGCCGTGAGCGGGAATCGAACTCGGGTCGCCCGGTTCGTAGCGCAGCGTGGCGCTAACCGCTGCACCACCGCTCCCCACACACACGCACACACGGCCACACGTACGAAAGGGCCCAACGCTAAACCTGTGTAATTGTGTGACTGTAGAAGACAAGAGAGAGAGACGGGAGTTAGAATCAGCCGGGGAACAACAGAAAACTACGTGCTCCGTGTTCTCCCAATAAAAAGTCGAGACTGCGGTTCTTGGGCCAGAGCTGATTGCTAACGTTGGCTGTTGTATTTCACTTTGTGTATAATTATTATTTTTCCCCCCCCGCCAATCAATACAGGCAGATGCAGTAACAAGGAATGTGAGATGATTAAACACCCTTGCAAGTGGCATGTCTGTGTGTGTTGGTGTGGGTGTATGCGGCATTGTTGCCGCACTTGCCCCAACGTTACGGGGGTCTCTTTGTCTTTGTACGCGGTAGTGCAGCGGGTAGGTTCGATTCCTGCTCCCAGTCGACACTGAACCGGTCCTGGGCCTCCCCTAGGTCGACTCAGCTTCAAATGAGTACCTGGTGCGATGTGTAAACATCGCCACTAGGGAGACAAAGGCGGCCGGGCGTGGTGTTGGCCACCCACCCCCTGGTGCGCCGTGCCGGCCTTAATAGGTGCTCGCTAACAGCACTTGCCCAAATAGCCTGTGTAGACTACACGGCGGAGCTTTGTCTCTGTTGTATGTGTATGCATACAGTACTGTGTGTGCAGTGGTAGTATTGTGCCTGTGTCCAACGGGAACGCCTTAAGTTACTGGCGCGTATCTCAGAGCGTCGAAAGCGCGTGTGTGTGTGCGTGCGTGCGTGCGTGCGTGTGTGCGTGCGTGCGTGCGTGCGTGTGTGCGTGCGTGCGTGCGCGTGTGCGTGCGTGCTGGCGCCTTTCTGAGGAGCAAACGTCGGCGGCCACCGGCCTGCAAGGCGACAGCCGGCGGCTCTCGTGGCCGCGACTCGTGGATTTCCATGTCGACCGCTGTTGAAATGCGAGGTTTTTTTGGGGGTATTATTTTCTAAAATCGTTTTTGTTTTTCGCCCCACATCCTCCCTCACATCATACATTGCGACATCCTGACATTCTGGACGGCAGGGGCCTCGACGGGCGGCAGGGATTTTCCCCGCGGAAGGCGGCGGTCTGGCCAGGTCACGACCGTTCTGAGCTCAGGTGTTTAACGCTGGCCGAAGGTTTAGTAATCGGACCGCGTGTTCCTGCGTAGAAACGCGCGAGCAAAGCTCTGACGAGAGCGGCGTGCGCACGGATGCGACGTTCACGCGCCGCGCGTGCCAGGCGTCACTGGTGGTGAGCAGGGCGCCCTCTTCGTGTGTTGTTCACATCGGTCGTGGTGACCCGGGATTCATTTCAGTTGGCCAAGCGCATCGATTAAAGAAAGTTGCACGCGAAGCCTATGCTGTGTCTCTTGTGATAGTTGAACTGGACGTGGAATTATTCTTACAGCCTAAACGTGTGTGTGTGTGTTATTATGGGGAGCGGTGGTGTAGCGGTTAACGCCACGCTGCGCTACGAACCCGGCGAGCCGAGTTCGATTCCCGCTCACGGCCTAGCACCGGTGACGATTATCTGAACCGGTCCCGGGCCTCCCCTAGGTCGACTCAGCCTCAAATGAGTACCTGGTGTGGTGTGTAAACATCGCCACCGGGGAGATAAAGGCGGTCGGGCGTGGTGCTGGCCACCCACCCCCTCGTATATCATTCCGGCCTTGATAGGTGCTCACAAACAGCACTTGCCCCTACAGTCCTGTTAAGGACTATACGGGTGATCTTTGTCTTTGTTTTTCTATGTGAGTGGGGATTGGTAGTGTCGTGGTTAGTGCATTACTCTAGAAACTCGGCCACCCGAGTTCGATTGTCGCCCACAGGCAACATCGGGGAGTAATGTCTGAAAAGTTCCTGGGCCTCCTTCAGGTCGACCCAGCCTTAAATGAATACCCGATGACATTTTTAAAGATCAACACTGGGGAGACAAAGGCGGCCAAGCCCAAAAGTGTTGCAAGGCTAAATCCCAGCAATACACGGTTCAATTTCTGGCACCGCACATCAACGCACATCAATGACCGTGAGTATTTGCAGATGGCCAGGATTTTTCCCGCAGATCAACACTTTAGCCCGAGATGTATGTTTGTTGAAGTTCTTTCGCACCGTACGTAGCCAACCGTGCGAATTCGATCGGCAGGGTTTGGAGGCAAAACTGAGACTCCGTGTGGGTTTCTGACAACAGAGTCCATATTCTTAGGTTTTTTCGGTAAAGTCACGTAGGTAAAACATCAAAATTAATAAAAAATAAAATAAAATAAAGATCACGACGTTTCGGAGGCAACAGAGTCCACTTTCTAATGTTGATCGACGCCCGCTACTCGAACTTTTTGTAGCAGTATGGCGAACGGTGGATGTTGTATATGTCACGGTCACTAACACCTAGAACATATGTCTGCCCAATTGTGCCATTTACTGACACATTTACGAGACGCATGCACGAGGCGTCTATCAATTAATCAATTAACCGCCCCACCCTCCCCAGATGTTTAGTGAAGCTGCCATAAGTTTACTGTGCAAATTCATGCACGAATCAATGATTTGTGTGTAGTTGTTGTTGTCTGTGCTGTTGTTTCCGTCTCATGCGTGCAGTCTTGTCCGTGCTAGTACCCTGACAATTAGCATTTTGTATGAATGTTTTACGATCCATCCGTGCGTGGGTAAATCTTAAGAAACGATTTTAATCAGTGAGTGGATACATCACAATTACGATGCTCACACAACGAAATCAGGGAGCTTTCATGCCAGTTTCAAATGATGTCTGGCGATAAAACTCGGAGGTGTTAAGATGTTCAAACACCAAATATAAACCTTTTGCAAGGAATCAAGTCCGCATTGACCACACACAGACGACTTCGTGGTGAGCATGCAAACGAAACATGCTCTGGTCGCCTTTTGGCGTTGTTCTCAGCACGGTTGGCTACGTAGTCGTTGCTTTGGAGGCAAAAGTGAGAAAGCGTGTGGGTTGCCCTGAAGAAGGTGGCTGTCTCTGGTGTAGACCAGTCAGTTTCAAAGCCTTTGCATATATTATCAGAGCACGTCTGTTTGCATATTCACCACAATTACACGTGGTTAATGCAGACTTGATTCTTTGCAGCATATTTTGTATTTGGTGTTTGAGCATCTTAGCACCTAACGAGTTTTATTGCCAGGCAGGGTAAAAACCTGTTCTTACCAATGTGTTCATACAACTAAATCTATTCAGCCTGGCGAGTCGTTGTTGGTTGTTGCGTTGTTGCGTTGGTGCGGTGAGTGAGCGTGTGTGTTCCACACACAACACAACAGAGGTCCCCCACATAGCCTCATCAGACTGCAGGGGCAAGGGCTGTTAGCGAGCAGCACCTACACAGACTTGAGGCGGCACGCGAGGTTAAAGGGGTGGCCAGAAACACTCCCGGTTACGCATTTGAGGCTGAGTCCACCTAGGGGAGGCCCAGTTCAAATTAACGTCACCGGTGGTGGTTCACGGTGCAGTGTCCTAATTGCTGCAAAGACAAAGATCCCCCCTATAGCCTGAAGAGACTGTTGGGGCAAGTGCTGTTAACGAGTAGCACCTATGAAGACTGGAGCTCCCATGTTCGCGAGGAGCGCCTATGAAGGCCAGCACGACACTCTGCCACCTTTGTCTCCCTCGTGGTGATGTTTACACGCCACATCCAGGAACTCATGTGAGGCTCAGTCGCCCTGGGCAGCCTCGGAATGAGTTCAGGTTATTCACCACAGGTGTTGGGCCGTGAGCGGGAATCGAACTCAGGTGGCCGGGTTCATGGGTTCGTAGCGCAGCGCGCTAACCGCAGCGCCACCGCTCAGCACTACCACGCACGCTCACTCGGAGTGCGAGGCACAGCAGTCCAGGCAGGGTAAACAGGGGACCTTTGTAAATGCTTCTGCGTTTGAGTGAGTGAGTGTGTGCGCGTGTGGCTGAATGCACTGTGGGTCCGTGCGTATCTGGCCGCGTATCTTGGAAAGACCTGTCAATCAAAATGGTGACTCTTTCCCTTTCAGATGTAATTGTTTTTTCTCCTCCCCCCCCCCCTAATTGTATTATCCTTTGCCAAGTTGCTGAAATGGCAAAACGTTAGTATATGCGGCATATACACGCACACACACACGAGTCCACTCCTAACTTACATTTTACATTGTTTTTTAGAATGATTTTTTTTAAGTCTATATATATAGAAGAAGAAGAAATCAACTTCTCCATCGGTCAAAAATATTGAATCCTCTGCATGTCCATATCTGGCTTACTTTCCTACTTTCTCATGCAATGGCACAATGTGTGCCGTCCGTCAGGTGTAAATATCGCGCTGCGTGTCCCCAGCCACGAAGTCAAAACGTGCCCTTTGCCCGTGGTGAGTGCAACAGCTACATTTGACCACGGGCAGCCAGGGCTTGGTGGACTCCGCACAGAATCCGGCGGATAGGATGAAGAGCATGTGGGCCGCTGTTCAATCTGAACGTTGAGGCATCGTCCCCTCGTATGCTTGGCATTTCTCTCCGATGATCAAATTCCATCCCGCGAGGTAGAGTGTCACTGCTAAAATAAAGAGAGAGAGAGAGCTGACGTGCAGCTCCACCTGAACTTGTCGCTTTTGACTCGCACGTGTTTCATTTACAACCCTAAATTGCCTCTCTTGTTACCTGTGCAGTGATCCTTTAAGGACGCTCTTGTTAGCTGCTGCAGTGTCCCCTTAAGGACGTTCTTTTTACCTGTGCAGTGCCTCTTAAGGACGCTCTTGTTACCTGTGCAGTGCCCCCTTAAGGGTGCTCTTGTTACCTGTGCAGTGCCCCTTAAGGACGCTCTTGTTACCTGTGCAGTGCCCCTTAAGGACGCTCTTGTTACCTGTGCAGTGTCCCCTTAAGGACGTTCTTGTTACCTGTGCAGTGTCCCCTTAAGGATGATCTTGTTACCTGTGCAGTGTCCCCTTAAGGACGTTCTTGTTAGCTGTGCAGTGCCCCCTTAAGGACGCTCTTGTTACCTGTGGAGTGTCCCCTTAAGGATGCTCTTGTTACCTGTGGAGTGTCCCCTTAAGGATGCTCTTGTTACCTGTGCAGTGCCCCCTTAAGGACGCTCTTGTTACCTGTGGAGTGTCCCCTTAAGGACGCTCTTGTTACCTGTGTAGTGCCCCTTAAGGACGCTCTTGTTACCTGTGCAGTGCCCCTTTAGGACGCTGTTGTCACCTGTACAGTGTCCCCTTAAGGACGTTCTTGTTACCTGTGCAGTGCCCCTTAAGGACGTTCTTGTTACCTGTGCAGTGTCCCTTAAGGATGCTCTTGTTACCTGTGCAGTGTCCCTTTAAGAACGCTCTTCTCAAACTCTTTTTTCGGTAAAGTCACGTTGGTATAAAATAAAATAAATCACGACGTTTCAAGCGCAACATAAGCGTCCTTTGCAACGTTGACGTTCTTTTTTTCTGTTGGTTGCTGCTGTGCTCACGCAGCACGGATCTTCCGTGCAACTTAGGCCAGGTAGCTGGCTACACAGGTCCGTCCGTCCAACAAATAAAATCAACTTAAAATTCCCGTTTAACGGCCAAGGACCCGAATTGTAGGACCCCTCTTCTGATCTCCCGCATACCAATACTACTTGGCTGCGTGAGCCCATGTTTTTGACTTCGTGTTATAATTTAGAGGTCTACGATGGTCTAACATTCGAGACGAAGCCATTCACACCTTCCACATCGTGTTGAATTGACTATTCGGTAATGATTAAGTTCTCAAATCAATACTTAGTGAAGCCTTGCTCTGCGTGAATAGTCGATTGATCACGCGTGGAATTTGTGGTGCTATCCATATATCACGAACACGTCTTTGTTATAAATAAGGATTTGCACACGGATATTTTGATTCCAGCGTTGTGAGCATAGTCATCATTTTAATTGTATTTTTTAGCATCATCTCTCTTCTAGAGAGATATTCTGTGAATCGTTGAACGATAGATTGCCGTAATTTATAGTTTACTTTCTGCTGAAACTTTTAAACAACACTCACAAGCCATACATACCAAATGAATGTTGAAAATTATTTAGCCTAATCAGATCCAATTGTATTAATTATATTTTTTCACAAAATTAAACCTTCATTCGTGTTGTAATAATTTCCATTTGAAAGGCGCATTTCATTTGTATATGCTAAAAGACACAGTTAGGTTTATTTATTTTTATAATCGGTAATTAAAGTTGTAATTCGAATTAGAACATGCTTGCCCTAGTTCACCAGTTGGTTTTGTTTTTAATGTTGACTTTACAGCCAACAGTATGCTGTGGCAATGCCCTCCAGCATTTTAAAATGGATACTGAAATAAAACTTCTGACCACATTTCAACAGGATATCTAAATTATTAACTAAACTATTTTTTATTTCACCAGGTAAGGCCCACTGAGCTATTTAGCTATTTTTTCAGAAGCGACCTGGCCACAAACGATAGCTCAACGAAAGTGGCTCATCACGTGGGCATTCATAGCGGCAGCCACAAATACTCCTCGTGCATGATTTTAAATGTAGAGAGAGAAATCCACGCGACCACAGAGCAAACATGCAAACTCCAAATATACAGCAGCAGGCGTCAGGGTCGGGATCGAACCCACGATCTCCTGCGTACCAGGCGAGAGAGTTAACATCTCGCCTACGTGGTATCGTTGAATAGCATTAAATGTTTCTACCAGAAAAAAAATACACAATCAATGTCACCATGAACACAACCTTCGAGCAGAACAAATATCGCAAGGGTTTTTTTGGCCCACCATCCACCCTTTGTCGATGAAAATGGATACACCACTTTGTAGGAAATCAACAGCAGTTGTCCTCTGGATAGATTTGCCATCACCATAATTGCGTACAATTTACAGTTGTGAATTAGGACTGGCAGTGGAAATTAGGATAATAAAACAGTCGGTATTATTGCACACAGTGACGCACAGACTTGCAGACTGACACAACATTTCTGCCACAGAGCTGTGTTGGTGTCTGTTTTGGTGAAGGCTGATTGCCAACGCCATTAGCCTCACACTCAACAGTTGCATCTAGTTACGACGAAGAATGTGCGGAAACCGTGTATTTTCCTACGTGGTCATTGAACTACTTTAATCTGGAATAGCAAGGTTCAAGGAAAGACAACAGTACGATACGGTGACTTACATGGGCATTCATTTATGCAATCATCGTTATTATAAACTTTTTTGTCGTGAGCCAGCAGTGGAAATTCAACATTCCTGTTGCTGTGTTCATCGTTATTATCAACTTTGTGATTCTAAACAGGTGGTCAAAATTCAACATTATTATGGCGTTGGTATCTTCTTGGTTCTTTCGGTAAAATCACAACAGACCTGGTCTTCACCTGAGGACGGCTGCTTGCGTTGTGGCCGACACGTCGTGATAATTATTTTATTATGTTTTTTTTTATTTTATTATTGTATTACTTCCCTTCTACGTGACTTTACCGAAAGAACCAAGAAGATGAATCCCTGCAGTCACGAAAGCTTGAAATCGAAATTTATGGCGTTGGTAGTTTGAATGGCACAACGGCTTTGAGGCGTGCACAATTGAAACAAGATTTAATTTTTTTTACAAATGTGATTCATGTCTAACCAATCAAATGCGATGGCTGCCTTTGAAAGAAAAGCCACAGTAGGCATGCACTCAGGGGGTAAGGCAGTTACCGTGCCTTAGATGTGTAAATATTACAATTTCTCGAACCTTTTAAATACGATCTGCTTAATCTTCCATTGCGGCATTACAGTCCTTTATTAATTTAAGAGGTTTGTTATTTTTGTCTCGCACAATGCATATTTTAACACTTTTACTCCACCTGTTATTTTACGGAGTGGGTAATTTTGAGTGGGAGCATAATTGCGAGATTCCTGCGGCGATACTGGCCCCCGCCATATGAAGGTGGAATTTCTCTGGCAGCGCAGGAGCGCCGGGTCACAGGAGCTCCGGTTGACACTCATCTCCATTTTTCTGGCCCTGACATTTGGGCTTTTGTCCTCCTCGCTCTGCCACCGTCGACCAGCCGGGCGGTTGATGCGAGCGGAGCTCTTGTCCCGCTGGTGGAAAGGAATGTCCTCCCGCCTTGTTCATGACAACGTTGACAACAGTGCCGTTTGCGGCTGGCCCCCTGACGTCTTGGGCCTTTTGGCCCTGTGCTCGGCGACGGTGTAAAAAGTGGCAACATCTTACAACGTTTAGCACCTCCGATGGGCACGGTTGGCTACGTACGGTGCAAAAGAAGTTCAACGTACATATACATACGTTTAATGCAAGGAATTGTGTTTACATTTTCACCCTCAGTTTCAACTGCATAATGGATAGCTGCTTAATTTGTTCTAAGCTATATGCATGCTTTGCCACTTCACCTATTTAAGCGGTGGACAGCTGCCAATCTTTAAACCTTCTAATCTAGAGTTAATTCTTAAATCTTTAAACCTCTTTAACCATGTTCTGGCTATCAAAGATAATCATATAGAGGGAAGATTTGTGAGTTCAAATCTTGGTTTGAAATTCACAACCGATTATCCTTCCACGGAGGTAGTTAACGCCTCGCTGTGGCGAGATGTTAACGACCTCGCCTGGTATACAGGAGGTCGTGGGTTTGATCCCGACCCTGATGCCTGGAAATTTGTAGTTTGCGTGTCTCTCTGTCCCTGAGGTCGTGTGGATTTTTTTCCTGGGCCTCCGGTTTTCCCCTCCACATTTAGAATCAACATCACACGTTTAACAGTAGTTGGCTGCCATGAATTTCCACGTGATAAGCTACTTCGTAGAGGCATAATTTGTGGCCAGGTTGCTTCTGAAAAAGAGCTATACAGCTCAGCGGGCCTTACCTGTTAAAATAAAACGTCTTCGTTTAGTTTGTAATAGTTTCTAGGGTAAAAAAAAATGCGTATATTTCTTCTTGGGCTATGGGTAGCAACATGAGATGAGCATCTCTTTTGAGCAGGGAGACACATTTATATCGCTTTGACATGCTTTACTCGATAAGGGCATTTCAACACGACGGTAATGAATTCGACGTGTAACACGCCGTTGCACAGCCTTCACTCGCCGTCGAGGGAAGAGAGGGAGAACGACTCGGATGCGCGAGGAGGAACCACAGACAAGCAGGAAGGTAGCGGCCACACCATAAGCCGGTGCCAACAATTGCCCAAGCTCTGTGGCCCTCTGTACGCGAAGGTGTTATCGCCCCAATTGGTGAGTGGATTACGCGTAGGAGGAAACCAGTAGCTCACGGACGAAAACCCGCGAGGGGGCAACGCTCTATCCCATACAGACAAAACATGTTTCTCTACCACCTCCTGGCAAGCCAGGGTATTAGCTTGCCACCTCGACGCCCACGGGAAGTGAGTTTCACAGTGGTCTGTGTGATCCACTATGCCTCTACAGTGCTGAGTGTGCATAGCCACTAATTTGATGATTCAGTCGTCCCATATCCCTCTAAACCTCACCTCCCCTGCAAAGTTTGAGTTTATCTTTGCGAACAAATTACATTTACATCGCCTCACGTCGATGAGTTTTGCGTGTGTGTAAAGTCACATGCAAGAGGTTTCGAATGGATGGACGGATGAGCAGACACGATTTAATTAATATTTCATATGAATACATTGCTCACACCAGCTGGGCTTCCTCCAGCCATGCACTTCTTGCAACTGGCTTTGTTGGACCTCAAGCGTTCACAGTCTAACCCTTAAAATTGTAAAGGCGTTTCAGTCTGTCTTTATAACCCGCGGGCATGAACAGCGAACCCTTAAAATATCGGGGATGTCAGTTCTCTTCTGAGCCGCGGGTATTGTTGGTGTACGTGTCATTGCTTGTTTGCTATCTGCGGCAATTGACACCCTGAGCACTCACGCCAATGATGCGTTCCGTTCCCAAGGGATTTTTCCAGGTTAAAAAACAAAATAATTCTTAAAATAAGTAACGTAAGTAAATCTTAATTTACAAATGAACCGCCGTATCACTAAAGGTGCCCTGGTATGTGTCAACGTACATGCCTTTCATCTTGATTTAAAGCTTTCGTGACTGCAGAAATCCATACTCTTTGGTTCTTTCGGTAAAGTCACGTAGGTAGAAAAATAAAATAAAACAAATCACGACGTTTCGATCGCAACACAAGCAATCCTCATCAGGTGGAGAGAGCTGCCGTGGCAGGAGGTTATCTCGGTAAGAAAGGGGGGAGGAGTAATCCACTGCTGGCTGCAGATCTTGAGGGTTATTTGACCATACTTTACCAGGCTGGTCAGTGCGGGTTGGTATGTGAAAAAAAGTTACTGTGATATTTTGTGCATCCGAGCTCTAAGAAGGCACTTGCCGTGAACCTGCGCTCCCCGCACAGTCTAGACGCGTGCACTTTAAAAATGGGTGTTTTGTTCGCTCAGTGGAAGCTTAATACATTGCTGCTGCACCTTGTCTAATTAACATTGTTTAGATAGATGAATAGACCCTCAGAGCACTTACCAAAGTAATAAACAACATTGGAAGGGCATGCTTTTCGAAAAACCGTCACTTTTATCACCTCCTGTGCTGCTAGTAATGGGAAAGAACGGAGGCTTATTTATCTACACTTTTCGCGTCGTGCAAAATAAACAAAATTCCATCCGTTGGTGGAATTGAACGACGGGGAGGGAATGTTTTTTTTTTGTAGATGGAGGTCAGGTCGCGAAGACGGCTATCGGAGTGGTGCCCAGTTGTCGGCGACCAATGAGAAGATCCGGAGCCAGAGGGTGATAGTGTCACATGTCCGATGTGCAAAAGCTGTGAGATCTAGCAAAAATCAATGGAGTCGGGCAGTGGTGGCTATGCAAGTGGCCTGCAATCCATCGGCCAGCCAACTCGGTCAGTCAACCCGTGGCACCTGGGTCTGTCCCGTGACCTCCTGCCAGCGGGCGTTCGACACTTCACGTGGCCTCAACGTGCACGTAGCTTGGAACGAGCGCCGTGGTGACGTCACCGCCACTTGGTGGCGAATGGCGGTTGTTGTTGTTGTTGTTGTAGCAATCCAGCACCGTGGAGGCAGTGAAACTCTTTTCTCGTGGGCGTCCAGGAGGTGCCGTGCCCTGGGCTTGGCAGGAGAAGGCGGTACGGAAAATGTGGACTCCACCTGTTTCGTCCGGATGGGATAGCGGGTACCCTCGCCACACGTGAGCTCTCTCTGGGTGTTCCGGCTTCCTCCCACATGCATGCAAAACGCCCAATAATTAGCCGATGACACCTTAGCATATAGAGGACCACAGAGCTTGGGGCGGGGGAAATTTGGCAGGAGCTCACATCGTGGCTGCTGCCTTTGCCCCTTGTCTGTGGTTCCTCGCGCCTCCGCGTTCCTCTCTCTCTCCCTTCCAGAGTTAACGACCACTCTTGCGTCTCCCGTGTTACAAGTCACAATTAGTATTACTACTACTGTACTACAGCAGTGGCAACGAATGGAGCGATCAATGACGTTGGCTATCACAACTCCCTTGGTCATGGTTGTCTTTGATACATGCAACGCTCTTGACACTCCACTCCAGTGCCTTGCTGTTGTGGACCAACACAAACATAATTCCAGCGCGCCTGTTTTCTGAGCAGTTTTCGAACTGTTTAAATGAGCTCTGTGAACGTAGAGCCGCATTTACTGACGGAAACTAAATTAATGTTATAAAATTCATGGTTACTTTTTAATGTTTTTTTTTACAGTTTTAACGGAGGATAATAATTTGCAGTACGAGGCACGGCATGTTCGTGAATTTGTCCCAGTCACTTTTGAGTAATATCTGCCTGTTAGCAGGAAGATCTGTCTACTGAAGGGTGATCAGGCTTGTGACAGTACAGCTCTCAGACTACGGAACACTTTGCCTCTGGGTAGCAAGACAACCAGAGCCGTTAGCGCTGTTTAATTCTGTCTTGGTAACGCACCTCTTTAGATTCGCCTTCATATCCCTTGTTCTGGCCGTTTGCCCTGCAGGTTCTGTTTGCTTCCTGCTTTCCATATATGGCACATTTGGGCTCTACGGACGAAACGCGCCTTACCAATGTGTGTTTGTTGCTATTATTACGACTACACATTTTATCAAACAGGGAAATATATGGAAGCACGACCGTGGGTTTAATATGGACTGGGTGCTCAGATCACCTAGGCCATATCCTCCTCAGTGTTGCACAACATCATTGCACTGGTTCTAGATTTAGGTCAATCTTGCTTGAATGCCGTGCAGTTTAAAATGTGTTTGCTAATTCGGCTAGCTGCTGCTTTTTGCATGTCGAACATCGTAACTCATATTGTTTTACAGCACTTCCCGCTGTCACTCTTACATGCCCTCAAGAGTAATTGAATGTGTGTTTGAGCTTCTCCCTATCGCTATTACAGTGCATGCCCGCTCCGTCAGTGCTGTGCTTGGCTTGTTCTCTCCCTCTCTTGCCGCCTTGCTGATGCAACGCATGCCACTACGGGTGGGCCGGGTCGCATCGACGGGGCGAAAGCATTCCACCGACACCTCAGATCCCGACTACAAATCTAGGTAGCCAGCTATCGTTAAATCCAGGTTCGTCAGTGCATAAAGTCGATGGTTGCAGCCCAGACACAATCGTGGCACCAATTCAACAACAACCACAACAACAAAACGCATAATTTTAAATTTGCCTTTAACTTAGTTGCGCATAGCCCAGCCGATGTAAAGTTAAAAGGCTGACATGCAAAGTGTCGAACTAACGCACTCCTTCCGTGAGAGGGTACCAGGTGGCTCAGAGGTCAGCGTCCTGAGCCGGCACTGCAGAGGAGGCCCTGGGATTAGAGCCTCCTGGGGGGATAAAAGAGCTGCTGAGTTGAGTGTCTCGTCATCATCATCATCATCACCGTCACCGTTGTCGTCGTCGTCATGAATTATTGATCCCGTACCTCCCATTCGGTACCTCACGAGGTACCAGGGCAAAGGGGTTGATGAGCAAAAAAAATGTACTCGGTCAGGAAGTGGTTGCTGGCCAAGTAGAATGTCCAGCGACTACACAGGACAGACATATTACCCCATAGTCGAGGGAAGAGCAAATTACGAACGAAAATATTTTTCATTATTCTCTGTTTGTCCACATCTTTTTGAGTTATTCATATGCTATCTGTAAATTGTGTCTTTCATTTAGCCTTTGCTTTAATGTATTATTATTGTTGATCTCAGCCTGCCCACCAGTGACAGCACGAGAATAGCATCTTATATAACTCGGTTGTAGAATAATTTAATCTGAAAATTAATAACGATACTCTTGGTGAGACTGTCATTCAACGATCTCAGCAGAGCTGGTATGAACGTGTTATGTTAATAATTCAAAAAAGACGGCCGCTTGAAGTCCGTTTTCAGAATAATTCTTGAGAAAAATTGCCTCTGCGAGCGCTTGCACTGACAGATGGGACACACAGCCCTGTGAGATCCTCACTCATTACGTGACGACGAGTACCATAAATGTAAAACTTGAACATTTGTTTGACGACAAAAGAGAGCTCGCGAAACAAAGTTTCATTCTTGGCACGACATAATTCAAATATCACATTCGGAATACATTTGCCGATGCGTTCTGTGTCATGATAGCTCGTACTGTAAAGGAATCTATTGGAAAATCTGATACTGAAGGCAAATGTGTTTTTGTATCGAGTAAAGTTTACTCATTGACAGATATTACTCACTTTGTTTTTTCTAACCGTTCTTTGATGCATACAAAGCAGTCCTCTGCATGGAAGAAAGAAAGAAAAACTTATTTCCCTAAGTGCTCATATGCTCTCAGCTACAGACCACTCTGAATGTTATGGGTGGGGTATCACAGCGAAAGGCCACACACAGCTAAACCATGGGGCTCCTGAAAGTCGCTCCAACAACGGTGGCAATAAATCAAGTAAATTCTGCTGCAGTGGCAGCAGCAAGATTTATAAACCTCGGTTAATGTAACCGGTTTCCTTTGGGGTTCGATTTTTATGCAGGTATAACATCAATGTTTAACTATAATCCTCCACCACCCGACAAAGCCAATAAACTTGTCACGTGGGCAAACATGGACATTGATTTGGTTTATGAACGAAACCGCATGGAATGTTGACAATTCATACACGACGTTTCGCAGGAGATTACATCCAGCATCGTCAGGTTGTTAACTGCGAGCTCGGATATTGTGTGGCATTATGCCGACGCAACACCTCGCCACGGTAGCAAGATGTCAACTCCCTCGCCTTGTATGCAGGACGTCGTGGGCTGCATCCCGACCCTGGCACCTGTATATTTGGAGTTTGTATGTTCTACCCAATGGTCGCGTGGATTTTTCTCCTGATCCTCCGGTTTTTCCCTCCACATTTAGAATCGGAATGCATTTAGAGTATTTGGCTGCTTTCAATGTCCGCATGATGAGCCGCCACTTCGTGTGATGGCCAGGTTGCTTCTGGGAAAAGAGCTGTGTAGCTCAAGTGGGCCTTGCACCTGGTGATATAAAACAAATTGTTGCTTCGTAATACTTATCAATATTGGCCGCGAAAGCCTACGCACTGCATCCTGTTCAGAGACAAGGTTGACCTTTGACCGAGAGCACTTCACTTGCCAGTGGTCGTGCAGCATCTATTCCCTCGCTCAGTGCCGGAAGAAGCCTCTCTTGTGGCTGAAGCTCCTACGGTTCGCTTTAAGTGTGGCTCCCGCTCGTGGCGACCGCACGGCTGCTGGCGGAGGTGCCAGTCGTGTGGGGTGATGACACGTATCCCTTCGGGGGCGCGTGGGTAGTGGGGAGGGCGGTCCTGTCCACCCTCTGCAGACATTGAAGATCCCGTGTCTCTCCCGGATGAAAGCAATGCGACGTTAACCCCCGGTGGCCTGGATAAAATACAACCGCGGCTTAATAATAAGCTCTTGAGTCTGGCCACATTTCGCTCCCCGAGCATGAATAATTCGCCAAATAAATTCTCCCTCCCTTTGAGGGCCGGACGTCTCGGCGAATGAGATGCGCACCACCTCAGTGGAAAATATTGGCCAGTAAATATATTACAAATAAATGCATTCTTCTTCATTATCCACCGTCCATCTACCACTGGGTGATGACCTTTCATCCTTCTTTCAAATGCCCTTCTTTTCGTCAGGCTTTCCCGTAATGCTGCTTTTTTTTCCTTATTCCATATTCTGATTTCATCTCTCCAATCCCACTACGCCGTCGTCTTGTCTGTGTACAATCTCTGGGGTTAAGGAAGCACGCAGGTCCACTTTAGGGCTTGGAATTGAGTTTCGGGAGTGTGGGTTCTTGTAAACGGCGTCATGTTTTCACACAGTCGCGGTGAATCCATTCAGAGTAAGATTTTCGGACAACTTAAAACGTCTTACCCCAGATCACGATTGAACTTTTCACTTATCCTGGTCTCTTTGAGTTCCCACCTGGTTAGGCAGAAAAAACGTAACTTTAAGGGTCTGTGGTGTCGCGTGCCTGGGAAACGTGAGCCGTGAGAATGGGGTTGGTGGATTACGCAGAGATCATGTGTTTGAGAAATGTCTCTGAACAGCACGGTTATGATAAGCGTCAGGACAGAACCGGGGTTGGTGACCAATGTGTGTGAGCCTCAGTCATCTCCCCTCATATTCGAGAGTTTTCTCTGGAGCACTCCCACGTTTTTTTCCTGCATGCAACAAACAATCCAAAGACGGAATTTGCTAAAAGGAAGCAAACTTGACCATTATGCAAATCCTAACTTTTTATTCCATTATATTATTGGGTAACTTTACGCGGGAATTTAACGGGTAATAGCAATTTATTTAGGACTTTAACAATTGTGCTCTTGTTATTTCAGAACTCTTCTGACATGAGATAAAATTATATATGTTTAAGCAAACCATGGTAATCGTGATATAAGTTATTATTTTTTTAAACAGACAATACATTGTGTGAATGTTCAACTTCTTTCACTACCGTACGTAGCCAACCAATGACCAGTGGACATGGTTCCTTATGATACGCCATCGTATCCCAGCAACCCCAAATAGGAAGGCGTTCATCCAGCAGTGGATCGATGAGGGCTGACGATGAGGCTAACATTTTAGCCAATGTACATTGATGTGTGGCAAACCACGATTTACAGAGCATTAAGAAGCATTTGAGATGGGCTACAATACATTCAATAATAATACGATTTATTTTTTCATGCCATCATCGATCACCACGCTCTGGTGATGGACAGGTGGCTCCGACGTCGTAGTGTTGAGTCAGGGCTGCTCACATCCTGGGCTCCAATCTGCACAGCCACCTCTGATGAACCCTTTCACCGTTCCGAGACGCCTGCAAGTTGCAGGATGCGGGTCCCGTTCGCAGCTGGATCTCTGATCGCGCCGTTGTTTTTAAAGACGTTGCTACTCACCGCAGAGAACCGAAGCGACACTACCGCACTCTACGATAGCCGGGTACAAAATGTGCCACACGCCCTCCCTCATGGCCTTGTGGGAGCCTCGGTACCGATAAAGTTACTTTACAACCGTACGCATACTCCATCGGAATGGGAAGGGGTTAAGCGGGGTCCTTATGCGCGGTGATGTGGCAGTCTCATCGATGAGCCGGTGGGCCCGGCCTAATCACCAATGACAAAAAAATAATCCGTAGTTGTACAACTTCCGTGCAATGAATAATAAGAGCCCAAACAAATTATTATAATTTTTTTGTGAAAAGGCTTGTGAACAAAAGTCCTCGACAGCCCTCCACAATCATAATCAGAATCTTTATTTAGACCGGAGGAATCCGATGAGCTTCAAACTCTTTTACACGAGTGTCCAGTCGTTCACAGATGTCAAGTTGACCCTCTGGCACGTGTGGCACACTCCGTCCAGTGGGATCTATAAATTAATTCTTCGTCTTCTGACGATGAGGATGGTATAATTTGAATGCGTTTTAAGGGGTCGGACAGGCTGCGATCAGCTCGCTAAGCTGGCGATGTGTCACTCAACCACGAGTTGCTGCCCAGATTCAAACCCAGGATCTTAGCGCGAGCTCGCCCGGTGCTCTAACAAAGGCATCACGAGCCCCGTGAGCCGTGCGGCCACCGTGACTAGTGCCGCGTCATATCGTGCGCCTTCTGAAGGGCTCTTCACTGCCGCGAGTCAAACGCCAAACCGCTTTCGCTGTCCCTAGTCTGTCGTCTGAAGGCCACTGAAGAACAAGCTGTGATATTTACATCTGCTCTCATAGACCCCCTGCCGCTGTAGTGCAACGAGCAGCCAGATGCTGCAGCCAGTTCATGGCACGCGCGCAAAGACGCGTGCTCCCCCCGCGTTGCCGGGGGACGCTCGCAACCAGCGATTACGGCCGGCAGGAGGGCGTTGCCGTGCCGACTCGGTCCCCCTCCTCCGGTGCTGATGTTTACTCACCGACCGGGTTGACCCACGGGGAGTGGGGAGGAGGTCCAGATGGCCACGAACCCACCAGGCACCGTAGCCACTGCCTGCAGGTTGGGGGTGCACTGCTAGAGACGTAATAGTTGCGGTGGTTATGGGTCATAAAACTATTTTGAAAACCAGGCGAGGCCCCACTGAGCTGTGTAGTTCTTTTTGTCAGAAGCTACCTGGCCGCAAATGATAGCTCAACGAAGTGGCTTGTCAAGTTCATAGCAGCAGCCAAATACTGTTAAACGCGTGATGTTGATTCTAAATGTGAAGGGATAAACCGGAGGACCCGGGGAAAAATCCATGCGATCGCGGGGAGAACATGCAAGCTCCAAATATACAGCAGGCATCAGGGTCGGGATCAAACACACGACCTCCTGTATACCAGGCGAGGGAGTTAACGTCTCGCCATCGCGGCGCATTTATAATTATGAAGCGCAGAGAGGCTAATTGTTTGCTATCGTTAACTAGTACTGAACGTGTTTTCCACGACAGCAGTGTAAGCTTATGACGAAATAAACAAAGTTATCCGAGAATTTCAATTCCAAATGCCCCAATCCCATTGACACTGATGACAGTCTGCAATAGTCTGAAGAAATACTGTGACGCTACGGATCCTATACCACGTACATATATACTGCGGCAGAATTCCTCTCATCCGTGCTGATGTGGGGAGACAAACTTTGCTGTGTCCGATATCCGTGGGTTCAGCGCGGGCATGGTGAACTCACAGCACAGTGAGAGGGGGAGTCTTTGACTGTGTGCATCTGTGTGTGTTTACCGTGTAGGTTGGAGCGGTGGGTCAGCGGTTAGCGCGCTGCGATACGAACGCCGCGACCCGGGTTCGATTGCTTCTCGCAGCCAACACCGGTGACGATTATCTGAACCGGTCGTGGGCCCTCCCCTAGGTTGACTCAGCCTCAAATGAGTACCGGTGCGCTGTGTAAACATCGCCACGAGGGAGACAAAGGCGGCCGGGCGTGGTGCTGGCCACCCACCCCCTCGTGTTTCATGCTGACCTTCATAGGTGCTACTCGCTAACAGCACTTGCCCCGGTTTCCGAGCGAACACATTATGAGGTCGCACTCATCACACACACAAAGTGCTCGCCACAAATGAACCACAACACCTCGCTGATCTCGTCAAGGAGCATCAACCATCACGTGGACTCCGGTCATCTTCGCAGCGGCTTTTGGTTAACCATCAAACAAAGGAGGTCACCGCATCACGCGCTTTCAGATGCGCTTCTGCGGCCGTCTGGAACGCTCTTCCTTCCGATGTTAGGAAGCCACTGGGAGCTATGCATATTTAAATAATTCTAAATTGACAAACTAATTTCTTTGGAACTGCTTGTTGTGTTCAGTGTTGTTGTCTTCCCCCCGCACCTCCGATTAGCACGGTTGGCTACGTACGGTGCGAAAGAGGTTCAACATACACACATACGTAGAAGGCTATATCTTTGTCTCTAATGACCGTGTGTATGCTGACGAATGTGATCATGTGTGTGTGCTGGCTTCGTGAATATCTGTTGACTTGTCAATGTGCATATGCACGCGTGTGCTGACTTTAAATGTGTGTCAATATGGATGTTTACCGTGTGTGTGTGTGTGCGTGGAGGTATACTTCAGGATACTTTTCACACGTGCGCGCGTGTGTGTGTCTGAAGATATCCATCGCGCACACGCACACGAATCCAGCGGCCCAAGTTTGATTCCCGCTCACGACCAATTTTGGTGATGAAATTTAGAATCGATCCTGGGCCTCCTCTAGATCGACTCAGCCTTAACTGAGTCCCTGGAGCAGTGTGTAAGCATCAGTACTGGGGAGACAAACGTGCAACCCACCCCCTGCCTGCCTTCACAGGCGCTGCTCCGTGGACAGCACTTGCCCCAACAGTCTGCTGAGGCTATGCAGGGAATCTTTGTCTTTGATCAGGAGTCAATATATTGGGGGTGTCCCTTAGCCATTGATAAACCACGTGGGATTGCCCAGACACGCGTGACACCCACAGTAAGGTTGCCCTCCTGCGTGCCACCGATGTGAGCCGTGGCAGAGAATTTAAGCGGGTGTTTCTGCGCTCATCGCACAGTCAGCAAACCGCTGATTTATATGCTGTCCATTTATTTATACGATATTTGTTTTATTATTGCTCTTGTTAACCAAGAAGAGTCTCGCTAAGTCCCATGGCTCTCCTGGCAACTAAGTACAACGATACCAGGTATTTTTGCAGATGAATAGATTATTGTTACAAAATGTATAGTAGTAGATTAACCTAATTCATGTTTCAATTTAATTGATTTAAAGTTTATTTTGATCGATTTATTGATTCATTATTAGTCTCTTACTCAGATTGTAAATGTTGTGGCTTGGCTCTCCAACACACCGGTTAGTGCTGTCCTAGTGACGAATTGGCCACGTTCTGTTTACGTGACAACCCTTACTAGTTGGCTGTGTCGGGTGGTGGCGGGTTTTAACGACACATTCATATATTTACGCGATCTAACCCAAAAACCTCTTTTGGAGTGTCTTTTTAGATTAGAACGTATTGGTATAATGTAAATTTATTAACGCAAACGCTCCACCACCCAGCGACAGGAAGCCATTCGAATAAAGTTGTCACGTGAGCAATCGCGCCGGTTTATTCGGTTTCGTAGAAATGTTGAAAAGCAAGCGACGTTTTGACAATCCCACCCTCGTTATGAATCATTACATTGGCCGCGAAAGCCCACGAGTGAAACCGATCGAGCGGCTGAAAGGAAGGCACAGACACTGCGGGATCCGCGTCACGTCTGGGCTGACGCACGCACACGGCAACGATGGAATTCTTGAGCGGTTTGTGTCGCTCGTGGAGACGTCGCCGGTCCAATCGTGGCACAGTCGCGACAACGCGGCCCGCACGGAGCCCGTCCTCGGGTTAGATTAAGCGTGCGCATAGCGGCCGCTCAAAATGAACGTAGCGTACGCACGCAACACGTGTGTCTCTGGTCGTGTTTAATTCTGAGAATATTCACTGTTCGCAGTGTGGAGGTGAGCTGCTTTCAAATAAATCCCGGTGCTCGTTTATAAAGTGATATTTTATGATGTGCCAGTTTAAAGGAAATAACAACATTTAACATTTAATCCCACCAAAGGGGACCTCAATAGGCAACGTGAGTGATGCTAATGATTTTATTGTTCCGTGATATAGATATTTCTTTGACACGCTAATAGATCAAAATGAGTTGCTGCTGAGAGAAAACAAACTATCCCGTGACATTTCGCCCCATCCGAGGGGTCATAACGATCTCAAAGGTGCACTCTGGGACCATTATCCCCAAGGTCACCAATGGTGGCATCATGAGTCTGATTGTTCCTGGGAAATGAGCCGAGTGTCTCTACACCTGAATTAGCGTTTAACGCGCCGCTCGTTTACATCCGTGGTCCTTATTTACAAGTTGAAACGCTATATTTTTATTTTTGTTTGGCTCCGGATCGTCTCCGTAGGACGACTGCTGGTGACTTCCTCGTGGATTGGGGTGGGTATTACCCACGCTGGCGGAATGGTATTGACGACAAAAAATTACTGTGGTAGTCGTGGTTTTGAATGTGGACGGTGGGTGAGAATTCAACTCTTGTTCTCGTGATTGGCAGCCCATGTCTGTGCAACATTTTGAATTAACTTGGCCAGTTATATATTACTACTATATTTACCCAAGAATGTCAGTGTGTAACACGCGTGACGTCACTCCACGTCGAACAGCCCCCCTCATTGTAATCATGAAGAAGTGACGTCTTACAAATAGACACCCCCCCCTCCATTAATAATAATTAGCGGGTGACGTCACTCCACATGGCTGGGCGAGGCGCCTCCTCCCCCCTCCACAGCGTCAACTTACAACCCTCACTACAAAGGCAGAACCCTCACGTCACGCGATCTCCGTGACGCTGTTGAGACATCAAAGTAAAAAGGACGTCACGATGAACAAGTGATTATAACCTTAAAATGAAATAGGTCTGTGTCACCGCAGCCTTACAAACTGCGCACGCATTGATGCAATGAATATCACATCGCTGCTCTGCTTTTCGCTTGCAAGCTTCAGATTTACTGCAATACACCCGTCCTTGGACGAGCAAAAGGCTAGTCAATGTTAAATAGTAGTGTAACAATTCACAGCCCCTACAAGTGAAGGACTTTGCTTCGAGATTATAATTTGTCTACATATTGTGCTGCATATATTGGCACGAAAACCCATTGCATACAGCAGCGATTCTTTGTTGCTCTCTGTCAAGTTGCATCCCCCCTTAAGAGAGGGCGAGCACACACACACACACAGAGTGTGGGGTGGATAGCGAACGCTGCACAGACGTCGTTACAAACACCCTTGCCGCAGTGCCTCCTGCAGACACTGCCGCCCTGCTCGCTCAAGGGTCCATCAGCGGCTGACCGGCTGGGCCGTGGTGGTGGTGGTGGCTATGCACGCCTGTAATCCAGCACTGGAGGCGACGGCTGGTGAAACACACGAATACAAATGTTGTGAAACTCCCTTCTCATTGAGAAGCTTGGGGGCGCCACGATGGCGAGATGTTAATCACCTCGCCTGGTATACAGGAGGTTATGGGTTCGATACCGACCCTAACGCCTGTATATTTTAAGTTTGCGTGTTCTCCCAGTGGTCACGTGGATTTTTCTCCAGGTCTGAAGGAAGAGCATTCCAGACAGCCACAGAAGCGCATCTGAAAGCGCCGCGCATAATGCGGTGACCACTGCCTTTGTTCGATGGCGATCCAAAAGCCACGGCGAGGATAAAATATAGTTATAAAGATGAAGTTCGTGTGTGCACGTGGAGTTTGTCTCTCTGTGGGCACACCTAGGCCATGAGTGGATACGTCAGCGTTTCGTCTGCCAGCGACTTGCCTCCGCTTGCCGCAACTCTCGTTGATGTCCCCCAAAGTGGTTAAACCAGGTCGTGGGCAACCAAACATCACAGGTAGAGCCATTTTATTTGAATTCGGGTGACAACAAAAAAAACCTCAATATTTCAAGAGCCCCAATGCACCGTGTGGTGAATACTAGAGACGGTGGTCCGTTAATAACTAACGTCACGAAGCAGTACATTAAAGAACCTGCATGTGTGACTGTAACACGTGGGTTTTTGCAGCCAGTATTATGATTATTCGTTGATGTTTGTGTTAGGCCACTCCATAGTAATCTGGACTAATCTGTGTCACTTAAGGCCCTCTACCAGCAGACACGGCCAAACAAATCAACTTGTCACGTGGTGTACATGCGTTTTAACTGCATTTAGCAGTTATATGCATTGCATGCTATTGCTACATTATGTTGTTAGAATCACATCACAGCGTATCCAGTTGCTAAATGTCCTCATGGGAATTGTCCTTCAACTTGCACGGTGAGTGAGCTGACACAGTAGCGGTTGTGCTGCGTCAGTGGGTGGCGGGATATTAACCATACTTTTGGCCGGTTAATTACATCGCCTACCCGAACAATCTTTCGTAAACGAAGGCGGGGTAAAAGTTAGGTGGACATTCCGGCAAAATATGCATTCACCGAAGCGCCGCTAATATAGTAGAATATTGCGTCAGCAGTTTGCCTGCTGTGTTTGTCTCACCTGATGACGGTTGCTTGTGTTGCGATCGAAACGTCGTGATATCTCTTAATGTTCTCTCTACGTGACTTTACCGAAAGAACCAAAGAGTATGGATTCCTGCAGTCACGAAAGCTTCAAATCAAGATTAGTAGAAAATTGTTTTGCCGCGCGATGAATTCATCGATTGGTAGGAATGAAGTTTTCGTTGGCAGGGTGGTGTGGGAGGAGGAGGGTGTGAAAAAATAATTCGCCAAAATTTCCGCTATTTTCCGTGGAAAAAGTCCTCTCCCATCAACAACACGAATGCGGGTACCCCGATAGATCGCGGAGGCGGGCGATGTGTTAACTCAAGCAGATGTGCCGGATAATAAAATCGCCAGCCCTCGTTAAAGAATGCCTAATGCATAAATAGAGTAATTAATCTGTCCTTGTGAGCGGCACGCGACCGTGGCGGTGCGGGGGGGATGGGGGGGCTCGCACGCGGTGCTTTAAAGTGAAAATAAATTACGGAGGAGTTTGAATGACGCGTCTGCAGTTTTAATCGGAAATACTTTTTTGCGTTTTTAATGGATGCGCTGCGCAGGGTACCACTGGTGCTTGAGACTCTTAGCGTCAAAGGCGGTCTTCGCTATTGCCTCGGTCGGCTTTTGTTTGATCTTCACAACGTCGTATCTGGCGTTGTGTTGACAACGTCAGCCGTGGGGTTAAAGGTTAACTGCCGCTGAGGTAGTCCTCCACCCACCACACCTGCTGCGTGTGTTCTTGTTGACGGTACTCAATTTGGCGAGCACCTTCACCAATAGCAACAAGGTAACTAAGCGGGCAGTGCGCCTCCTTCGCGTATAAAACAAATGTACGTTTTGTTGATACTTCCCATTAAGCAAAAGGCCTTCTGGGAGTGAGCAATTTCAGCATCGTTGGTTCAACGAAACCGAAACTCTGGTGCGGTTTTTGACATTCCCCGTCTCATCAGCATAGTTCGACTTGCTTGAACCAATGCTGGTTTTACTTTTCAAATTTATTTAGTTGAACACGTAGGCTTTGTTCAATGTAATTAGGGATTACATTTCACTTTTTCTCAACGGTCATCATCCAGTAAAATTGTATCGACGGCTCAAACGGGTATGGGGCTTTGCCCAATCTGCATCGGTGGGGCCTGAGCTAGCAATGGAAACTCCGCTTTCCTTTAGCACGACCCCGGTCTCGTCACAGCTTACCCAAAGGTTGACGTCCACCAAAGCGGTACACTTTGATTATTATTTTGTATTTATTTACTCACGTCATTTGCTCCACAGAGCGACGATCAGGGCGAGTTATCTCCTTGAGGATTTGAACTCGTAACCCTGCTGGACTTGCGCCGGAGGGCACGGCGCAAGTCCAGAGGTCGTCTGGGACGCGCGCTTGTGCTTCCGGGATGGGCCGATTGCCAAGACGGGCGTTGGAGTGCTCTCCACGAATCTGGCGACCGAGGGCGTGAACTGAGAGGAAACGGCTGGAGACTGTCATGGCGTGTCCAAAACTAAACTGTTAAAACAATTTTTTATTTTACCAAGTGAGGTCCACAGAAGCGACCTGGCCCACAAGTGATAGCTCAACGAAGTGGCTTACTTATCGTATGGAAATGTATAGCAGCCAAATACTCCAAACTCGTGACGTTGATTCTAAGTGTGGAGGGAAAAAGAACGAGAGGACCCTGAGTAAAATCCACACGACTACGGGAAGATAGACACGCAAACTCCAAATATGCAGACGTCAAGGTCGGGATTGAACCTATGCCCACCTGTGCACCAGGCGAGGGCGTTAACATCGCACCACCGTGGCGTCTACTTGTGTGAGATCTGGCGGAGGGGTATAGAGCGTTGGTAGCGAGTCGTGGTGGTGGTAGTGGTGGCGGTAGTGGCGGCGGTGGTGGTGGTGGCGGCAGCGGTGCCTTTGATCGCGATGACAATCTTCATCTTGACGGCTGCAGTGCTACCCGGTCTGATGTGGCGTGCACATTCGGTAAATTGGCGTGACCCACATCTCTGAATTTAACACTAATTCACGCGTTGTAATGCGTGATTAGCACTTAGAATTGTCCTTAAAATATCCACAGCATTTTGCTTGGGACGAATGTCTTAATTGCGATCACGTTGTTACATGTTTGACTTGCTGTTGGTGTGTTCCGTTCATTTAAGTGTGACCTCATCTCAGGATTCCGCACAAACGGTGGGCGACACGTGCAGCACATACCTTGAGCTTGATGAAGCGGAGGAGAGGGAATTGAGGTGGTTTAGATTTTTTGACAAGCCAACGGTAGAACACCATCGTCCAGAGACGATGGAATGGTAGAGAAGGTGCACGTATTTTGTTGAACGATGTGAGAACTCCGGAGACTGGGATGGCCTCGTTGGTAAAAGTAACCTCAGCTAACTCTACCCTGCCTGGGTATCGAACAAACCGCACTTGGCACGGAGGGTCTCAGCAGTGTGAACAGCCAGAGGAAATGAAAGTTCTTGGCTAAGCTTTTTATTTTTTTTTACAAATCTTGACTACGACGCCGGCGCCGCATGTGGCCCTCACCATTGATCCACCCGCAGGGCATCGGCCACTTTCACCTGGCTGTCCGCCGACAACGTCTGCGACAAACGAGCGGTAGAAACGTCCCCTCTACTCGGCAACCGTCATCGCCGCCATCATAGACGCGTGTCATGCATGCGCGCGCGTGTGTGTGTCTGTGTGTCTGTGTGTGTACGGGGAGCGGTGGTGTAGCGGTTATGAACCCGGCGACCCGGGTTTGATTCCCGCTCGACGCCAACGATTATCTGAACCGGTCCTGGGCCTCCCCTAGGTCGACTCGGCTTCAAATGAGTACCCGGTGCGGTGTGTGAACATCGCCACCGGGTGAGACAAAGGCGGCCGGGCGTAGTGTTGGCCACCCACCCCCTCGTGTGCCGTTCCGGCCTTCGTAGGTGCTCGCTAACGGCACTTGCCCCTACAGTCTGTTAAGGCTACACGGGGGATCTTTGTCTTTGGTGCGTTCTCTCTCCGCAGGATGTCCTCGGTCGTGTCTACCATCGCCCCGCGTCGCAGGATGTGCTTGTTGTGCTCCCCACGGCGGGTCGCTGAGCTGCCGGGCCGACCTCTTCTTCCCCATGCTGCCGCTCTGGCCGTGTTATCCACAGCTCTAGGCCGACTCTTGGTTGGTATTTTGCGTCGCGGTGTGTAAAGCCGGAAGGTTTAAGAAAGAAAATGGTTGAAATAAACATTGGGGGGGGGGGGGGGGGGGGGAAAGTGTCTTTCGTTAATTTTCCGTAACGTCAACCCCTTTTTGAAAGTATCTCAATACAGCGTGAAAGAAAAAATACACATCAATGTTCGCTCACCCTGAGCCATTGGATATTTGAAGATACAGGAATTTGTTTTGTTTGTTAAACAAGGAAGCATTTAAAAAAAAAAACTCTTAAGGAAGCGTTTGTTGTTGTTGTTGATGCTGCTCCGTGTCTTCGGGTTACTTTCTGTTGATGTCTTTCATTGTTGTTGTTGTTGTTTCGGTGTGTGAACGCATTTCGAGATAAGCGCAAACTTTTAAGGGTACAGTTTTAGACTTCTGAAGGCAGCGTAAATGCAGATATACGCACGGAAAACCGTCGGATTGCTTGCAGAAGCGTTTAAGTGATGAAAGTATCGTGAACGCTGGGATATTCCCAGACATTTTGATGTTGCGCTTAATTATATCTACCAGTGGCTATGCGACGGTGAAAGTGTCCTTAGAAGCCATTCGATTACTCTCTTGCAAAATCACCATTTTCACGGAACGTTTTGAAAACCTGGTACAGTATCTGCATAACCGATGTGCATATTCGTTGTTTCAGTTGACATGAAACAGTTTTATTTGCAGTTACAGAGTCACCGCTGGAGCCAACTTTTTTTTATTTCTCGCAAACTTATTCGCAATATCACACACCATGTGCTTCACGGGGTTATGAAAGATAGCCTCCAGCAAGGTGGACCCGAGATTTCCTTCATCCGTCAGTTGCAAAGTTTTGTTCTTGGGGTCATTTGTATGTGCTTGCCAACACCCAGGCACTACCCAAGAAATGTCAATGGCCTGCAACCCTGAATGTGTTTAATCCCATCGGATCTTGGCTGCTGTGTAGTGTTAAGCCTGATTAGCTTTTGGCTTGGTAACCACCAGCGCTTTGCCGGTGGCTTGGGCATATCGCAAGGGCCGTGAGTTTGCAGGTAGATGGAATCGTGGCGATGGGCGTGATCACCACTCACCGCGACCGAGTTTGTGACGTGTCCGTGTGGAGCTGTGAGTTTGAACGCCCCTCATCCAACGCGTGGGTTTTTCACGGGGTGCTCAGTGCCCGCTCCACATGCCACTCGTTATCATCCCAATGGACGGGACCCGATTGGTAAACCTCAGATGGGGGGGTATAACATTCCAGACTTGTGGCTGAGAGCATTGAGACTCACGATGGTGTAGCAACTCTCGGCCACGTGTCCAAGGGATTTGACGTCGTCATTATTCAGCCACGAAAACACCGATTTGTTGTTCTGTTATTGTTTGTTCATAATTACATCGTTAATCATCTGTCGGCAGTCGTTTGCGGCTGAGCATTTACTCACTGCAGTGAGTTGCCTCTCCATTTGAACTCTTCTAGGTGCGGACTAAAGTCTGGGTTGTGTTTTAAAGTCGTGCAACACGTGATCATTACGCAATCCCAGCAGCACGAGGTTCCGCAAGCAGAAATGGGCGTACGTTGATCTCCGTCTCTGACGTTGCTAAAATAGCGCAATGTGCCTTCACAGAGCCAAGAACAAACTGCGTGCATATTACTAATAGGGTTTTTCCCCTTTTTTCTGGCAACAAAACTGATACCTTTTGCAAGGAATCATGCTTACATTAACCACAATACTTGCAGTAAAATGCAAACAAAAAACAATACTCTGATAATTAATGCATTGTCTTTGAAACTGATTGATCCACACCAGAGACAGATTTCTTTGGAGCCTTTGACTGCACGTATTGTGGTTAATGTAAGCATGATTCCTTGCAAAAGGTATCAGTTTTGTTGCCAGAAAAAAAAATGGAAAAACCCTATTAGTATATTTCGGTACTGGCAAAGGAGGCCCCATGATGCGTGATTATTGTCAAGCAGTGGCGTGAGCAGTGGCACGTGACGCAATGTTCATACGCGGGGCAGTCATTTATAAGAGATCGCCCAAAGGTTTTGAGGCCTAAACACAAGCGATTGCATCTCCACGTACAGAACTCACGTGGGCATGGGACTCTGCTCATCTCGATTGGCAGCCCCGAAGCCAGTGAAGGAGGTTCCACATTCGTATAACTCGGGCCAATTCTCTCTTTTAGAAGAAGCAACGCTCAGCGGAACTTGGGGGTTTGTCATCCACTGGTGAGCTGATGGACCGATTTGACCCTTGAGCCAGGGGTGTTTTAAATCGTGACATTGCATTAAATTATAAAAACTAAACAATTTATTTTACCAGGTAAGAGCCCACTGAGCTATGAAGCTCGTTTTCAGAAGCGACCTGGCCACAAATGATAGCTCAACGAAGTCGCTATTCACGTAGAAATTTATAGCAGCCAAATCGCGTGTTTATAATTGTGGAGGGAAAAACCGGAGGACCGGAGAAAAATCCACACGACCACGGGGAGAGAGAGAGAGACACGCAAACTCCAAACACTCAGCAGGCGTCAGGGTCGGGATCGAACCCACGACCTCCTGTGGACTTGGCGATGTAGTTAACGTCTCATCACCATGGCGCATTCATGAGCCATGCGGTTTGATCGCAGCAGCAGCACCCAGATGATGCTGCTACGAAACATATCGCTTCTCTCCATTGCTAAACATAAAGCACAGTCAGAGCCCTGCATATGTAACTGATCATTGTAGTAGCAGCAATAGTGATAATAAGGGCATTGATGTTCGGAGTTGATCTTTCGGAACAGAATATGTCATCTAAAAACGTAACGTGCATACAAACGAGTTTTTGCGTATCCTGCATGCTGTGTATACACGTGCAGTGTGTTTTCTTGAACGAAGAGTCACATATATATATAAAATCTATATATATTTGACTCGTATGCAGGTGGCTCAGCCGTAGGGCTCGTGGCTCGCAATTGGAAGGTTGTGAGTTCAAATCCTGGTCGTGGTTTGACTCGGCCCATCATCCCTCCAGGGTCAATAAAACGGGTACCACTTTGTGGGGAAAGTCGATGGTGGTTGTCCTATGGCCTGACTCGCTCCCTCGTCCGAAGGAGTGTGGCATTGACACAGCTGGCTCAGGGCTGTGAGCAGGAGCTGAGCACCAGTGACTCAATGCTCACTTGAGCTGCATCATTTTAGACGCATCGCCTGCATGCCCCCCGATTAGCATGGTGGGCTACGTCGGTTGCGTCGGAAGTTCAACACACGTACGTACACTCGTGCAATGTGTACAGCCTTCGTGGGTCAACGTCGACATACGTACGAGGCATGTAACGATGCATCGACTCAATGATTAAATACTTTCCGCACATAATCTTACCCGGAGGAATTAAATGTGTACGCATTCATGCTAATTGTATGCGATCCATTAGTCTGTTATATTTCGGCTAATAGACCTGACTAAGCTCGTGGGACAGAAGCAAATACGCAAGAAACAAGATGTGAGATTCGTCAAAACGAGACAATCGGTGAGTGGTTCCTGAATCGGATCGTGACTGCCGGATTTTGGGGCAGTTTCATAGAAGCACCGAGAAGGGGAATCGTTACGCGCCTGGCGTATGCACCAATCGCTTCGTGGTTGCCTGTAATGATTTAGCGTTTATTTCGGTTTGCTTTCTACATTTGCCGTTTGTTAATAAAAGATGCCATTTAAACATCTCGCGCGGTTGGGGTGGGTTTCTCTCTTCTCCAGTGTCCCTTGCGTTTCAAACATTCGCCTTGTTTATTGACCGGTCGGAAGGTCACAGGGACTAATGTAAGCCCTGCGATAAAAAATATATATAATAACTTGGCCGTGAATGTGGCAAAAGAATGCGGCATCAAGCCAGGCCGGTCACTCTGCACGGTGGCGGGGTTTGGGACCTTGCGCCTAGATTTATCACCCTCGTCGTGCTGGTTTGCCGCTTAACAAAAAGGGCTTTCACCAGCGCTGCGAACACAGCGCTGCCTCCCGTGGTGTAACACCCATTCGCGTCGGGGCCTGAGCACTTTACGAGCCGCCGGGTTATTTAAAGCATTCGTCCTGAAGTGATCCGCGGAGGCGCGTTAATGATCTTATTTACAGGGACGTCCGGCCCTCGTAGGAGCAACAAATCACTTGAAAATTATCCACCGCGTCTAAATGTCCACGTTTAGCGAAGACACCGCGGGTCTCGCGCGTGACCATGCCGGGCGGCGGGGGGGTGGCCCTGACGACAACTTTGGCCGCGCTGCCGTGCGCGTGGAAGTGTTTCTTTTTTTCCTCACCCCCCCAAAAAAAGCTCCACGCAGTCCGTTGCATCCGGCCACAGCAGCGCAGTGGCGCTTAACCGGCCGAAGCGGTAGGGCCAGCGAGCGGTTGAGCGAGTGAGCGGGCCCCATCGTAAGGTTCCGAGTTAAAATCCCGGCTCTGGGGGTCGACTCGCTCCATCTTCGCTGCGGTGTCGATACAGCCAGCGACACTTTTGCGGCGAAGTTAATCCCGGTTTGGTTGTCCGATGGAGGAACTCGCCGTCACCATTAGGAACGTGGAATTTCCCGCCACCGACTCAGAGCCTGTGAACAGGAAGTCCGAAGCACCTCTTTTGAGACGATCAAATGACTCCGAGCGACTTGTCGCGGCGAGAAATAAATCGCTTACCGTTTGTTCGCGCTCTCCATTGGCAGCTCGGCGAGCCGGTGGGAAAAGTCCCACGTTCCGCAAAGCTCGCGCTCGTCTCTCCGCGGTGCCAACACTATTTGATGGCAGCGTAAGTTTAAAAAAAATACGTAATAATGATTCACGGTACTACATGCCCCACCCGTGTTAACGAACCGTGGGGAAGGCGCTTTCCCATTCGGCTCGGCTAAGCGGTCGCATTGCGGTGGCTCTTACCCCCAGTCCTGCCGAATTAATGGGAATGTTGCAGCGTGTGACCTGGCTTGACCAGACTCATCTCTGGGAGTTCACTTTCATTTGCGCGCGATTGTCAGTCCCGGCCTGATGGCCTCCTCCTGACACGCCGGTGGTGGCGGCGATGAAAATGCAACGCTCGCCTTGAGGGAGAGCGCGAATGAGCAGAGAGTGTCCGGGTAATTGCCTGGCCCATTTCTCGTTAACGCTGAGAGATTACCAAGGTAATTGGGTGTTTACTCGGCTGGCACCAGTGTCCTTTGCACGCTCGCGAGGACCAATGGAGAGGCGAGAGGTGGTCAAGACACCTCCTGATAGGATGTCAAATATTGGCAGCCACTCTTGGACCCATGCATGCCAACGAGGTCAACGAGATACGTCACCATTCCACAACCCCCTCTGAGTAGGACTCTACTCAGGCTGTCTTTCTGCTCGTTAAGTGAAGCAGCGCAACTCACTACTCTCCCGGACGGCTGGCAAATGTATTACCGAGCTGCAGAATATTTGGAGTTTGTGTGTCTCTCTCCCTGCGGTTGCTGGGATTTTTATCCGGGTCCTCTGGTTTTTCCCTTCACATTTAGAAACGTGCATTTAGGGTATTTGGCTGCTATCAATATCCACGTGATAAGCCACTTCGTTGAGCTATCATTTGTGATAGCCAAGTCGCTTCTGAAAAAGAGCTGTGTAGCTCACTGGGCCTTACCTAGTAAAATAAAGACATAGTTTCGTTGAGAATATGTATAAAGATACGGCACGTTTACGCAAATGTCCACGTGAATACACGTGATTGCCCTCTACACTCATTTTAGTTCAGGGCAGTGATCCAGAGCCGCTGAGGGCAAATGGCACATACACAAAGCAAGGGCCTCTCACTCCTTAGTACAGCCGCTATCAACTAAAACAATCTCAACACATGTGTCAATGACGCTGCCTTAAAATAAACAATATGAATGTGATAGACGGCGTTTAGCGCAACGGCCATTCTCAGCACATCGGATGGGGTCATTGCCTGAAACGTCACCTGTTATACACATTTCCTTTTGCTATTTTTCTTTTAACTGTTGACGAGTGCGAGTTGTGACGTTCGTTTGTGCTTGCACACCGCTGTCAACGCAGCAGCGGGAGCGGCGTGACACCGATATAATCGCTGAGCCAAAACGCTTTTGGAAGCCCTCATGCGGCAGAGGGAAATGCTGTCTCATGGTGATGATCTTCAGTTTCGTAGTTGGTGCACACGGAACTGCTTTGTCACTGACGAGATTTGTTTGGGGGAAGAGCAAAAAGACGACATCGCCTCTATGCATCAAACGAAACAATTGATTGCCGATGATGCTGATGCTGATGCATTTGTCTTGCTGTTGTCCCCAGGCGAGTGACGTAGCGAGGGAAGCCATTTATGTCAAAAGTCATTTTTATTAAATATTTAACATTTGTTCATAAAATCCATTTGTTTGTTCATAAATTAGAAATCAAGTTTGTAAATAAAGAGTAAAATATAGCTGAACCCTTCTTGGTTCTTTCGGTAAAGTCACGTCGAAGGGAAGTAATAAAATAATAAAAATAAAACATAATCAAATAATTCTCACGACGTTTCAGCCACAACGCAAGCAGCCGTCCTCAGGTGAAGACGCTGTCTTCAGACGCTGTCTCCCCGACAGACCTGGTCTTCACCTGAGGACGGCTGCTTGCGTTGTGGCCGAAACGTCGTGAGAATTATTTTATGTTTTATTTTTATTATTTTATTACTTCCCTTCTACGTGACTTTACCGAAAGAACCAAGAAGATGAATCCCTGCAGTCACGAAAGCTTTAAATCGAAATATAGCTGAACGTTTAGAAAACAACACGGAATACACAGTTATTTTAAAACTAACAGTAATTTTTTCGTGCATGCAAGAATAATTTTTTTTTACATTTCTGCGACAGTGAGGGGTCTGCCTCAACGAAACTATTTTTTTTTTATATTTGACGAGGTAAGGCCACTGAGCTGTATATCTTTTTTTCAGAAGGAATCTGACCACTACCGATAGCTCAACCAAGTGGCTTATCACATTAACATCATGCAAATACATCAGACAAATACTTTAAAACAACGTTTCGAAATGTGGAGAAAGACAGAGGACCCGCATAAAAATCCACGCGACCACAGGGAGAACATGCAAACTCTGAATATACAGGCGTGAGGGTCGTGATCGGAACTACCACCTCCTTTGGATTCGGATGACCGGAATTTGCGTGATGGTTTATGCTCCTTGACGAGACCAGCAAGGTGTTGTCGTTCAAATCTAGAATTGATCATTTGTAGCAAGCACTTTGTGCGTGTGACGAGTGCGACTTTACAGCAATGTAATTCTAGACTTGAAGCTTTCGTGACTGCAACGATTCATACTCTGAGGTTTTTTCGGTAAAGTCACGTAGGTAAAAAAGAATAAAATTAATAAAAGTAATAATAGAAATAAAATAATAAATCACGACGTTTCGGAGGCAACACAAGTCTCCGTCATCAGGTGGGACCGTCACAGCCAGATTTACTGTCTCAAGTCACTTGAGTCAAGTCACTTGATACAGTAAATCTGGCTGTGACGGTCCCACCTGATGACGGAGACATGTGTTGCCTCCGAAACGGCGTGATTTATTATTTTATTTCTATTACTCCTTTTATTAATTTTAATTGTATTATTTTTTACCTACGTGACTTACAGCGATGTGTTCGTTCGGCACCCAGAAGCCAATGCAGCTCTGCGAGCACTGGACGGACACGGTCGGACCTTGCAGTGCCCGTCACGACCACGTGTGTGCGTCTTTGGCGAGAACATTGCCAGCTCACTGTGTTCGATGAAATGGGAGAATGCCTCTTCCACAGGCACCGGAAGGAGAATGGCTTCACGATGACATCGCAAGAGATTGGTGCCAGACAAGATGTGGCCACCACCCGAGCATATTGGCACAAGGCAGAGAGGAAAGTGGAAATAAATGACGAAATGTGCAGTGGACACGTGGATCGTGATGGTGATGATCTTCAGCAACTCGTGACATCTTCACGAGACTGGATCAGCGGCCACCTGGCTTTGGTTATCCCACTCTGCCTCTGGAGCCACTGTAAGCAATACAATACAAAGCCCTTGACCATTCCTTTGCTTTTGTTCTCGATTGTATATTTGCTCAAGTTGAGCTAGTTAACTATGCTGGCCAAATTTCCGTCGCAAGACCCTTCACCTCCCGTGGTGGGAAGGAGCTGTGGGCTACCGTGTGGACGAGAGGCCGCACAGTAGCGCACGAAGGGATTGAAGAGGTCGCAAAATCGTGAGATCCACGTGGATCTCGCGATTTTGTGAGATTTACGTAGATTATTTAGCTCGTTACAAGAGGCCGATAGCACGGTCAGGATAAAATTGGTGACGGATAAATAAACAAATTACTAAACATGATTGCAAATGCATCCCAAGTAGGGCCTTCCCCTGCAAGAGTTCCGTGACTAGATTATTGGCTAAAGACTGTCATTCCTACTAAATCCTACTTTGAGCATGTGACACAAATCCACATCATTTTCAGATATTTTTTCCCATTTTGATAATTGGACTGGGATCGAACTCATTAAATCAGGCAACCAAAGTGAGGGTGGTGGCTAGGATGGTTCTGATGGCAAAAAAAGTGACCAATTATGGTAATCGGAGGAGATGCTGTGACTTTTGACTGCACAGTCCGTGGAGCCATTCCAGGCTGTGTCCTAGGAGAGCCTCGCCGTGGTACAGATGGAATGGAAATCCAATCGATAATGCGGATGTCTCGGGGATCACGCTGCCTGCCACGGAGCCACATTACATATGCTGGCGGACCTGGGGATTCCAACTTGCTCTAAATAACTCGGAACACTGGGACGTAATTGGGCTGCATTTGTCCATACAGCCTTGGCATAACAAACGCAGCCCCATTGTTGCGACATTTAAACAATAGGTTGGGTATTTAGCGGTGACCTTTTGGTGAGGTCTAGGTCATATGGTCATTGTCTTCCCTGCCACGTGTTTTATGTATTCCGGCTTTCTGGACGGACGACAGGGCTGCCATTCGTCGAAGCGATGTGTACCCACGAACACTCCCGCGTTGGATATTTTGGCCGCGAGTTCGTGACTTCAAATCCCAGTGGGGCGTTAAACTCCCCCGTGTCTCTGACTTGCCGTCAGTGGCTCACTGCGCGAACTTTGTACGCGCTTTTAAATCGGACTTTCATTATTCTTATTTTATTTTGACTCCTCATCCTCGGGTAAAGGAACACAACCTCTGATGGGGCTGCAACCGCACGACGATTGCCAAGTCACAAGTGGTTACATCGTGCACAGGCTCGTCCCTACCCAAAGTAATGTGGAATTTGCACCGACAGCTCAACACGAGAGATAGAAGGGCACCGCGCCTCTGATTAGCACGTACGTGCATATGCATCGACACAGAAGAAGTCATTGCTGCACCCACTGAAGAATATTTGAAACACGTAATTATGCCGCACCAACTTCACAATAATTATTATGTCCAGGTGCCTGCCTTGGCTCCTCCCACTCTCAACCAGTATATATACAAGGACGGTTTTCTTGGAATTTCTCTTACTTGATACAGCTATTGTGGCTGTGACGGTCCCACCTGAAGAGGGAAGCTTGTGTTGCCTCCGAAACGTCGTGATTTTATTTTTATTTTATTAATTAAAATTTTTTACCTACGTGACTTTACCGAAAAAACCTAAGAATACTTAATTATGCGCTTCCATCTCTCGATGATTCCTTCCCAAAACATCGTTTCACCACGCAAGGTTGCACGTGTTAGCGATTGTTCATTACATGTCCCGCATATGGCTGTGCATGCTTCAGAGCCCGTGCGTGCATCCATGCGCGAGGGAAATATCCATTAAACGATGTGCGTATGTACGTGTGTTTGATGAGACGGAGGCGGTAATGCACAAATGTTTGTGCATTTTATTGCGGTATATACATGGCCATATCCGTACGCGCGAGTGTGTGTGAGAGACCACATTGTGTGTACGTGGGTGGCATTAGTGCAGTGGTTAGCTTGCCACGGTGTTATCCCAGCCACCTGGATTGAATCCCTGTCCCTGCAAACCACGATCACTTCGCTCGCGCTCGGCGCGGCTCGTACACGAGCGCCGTTGGGGCCGCCGCCGTCACACGACGCGCCTGGAGATGAGAAGTGTTTTTTTTCGAATAAAAAAAACATTTTCTACGAAATTGTTTTGTTGTGTTTAAAGCAGTTAAAATATAACGATTCTTTCAACCGCGAATTGCCTAATGATGATAACATTTTAAGTTCATGTTAGAAACCGCTGCAACACCACAGCCGTGCCTCTGGGAGGTCTCGGGGCGGCTGTGAAGGCGTCCGAGTGAGAGGTTTCCCTTCGTTCACTGCGACGAGCTTCGAGCGTTGTAGCCACGCCGCTTGAGACCCATTCAGGGCGGTGAGAAAGGCGCCCGTGGCAGTGATGAGAGACGACGTCACGACGCGAGGTACAGCAGCTCACACGGCCTACACGCTCCAGAAGGGGTTGTGTAGTGTGGACTTGGGGGTCATGGGGACAGCATTTTAGTGTTTTGTTTATAAACGTCAAACGTCGGTAGATAAGACAGCTGCATCACTTGCACGGGAAGGCCAATGCACATGACGAGGGTTTTTAAATCCTTTATATTAAGTTCGCTTGCTTGCTTGCTTGCGTGCTTGCGTGCTTGCTTGCTTGCTTACGACCGTACAAACCTTTTGATCGTTTTTTAACCCACTTCCCGTGATCCAATCGAGCTGACATTTTGCACACAGACTCGTTGTGCGAGACAATTAATGTTCGTGAAATTTTTTTTCCAACATTTTACACTGTTTAGGGAAAACAAATTAAATATTTAATTACCAATTGTTTAATACTGCAGACAATCATCTGACCCATAGGTGGCAGCCATCTCAAGCCAGAGGACGAGAGGACTCTAGCCACCACGCATATAAAGGATTTAGAGTGAAAAACTTTGTTTTTACGGGTTATACTTGTTTCTGAATTAGAACACCACGTGGTCAGAGGTCACTCACAACAGCCCCGCCTAGGGGCAATGCCTCGGAGCTCCACCCGCTCACACCGTTGTGCTTGCGTGACCGGGAGAGTCTCGCCGAGTCCCAAGACTCCTTCTCAAGAGGGTCCTGCCACGTTTACACAGGAGGGCGAGCGACGTTGCGGCTCTGTGTGGGATCCCAATTGAGTGAAGTGCATCAGCGGGATGTTGTTTGGCCAATAGCCGTTTGGGGCCGTTCATTAATGACGTCACGCACCTAGGGGGGGGGGGGGGTCAGACATTTGTGACGATGTGTGACGATGGGGCGGGGGGGGTGAGAAATGTGACGTCACATCACAATGCGCAACTTTAAACAAATATGAACAACACGTTCTACTTAATTAGATAAACTTTTTAATAAATGTTTTTTCCTACAACACATCAGAGTGCAGCGCCACATTAAATACGCACTTCAATGACAATAGTTTAAAGCGATTTGAAGCATGTTTTATTTGGGGGGGGACAGAGCTTTGTGACGTCATATTTGAGGGGGGGGGTCTGACTTTTTGTGACGCCGTGTGACGAAGGGGGGGGGGGTGGTCAAAAATCGTCCAAAATCGCGTGACGTCATTTATGGACGGCCCCTTAACATCGTATGGGTTGTTTCAGCCACGGGAGAAAGCCGGGGGGGTAAGGTGCCCTTGTCGGGAATCGAACCCAGGACCTTCGTGGTGTGAGGTACGAGCGTTACCACTGTCCCACACTGCCCCACACTGCCCCACACTGCCCCACACTGCCCCACACTGCCCCACACTGCCCCACACTGCCCCACACTGCCCCACACTGCCCCACACTGCCAGAACGTTGCCTGCACCTGTCCCGAAGCTCCCTTCCATCAAGTCCGTATTTGATGTGTCGTGTGACCGTCAGCACTGGAGAGACAAAGGCAGCTTAGCCTTTTAGAATTTTTACGAGGAGTGTAAACAAAGTTCATCAATTAATGTTGTTCCATTAACAATGCGTGCATCACATTTGCAAGTAACAAAGTGGGTTCTCACACTCGCATGACACTTGGCCAATTTTATGAATAATTTCCCAGGATAATTCTAGATGATTTGAAGCTTTCGTGACTGCAATGATTCATACTCTTAGTTCTTTCGGTAAAGTCACGTAGGTAAAACATTTAATTAAAATTAATTTTAAAAAATCACGACGTTTCGGTGGCAACACAAGTCTCCGAAACGAATCTGGCTGTGACAGCCAGATTTGCTGCATCAAGTCACTTGATGCAGCAAATCTGGCTGTGACCGTCCCACCTGATGACGGAGACTTGTGTTGCCTCCGAAACGTCGTGATTTTTATTTTATTTTTATAAATTTTAATTTCATTTTTTACCTACGTGGCTTTACCGAAAGAACTAAGAGTATTTCCCAGAATACCCAATGCCCACCTTGGGTCCTCCGGTTCCCCCCCCCCCCCCCCCCCCGCATTTGGATTCAACATCACGCGTTTAGAGTGATGATCAGCCACTTCGTTGAGCTATCATTTGTGATCGGCAGGTCGCTTCTGCAAAAGAGCTACGTAGCTCAGTGGGCCTTACCTGCTCAACTAAATGAACAACAAAAATAATTAAATTGTTGGCCATATAATACCTCCTCCCTCCCTCCACCAGCCATGTCATTGGGGCATTCCAAAAATGTTCATTCTTCTGAGGCTGACCCATAACCCCCCCCCCCCTCCCCACGATGAAATGAACCTTACCAATATGCACTCTTGTTACATAAACCACTGTGGATTGAATCAGGCTTTCTCTGCGTAATTACCGAGCAACAGTAATTCTCCACCCTTACCTGCTCCGCGCCTAGTAATTGCAAATTATTAGCCGTACAATTGTGAGCAATTAGTCAGAAGCGACGTGTAATTATTTCTGGCCTAGAAAAGTAAAGTGACACCTATAAATTGTGTAAATTGGCGGTCACGATGGATTTCGCACTGAATTAATATTGTCTCGGTACTTAAACCCCTGGAATCCTGTTTTTGTCAGTGTGGTGCCAATCACCTCCGCCTGCTAATGCACTCCCCGTGTCCTCATGGGGATGCACAGCCGTGCAGGAGACAAACAAAAAGTAGCACGCGAATTCATTAATTATTGAGGTTTATTTTTTTTATTTCGGCTTACTGTGTGTATATATATAAAAGCAGCCGACAGCCCATTAAGGTAGTGTGTCTGTGGCAATCGACAAAATATCCATAAGTATATCATTTATTCACCCTGGAAAGCTTGTGCGTGCATTTGACACGTGTTTTTTTGCTCTTCCAGAAATGGCCTCTCGTCGTAATGCTTGCCCGATGTCATTGGTGAGAAGTGCGCTCCAAGCCCTCCCGTCGCGGTGTCTCACGGAGCGTGACCGAGGAAGGGTTCGGCTTATTCATATTCTTAGGTCTTTTCGGTAAAGTCACGTAGGTAAAAAATTAAAATTAAAAAAAGTAAAATAATAGTAAAATTAAAAATAAAAATCACGACGTTTCGGAGGCAACACAAGCTTCCGTCTTCAGGTGGAACCGTCACAGCACGCTTGCTGTATCAAGTAAAAAGTTTGCTCGTCCATGTATTGTTACTCAATGTCGTGTGTCGCTTCCTGCCGGTGAGATTCGTGAGCTTTGGGAGGGGAGGAGATCTTAAACCCTGAGACACCGGTAATCATGGTTTAATAATTGTTAAGCCCTAACCTCCACGACTTGAAAAAGTAGGTGAAGTGAAAGTCAAAGTAGTTTTTTTTTCTCTGAAGAGCACAGGGCAGTGCTCATCCACAAGTCGTGGAAATTCCACATTGCTATGTTGGGGACAGGCCTGAATAAGACGACAATTATACGTCTCTATGATCGATGCAGCCTCAACTGAGCGATATTTAGTTTAACCACCCCAGAGATGATGGGCTCAAAGTATCAAAGCATCAAAGGCATAGCTGCATTAACCATATTAATTAATTCCACGTACATGAAAATGAAAAAAAAACACATCGTGCTTCGTGAAAATCCACGATTGGGGTGTTAAAACCTCAAACTACTTGCTGTGCTGCCTTCTGCGGTTCTAACCGTCATATGGTCGTGCCCAGTGTTAATTATAGTTTTACACGGATGTGTTTTGACAATACGTGGAAGATTAATACCTTGGTCTTAAGTAACAACAACAACTCATTGAACTCAATCTTTGCTTCTGACTTAGCCGAAGGTCCGTTTGTGGAGACGATTTAACAATTCCAGAGAAAGCAGCCGTGTGGGTGTTGGGGTTTGCCGAACTTTTTGCCTCTCTACAGACTAAGCCTGGGCAATTAACCCGATTATTTGGACCAATCAATCAGTGCCTTGAATAATCGATTTGGTCATTCTGAAGTAATCCATTAACCATTGATTATCTGGGCCTAATTCAGGTTGTGTGAACAAAGCTGGCCCCTGCCATTGGCTGATTTAAGAATGCGGATTGATTAATCTGTCTGTCCCATGATGCTCTGGTACACTGGCTTACGCTAGCTTCATGGCCAAGTGGGACTTAATAAGTGGCTGTGATTGGTCACAAGTTGAGTTGAAAAATCGTCCAACTAATGTCCTTATTCTACCACTGTACAGCAGGGTGGAGAATACATTCGGGTCATACGATTTGCTTTGCAGGCTTTGGAAATGAAATGGCGTGCAGGTGTTGGTCGCAGCTATTGAATCCAACATGTTCTGTAAGTTATGAGAAAACCCCTAGCGATGGGAAAATGCGTGAAGGCTGGAACCAAATAAATGTCATCGTCGTCGTCGTCACGATCCACGGGCAGATAGCCCTGGAGGTGTCCACCGCACATTTCGTCATTAGTTTCCACTTTCCTCTTCTGTCGTGTGCGAATGTATTTTCAAGTCGTACAACATCTCGTCCGGCACCAATCTCTTGCGGTGTCGTCATCAAGCCGTTCTCTGTGAGGTCTTCCTCTCATTCCACTTCCAACAGCAACACACTTTTAGTGTTCCTGTTGTCCATCCTACAGATGTGTGTCCAAATAGTGCCGGCTTCCTTCTCATAACTGCCTGCATCGTCATCATCAAGTCGTCTTCTTCTTCTTCTATGTTCAAACTTTATTTCTCACTTCTACCTTGGTCACTCTATGGGTGCAGCTGAGATGCAGTATCTTCGAGTGCCAATATCTTATCTCTGTCGGTCTCATTTTCTTGGTTCTTTCGGTAAAGTCACGTAGAAGGGAAGTAATAAAATAATAAAAATGAAACACAATAAAATAATTCTCACGACGTTTCGGCCACAACGCAAGTAGCTGTCCTCAGGTGAAAACCAGGAATTATTTTATTGTTTTATTTTTATTATTTTATTACTTCCCTTCAACGGGACTTTACCGAAAGAACCAAGAAGATGAATCCCTGCAGTCACGAAAGGTTTAAATTGAAATCTGTCGGTCTCTTTCGATGTCCAAGTCTCGCAGGCATACAACGCTGTACTGAACACGCATGTTCTTAGGATTTTCAATTTGGTCTTGTAGCTGATTGCTTGCTTTTCCGGATGTTAATCAATCCTGCCCTTACTTATGCTGCCTTTGCTATCATCGCCCTTACGTCTTTCGTGCGATCGTTGCTCCATGTCAGTAGACTTCCCAACCATACAAACTCCTTTACATTCACAATCTTCGTATTACTTCTTCTCAGTGGCCTCCCGTACATTGAGAACGAAGTCAATGCTAGAAAGCAGCAAGTAGATGCATTCGACAGCACACAAAGTTGGCGTGTGGCTCAAAAGCCGGCACGAAGGCACGGCTCCCGTCACGTTTTGGACGGCCACGTTTCCAGCTCTCTGCGTGTTGGTGGCCTAGGCGAGGCGAGGCGCATTGCACGTGCGATGTGGTGGTGGTCACATGACACGAACACGAGAGCGTGACGGGAGTCGTGGCTCCCTGCTGTGTGTGAGCAGCAAACCTTTGCGTCTTGATAAATGACGATAGCGCCGCAGCTCTGGTGAGAAAGATGCGTGTCATTGCATTGCAACATTCAATGCATATTCATGTTCTCCATTGGTTACTTTGCATGCATATTTCATTCGTTAAGTTTGAAATGTAGGTGCATCATTTGTAAATGAAACACGTAGGCTTTTTGTGCGACCACAATTAATTATTGATGGGTTTTTTTCGGGGCGAAGTGGCGTCAATATAAATGTGTCGTACATCCACCTCCACCCGACATTGTGTGTTGAAAATGAACGCCTAATGTTGTTGCAATCACCAGCGAAACGTCGTACTCAATTATAAATGTTGTGGTTTGCTCTCCAACACGCTGGTGTGCTGAAGTAGTAACTAATTGGCACGTTCTGTTTCCCTGACAAACCTCACTAATTGGATGAGTCTGGTGGTAGTGGGAGGAACGACTTGTTACATTTACGAGACATAACCCACAAGACGTCATCATGAATATATATTTCGCCTCCAACATACGGAAGCCTAAACAAATCAAAATATTTTTTCCTTCATAATATTTGAATATTTCATGTGTTCCTCTTTACATTATACAGCCTGCGATGTGAATAATGAATACTCTTAAGGAGACATACGCAAGATAACTGTATTTTTGGACTGTGATGTTGACATTTCTCAAGCGACAGATGCGAGGATGTCGCTGCAGCGTCACTGTCGACGGGAGGAAGCATTCTGCTGCGAGTGAGAACACAACACCTTGAGCGCCACACGCCTGCACGGATCACGGCGGTGGTGGTGGCGGCGGTGGTGGTGGCGGCGGTGGTGGTGGTGGCGGTGGCGGTGGTGGTCGCGGTAGTGGTAGTGGTGGTGGTCTCGGTGGTGGTGGTGGTGGCGGCGGTGGTGGTGGTGGCGGTGGTGGTGGTGGCGGTGGCGGTGGTGGTCGCGGTGGTGGTGGTGGTGGTCGAGGTGGTGGCGGTGGTGGTGGTCGCGGTAGTGGTGGTGGTCGCGGTGGCGGTGGCGGTGTTAGTGGTGGTCTCGGTGGTGGTGGTGGTGGTGGTGGTCGCGGTGGTGGTGGTGTTGGTGGTGGTCGCGGCGGTGGTGGTGGTGGCGGTGCTGGCAGCGGTTCGCTCTGCAGTTGCGCGATTCTGTCCCCAGCGACGATGGGAGACCGAGAATTCGCAGACGGGCACCGCTTCCCTCGCCGTGCTCGTGGCGAGAAGTGAGACACGTTTGGGACGAGGAGCTGCCAGACCAGCCCAGGCGAGCTACCGCTGCTGCTGCCGCTGCTGCTTCTGCAGCGCACCCTGTAGATTGAACTGCAGCCACAGAGCCTTGCAACCCGACAAGGTTTCCGCGCCAAAGGCATTAGCCCCTTGAGCCACCAGGCCACCAGCATGCTGTGGAAATCATTGAAACAACGGAGATAACGTTACCTCGTTGTGAGCGGAGGCTTGTGTTTTTCCCTCCCACCCCTTAAAAGAGACGTTTCACACGTGCAGTGCAAGTGAAAGAATTGGACTGATCCCAGGACCTTTAGGAATGTTGAACTTAAAAGAGCATCTGCTTCTTTTAACAATGCCGATGACAGGAGGTGCCAGTTGGTCAATAATACAGCGGAAAAGGAGGTGCAGCTGGAGTCACGACGTCCAAAAATAGGTTTGCGAAACAAAGATTGCGTTTCGATTTAAAGCTTTCGTGACTGCAGGGATTCATCTTCTTGGTTCTTTCGGTAAAGTCACGTAGAAGGGAAGTAATAAAATAATAAAAATAAAACATAATAAAACAATTCTCACGACGTTTCGGCCACAACGCAAGCAGCCGTCCTCAGGTGAAAACCAGGTCCGTCGAGGCGACAGAGTCTGAATGAAACAGCACACGAGCTTGGAGCATATATATAAGCTGGGCGCATTGACAAAGGAATTTGCATATCAAAAGGAATTTAGCATATTTATGGGAAATGCAGGAATGTGATTAGTCCTGCATATGCATGTGCATTATGCAGGATTAACAGCATCAAAGGGAGCTGCAGTTACTGCTGCTGCTGAAATTACTGCTGCTGCTGCAGTTTCTGCTGCTGCTGCAGTTACTGCTGCTGCTGCAGTTGCTGCTGATGCTGCACTTGCTGCTGCTGCTGCACTTGCTGCTGCTGCAGTTGCTGCCTTATCCATTTTAATATAGCACTATGTATTATTCTACCCACCCTAATGTGTATCACACTGCTATATGTTTACTATACAATTACGACACCATACATTACTCTGCACACTGCACCATGCCAGTGAGTGGAACGCGGTCTGAAAGTCACCGTAAACGTGAACACAATCAGTTAAGATCCGAAATGGTTTATTACGTCCTTCCAATGATTGCTAAGCCAGAATCCATCTTCTCGGTTGAAATTGTCTCTGTGTTTGTATATGTGGATCGCTTAATGAACGAATCTCTCATGATAGCCAGATGGCTTGCAGAGAACCTCTGTCTTGGAGAAGTCAATGTCATGTGAGCCCACACGGATGCTTATCTAAAACCGGATTCCCACCACCATCCATCCCAGAAGAATTCCCTCATCAAGACTCTATATCATAGAGCCCAATGCATCTCCGACCATGAACACATTTCCAGTGAACTCAAACACGTACGCCAAGCTCTTAAGGCTAATGGTTACTCCGACTACACAATCCGCAAAGCCATCACTCCAACCATCAAGAAGGATCCTGTTCAGGAGCCTTTCAAGACCATCACCTTACCCTACATTGCTGGGGTCACAAAAAAGATCTCCAAAATCCTGATTAAACACAAGATCCAGGTCCGATTCAACACAGTACATAAAATCCGTGATCTGGTCCCGTCTGTAAAAGATGTGGTTCCAGACATACAGTACCCTGGCGTCTACAAACTAAGTTGCCTCTGTGGTAGCAGTTACATTGGGGAAACCAAACGACATGTCTCGGACCGCATCCGTGAACATAAGGCAGACCTGAAACACGGTAGGACAAACACCTCAGCCGTGGCAGATCACTGTTACAATTCAGTGGGCTCACATGACATTGACTTCTCCAAGACAGAGGTTCTCTGCAAGCCATTTGGCTATCATGAGAGATTCGTTCATGAGGCGATCCACATATACAAACACAGAGACAATTTCAACCGAAAAGATGGATTCTGGCTTAGCAATCATTGGAAGGACGTAATAAACCATTTCGGATCTTAACTGATTGTGTTCACGTTTACTGTGACTTTCAGACCGCGTTCCACTCACTGGCCTGGTGCAGTGTGCAGAGTAATGTATGGTGTCGTAATTGTATAGTAAACATATAGCAGTGTGATACACATTAGGGTGGGTAGAATAATACATAGTGTTATATTAAAATGGATAAGGCAGCAACTGCAGCAGCAGCAAGTGCAGCAGCAGCAGCAAGTGCAGCAGCAGCAACTGCAGCAGCAGCAGTAACTGCAGCAGCAGCAGAAACTGCAGCAGCAGCAGTAATTTCAGCAGCAGCAGTAACTGCAGCTCCCTTTGATGCTGTTAATCCTGCATAATGCACATGCATATGCAGGACTAATCACATTCCTGCATTTCCCATAAATATGCTAAATTCCTTTTGATATGCAAATTCCTTTGTCAATGCGCCCAGCTTATATATATGCTCCAAGCTCGTGTGCTGTTTCATTCAGACTCTGTCGCCTCGACGGACCTGGTTTTCACCTGAGGACGGCTGCTTGCGTTGTGGCCGAAACGTCGTGAGAATTGTTTTATTATGTTTTATTTTTTTTATTATTTTATTACTTCCCTTCTACGTGACTTTACCGAAAGAACCAAGAAGAAGAAAGATTGCGTGCTTGTCTCTGCTGGAAAGTTCAGCAAAGTGCGTGTGCGAGATTGTTACAGTCGTACGTTTACATTGTACGGGCTGTGACGGCTTAATTCATAAATAACCCTTTTCACAAGTCGTCGACTTCATAAAGCGTTCCGGGGAAAGGATTCAGATCCACTTTAATTCGGATGCACGTCTCACCGTCCCTCTTCATTTAATTGGGTTTCCTTTTCTCCGCGGGAGGCTCTTGCACTGAGACATTTGGCCAATTAATTCCTCATGAGTGCTGCCCAGTTTGGAAGCCAACTGAAAGTTTAATTCAAACAAATAAACCCCTCCTCAAAGCCATCGCCCCTCCACTTCGACCCTTCTACTCGCGAAGTTCCCCCCATGCTTGGGGACTCTTGACTCGCTGGCTCTGTGTGTGTCCGCGCCTTGGACTTCTTTCGCACCGTACCTGGCCAACCGCGTTCGCAGGCTGACGCACAGGGTAGAGGACAGCTGCCGGCAACCGGCGGGTCCGGAACCGCACAGCGGCCCTTCAAAGGGCTGCTGTCCGTGACGTCATTTATCAACCACGTGCATTGCGGATCTTTAAATGTTGAGTTTTTTTCTTTTTACCGAATTCGAAAAATCTCTCTCGCCTTGTGATTTTGGATGCCGACCCCTGCTGTAGCGATATTCTCACGCTGGGCACTGGGAGAGCCGCTGCCGTCGATGTTTCGTGGGTGTGCTGTTGCGTAGCTCTCTCTCTCTGCTGTGTTCTCGGGGGTTATGCCGCGGCGTAGTTCGGCATGGTGCCCGACGTTTCGCTCCACATGCTTCTTCAGGAGCTTGACGATGACATCTGACGTTTGGCTCATCAGTGAGTGAAGCTCTCAGCGCTGGACCTCTCGGCGGGGGGAGCGAATCGTCGGGCATCATGCCGAACAAGCCGCGACACGACCCGAAAACACGGCGCAGAGCCAGGAGATTCTGCCCCGTCGTGATCCGTACGTACGTCTCTGTGCGTGTATGTTGAACTCCTTTCACACGGTATGTAACCAACCGCGTCAATCGGAGGTGTTACTCCGTTCCGCTGTACCCCCTCGCATCACCCCACTCAACCCCGTCCCACTTGTGTGCTCTCTTCCCCGTGCTTTGTTTTTCAATAAAATACTCGGCACGTGCTAAATGCGGAATTTCGTTAGAAAAACTTGACACAGGTGGCCAATGAGCCTGCCGACTTCGCCGCACTGCCATCACAAGCAGCCGCAAAGCATCGCGGTTTGAAACATCTCACCCAGACGCTCGCTGTCAAGTCGCTGAATCCCAGGTTCCCTTCACCTGGCCCCACGTAACGAAATGCGAAGGCAACGTTTGGACTTGAGCGCGTAGTTTCTCTTTTTTTGCTCTCAGCCAATACTTTGAATCTAAATATTATTTTATTTCCATGGAATTTACAAATTTAATGGTCGACACTTTCACATTTCCCGCAGTAGTTCAAGTGATTATTTCGTGCGCTCTGACAACAAATTAATTCACAGCCCTTTTCATAAATGCCACCAAACTTATCGCGGCACTGACAGAGGTAGGTCCCCTGAAATCGTGATGATTCGAGCACAATTGCAACTAATTAGACGTTGTAAAATAATGAAACATGAACGTTTCAGAGTTTAAAATTCCCTCTTTTGCACGCGTACAAAGTTGAAAATTGCGCCGTTCTAATTGTTACGGAGTGCGTTTTTTTTGTTGGTGGTGCTGCTGATCTGCTTTCCCCACCCAGTGGAACGACCCTGGCACTTCACCCAGACCCGTTCGGTGACGGGGTGCTCCGGCGTGGCCATTGAGAGACAGCGGCGAATGTGTTCCAGCTCTCAACAGGGCACGGATGAGCCGGGCACCCTGGCGCGTGGGTGTAATCCGCCGCTTTGGAGGGTAGGATCGGTGGCACACACTCCAGATTAATCTCGCGCTCTGAGACTCCCCCTTGGCGTGGGGGTGGGGGAGAGTACGCGGTGTCCCTGGGACGTAATTCCTGCATCGGGGGTAAAGAAACGATACTTTCGCGCCGACCAAGAGAGGTGACCCCGTGTTGAAGGCACGCCTGCCTTTTTCTCCCTGCTCTTGTCTCCCCCGTGGTTGGGTTATTAAACTAAAAAAAAACTATAAACTTAACTTTTTATTTTACCAGGTAAGGCCCACTGAGCTATGCAGCTTTTTATCAGAAGCGACCTGGCCACAAATGATAGCTCAACGAAGTGGCTTATCACGTGGAAATTCATAGCAGCAGCCAAATGCTGTTGAACGCTTGATGTTGATTCTAAATGTGGAGGGAAAAACCGGAGAACTTGGAGAAAAATCTACGTGACCACGGGGAGAGAGACATCGCAAACTCCAAATGTGCATGCGTCGGGGTCAGGATCGAACCGATGACCTCCAGTACACCGGGAGTGGAAGGGATGCATTGAGGTGTGGATTTCCCTTCTCGTCGTGTGGACCTCTTGCCAATTTGTTGACTTTGGACAAACTGAGTAATGATGCCTTGAGGCCTCGTCTCCCATGGTGGTCAACTCCCAGCTGAGACTCACACGTGTTCTATCGGCTCAGTCATTATAGAGAGAGATAGAGAGAGAAAAGCCCCATCTCCATCGTTTTATCATTCACATGAATACACATTCTAACCTGATCTCTAATGTGCAAATTCGCGGTACAAAGCAAAGCACCATTTAACGGATTTCCATGGTGTTTGTTTTTTTATCTTTCATATTTTTTTTTGGTTGCTTCCCTTTGAACTCCCACGAGCCGCTCATTTCGCGATCGCTCTGTTTCCACGAAGCCAATCAAAGTGATCTCTTCATCACCCCCTGCGTCCGCCGTTGCTCCCTTCCACAATTACCCATGGAAAATGCAATCCGTGTCTCAAGCTTCGCGGTCGCGTGCTGACGTTCAACTTTTCCCACGCAAATGCATTTTGCTCAGCCACGCGAGTGACATTAATTAGCATTGCTTCCTCACAAACAAAACTTATTTGGGCGACGTACAGACACCCGCACGAAATTGCCCTCGTCTTGAATACAACCCTCAACGAGCACGGTGACATAGCCACCTGCGCAGGGCTCCTCTGAGAGATAGGGTAGGGTTGCTTGTGGCAAAGTCTTTGCATTTATATGCACGAGGCTGGCGGTGGTGCAGCGATTAGCGCCACGCTGCGCAAATAACTCCGCGATCCGAGTTCGATTCCCTCTCACGGCCGACACCAGTGACGATTGTCTGAACCGGTCCTAGTCCTCCCTTAAGGTCGACCGAGCCTCAAATGAATACCTGGTGCAGTGTGTAAGCATCGCTACTGGAGAGACAAAGGCGGTCAGGCGTGGTGATCGCCACTCACCCCTCATTCACCGTTCCGGCCTCCTTAAGTGCTAGCAAACTGCCCTTGCCCCAACAATCTGGTAAGAGGCTATATGGGGGATGTTTGTCTTTTGTGTGTAACACCATAATGGCGAGAGGTTAACTACCTCGCCTGGTATACAAGAGGTCGTGGGTTCGATTCCGACTCTGACACCTTTATATTTGGAGTTTGCGTGTCTCCCTGCCCGTGATCGCATGGGCTTTTGTCCGGATCCTCCGGTTTTTCCCTCCACATTTAGAATCAACACCACGCGTTTGGCTGCTATAAATTGCCACGCGATAAGCCACTTCATTGAGCTCGCGCTTGTGGCCAGGTCTCTGCCGAAATAGAGCGACATCGTTCAGCGGTGCCCTTACCTGCTAAAAGAAGCAAATACGTAATTTCATTGTTGGTGTTGTTTTTTGTTAATGGCTTTGAATATTCTCAGCTTTGGTAGCGGTGGCGATGTCTTCGGTGCTGGCGCCGCGCTCCGCGTTTGTTTCCAGCTCATCTTCGAGAACGAGCGACAAGTTCGCAGCGGCGCGTTGCAAGTTGACATTATTTATTGTTATTCTTCTTCTTATTGTTAGATAAGTAGCTGCTACGACATCAGCACAAGGGATACAAAGGTTGCTGATCGAGGCTTTCGAACAGCACTTGTTCCTACGGTGATGCCAACTGGAGGTCTTCGTTTCGTGTGCTTGTATGTAATTATCTGCGTGTGTGCGTGCGTTCTAAATGCACGCGTGGACTGCTCCGTATGCACGTGCTGTTGCCTCATCCTGAACATGCACACGGAGTGGCCAGAGAGGTTGGGCCCCACCAGTAAAACAAAGATAGAAATCTTCTTGGTTCTTTCGGTAAAGTCACGTAGAAGGGAAATAATAAAATAATAAAAATAAAACATAATAAAATTATTCTCACGACGTTTCGGCCACAACGCAAGCAGCCGTCCTCAGGTGAAGAACAGTTCTGTCGGAAAGCCAGTGGTTCATTCAGACACTGTCTTTCCGACAGACCTGTTCTTCACCTTAGGACGGCTGCTTGCGTTGTGGCCGAAACGTCGTGAGAATAATTTTATTATGTTTTATTTTTATCATTTTATTATTTCCCTTCTACGTGACTTTACCTAAAGAACCAAGAAGATGAATCCCTGCAGTCACGAAAGCTTTAAATAAAAAAATAGAAACTCATTTGGAAAGAAAAAGGCAACACTTGCCTGCGTATTGTTCATTTCACGAACTGTGCACAATGCTGTGCTCCACATTTATTTCTGGGTCCCCTCTTCCACAGCCATGCGCCCTCTGGTCTGCACGCCTCAACGTGGCCCCCCCTCTACACGAACACCTACCGCCGCCTTGAACCATTGAGGCTGGTCAACCAACATCCACATCTGGGTTTCGCGAGGCCGGATCGTGTGAGGGGCTCACGGATCCTTGAAGGAGCTGGACACGTGGGTGAGGTCGCTGCAGCTGCGTCAGGTAGCCGGCATGCCCAGCCACCACATTCCAAACAGCTTCCGTTTGGGTGGATAGAGGGGGCTCAACGGGCAAGGTACTGGCTAGAGAAGAGAGGGGCTGATGCAGATACAGAATGAATGTGGAACTAGTTGCTACCAGTGGTGTTAAGATCGGCCTTTGTGGCGGAGGCTCATGTTATGGGCAGTTGGAGGCAGCATGGGGTGCAGAGATAACGCTCACAACACTGGGCTGCTAAAACACAACCTTTTGACACAGGTGGTGCTTCTGCCAGTCATCTCAGTCAGTCAACCCATACCACCTTGGTGTGTCCCCGTGACCTGTCACGGGGACACTTCTCTTACACATTACACATAGTCTCAAAGTGCACCTAGCCTGGCACGAGTGCTGTGGCGAGACCACCATCTGCCGTGTGTGTGTGTATATGCCTGTTTGTCTACACGTTGCGTGTTTGTGTCATTGTGTGTACGTATTTAATTGTGTATCTAATGTGATTCTGTTTGTGCTATTGTACATATGCATGTATGTGCGTGTATGATTATGTGTGTCGGTGATCATAGATTAATAATAGGCTCCATTCCAGTCTGCCATTACACTACATTGACGCATGAAATCAGCAGCGGGGAGAAAATGAAGCTAATGCATGGTTCTGTCCTTAATAGGTGCTCACTAAAAGCACTTGTTCCAAGTCAAAGGGTTCTCATGAGGCTAATACGCCCTTGCCTGTCATGCGCAAGCAATCGCACCGTAGAGTGTGCCGCATCTACTCGTGTCGTCGCCCACAGCGGGCGCAAAAAGCCTCTTCAAGGCATCCATCATTTGCCTCCGTTTCTCCGGTAAACACCCAATGAACACCAACAGACAACAATAAAAACACCATCGGACCAATTGAGCCGGGAGCCCCAACAAAAACACCGGAAAAAAACCGCCCCAAGAATCCCATACATTTAAGAGGGGCGGTGGGTAAAGGGGGGGGAAAATCAGTTTTTTTCCCCTTGGGGATTTTACTGCAGAACATGTGGAATCTTGTAGATCTGGGAGGGCTTTTATCAGAAAACAGTATTGATCGCGCCATACCGATCAATACACCCATGCAGCCGGCATAAACCGCCTCTAATTATTCCGCATTCTCCCCCCCCCACCCCCCACCGCGTGACCGTGCGCACAGCGCGAAGTGCTCCCTGGGGCGCTTCCCATGGACAGTGCCGTGCCACGCGAGACCCTGCCGGCCCGCCTGCACTTGCCCCACAAAAGATGCGATGCGTTCGGTCCCACCGCCGTTGCCACGTGGAAAGGGAAATTCCACAAATCGAGGGGTTTAACGCGTGCCAGGTTTTCGCGACCGATGTTATTTCACGATCGAGATTTTTTTGGGTGAGCTCGCGTCAATATGAATGTGTCGTTAAACTCCGGCTGTCGCCTGATGATGCTGGTTGTAATTACCGGCAATGTGAACCACACCAAGGGCCTTCCCTGCATCATCATCATCCATGCATCATCATCATCCATGCATCATCATCATCCACGTTCTATTGACGGATGCAGTCCCTCCCCTGTGCCGTCACCATCTCAGAATCCATCCTCGCCTCTGCACGTGGGCTGAGCTGATCTCTTCCTTACACTGTCCTCAGCAGTCAACGCGACGTCTCGAATTTGTATTGTTTCTCCAATCCATATATCCGGGGGCGCCACGGTGGAGAGATGTCCACTACCTCGCCTGGTGTGCAGTAGGTCGTCGTGGGTTGGATCCCGACGCTGACGCCTGCTGCTGTATATTTGGAGTTTGCATGTCTCTCGCCTCGTGGTGACGTGGATTTTTCTCCGGGTCCTCCGGTATTTTCCTCCATATTTAGAAACATGCATTTAGAGTATTTGGCTGCTATAAATGTCCACGTGATGATAAGCCACTTCTTTGAGCTATCATTTGTGGCCAGGTCGCTTCTGAAAAAGCGGTAGCTCAGTAGGCCTTACCTGGTAAAAATAAAACTAAGTTTGTATTCCTCTCTGTCTCTCGGTGTAATTTCAAGCGTGCACCTGATTCCTTCCATACTTTTCAGCTTTTATTGTGAGAAATGTGTGTTGATATTCTTAGGTTTTTTCGGTAAAGTCACGTAGAAAAAAACTAAGAATATGAATCCTTGCAGTCACGAAAGCTTCAAATCTAGAATAAATGTGTGTTGCTTTTATAATTATCCATTAATTTGTATGCCTGTACCGTGGCAGTTGATGTGCATCATGCACATTGGTTTATTGCTTTTCATGATCAAAATCAGTTTTAAAAAAAAAACCACTCCAACTCCCACTCCTTGCTCTATTATTTGATCAATTTTATGACACTCTGACTGGAACGACACGTCCTCGGTTCCCGTATCCTGTTGTTCTCCAATCCGACAGTCATTGCCTCTTGTTCTGCAACCTTACAAACCGCCTTACATCACCTCGGCCTAAGATGGTTATGCGTGAGCACCGGCACTGGAGAGACACAGGTGGCCGGACTTTCATGGTGCTGACCGCACTCTACCCTCATTTGCTGTGCTCGTCTTAATGAATGCTCACTCAGAGCCGCAGGATTTTGTGTGCATGTATCCTTATTCCATTTTGTGTGGAGCGGTAGTGTAGCGGTCAGCGCGTTGCGCTGTAAACCTGACGACCCGAGTCCGATTTCCGCTCATGGCTCACACCAGTGACGATTATCTTAACTGGTACCGGGTCACCCCTAGGTCGACTCAGCCTCAAATGAGTACCTGCTACGGCGTGTAAACATCGCCACTAGGGAGACAAAGGCGGCCGGGCGTGGTGCTGGCCACCCATCCCCTCGTGTGCCTTGCCGGCCTTCATAGGTGCTGCTCGCTAACAGCACTTGCCCCAACAGCCTGGTAAAGGATATATGGAGGGTCTTTGTCTTTGGTTAGCGGTAGCTTGATGGTTACCACACTCTGCTATGAACCAAGCGACCTGAGTTTTATTCCTACTCAGGAGCGATTATTTGAAGCAGTCCTGGGCTTCAGCCTTAAAGCAGTCCCTCAATTGGTGTGCAAACATCAGTGGAGGCAAAAGGTCGTGGCGCTGGCCACCCACCTCCTCGTGAGCCATACAGGCATTCATCGATGCTCACAAACTGCACTTGCCCCGACAGCCTATTCAAGGATATATTGGGGAATCCTTGTCACTGACATTGTGACCAACATGTAGCAGAACACCCCTGACAAAAAGTGTGCAGACTTAGCTTGGCTATACTGGGCTCCAAGTGTTGAGATGTTAACTACCCCGCATGGTTTACAGGAGGTCATGGGTTCAATCTCGACCCCGACACCTGCTGTATATCTGGAGTTTGCGTGTTCTCCACGTAGTCGCGTGGATTTTTCTCCGGGCCCTCCGATTTTTTCCTCCACATTTAGAAACACTTAGAGTATTTGACTGCTCGAAATTTCCACGTGATAAGCCACTTCGTTGGGCTATGATTTGTGGCCAGGTCGCTTCTGAAAGAGAGCTGGCTTAGTCGGCCTTACCTGATAAATTAGTTTATAGTGACATTTGAGTAAGTAATTTTGAAGAGATGCTCGCTAACAGCACTTGCCCTAACAGTCCGTTAGAGGCTATATAAGGGGGGGGGGGGGGCAGGAGATCTTTGTCTTTGTGCACGGCATGTCCCCTGCACAATGCGTGTTTCGGATGAGGGGGGGGGGGAGATGGGAGTGGGGGGGGGGTGGAATTTAGAATGAAATTTAAAGCCGCCCTGGGGAGCAAATGCACAGAGAATTAACCACTGCAGTGAGCAGCCAGCAATAGCCCCCCCCCTCCCGCCCGTGTCACCGTGAGCGGTAGAGAGGCTGCGCTCAGTCGGATAAGTAACCCGGCCGGCCCTCCTCCATGGACATGTAATTGGAGTCCAGGCCACCTGAAGTCGCCCTGTTTCACGCTGCGCTGATTCCCTTCAACGGGGAGCCCAGCCGCCGTGTTTTTTTCTTTCACGCGCGGCCCCGTGAAGTGGCAACCACGGCAGATGCAGGTGCCGTGTTGTTTTAAAGATCGTCGCGACGATTCGTTGTTGCCCGGGACAGCCTCGCCGAGTCTCAAGACTCTTTTGGGGGAGGGTCCTGCTGAGTTTTCCCAGTTGGGGGGGGGGGGGGGGGGGTAAGTGGATGAGTATTGGGGGGAGATAATCGCTCTCGATATTCCAATCGAGTAATTTTGGCATGGGATTTTTCCAACTCTTGCCAATCACATCGCGGGATCTTTTTTTTTACTACTCACGTAAAATCGTCTTTGTTAATACCGCACCGCAGTAGGAAGCAGGGCGCCCGAGTCGTCACCGTGAGTGGCAACGCCGGGGGGTGAGTGCGGATCGACCTGAAGTCGAACCGCACTTAGAGTCGAGCACCGCCTGTGCACTGATGATAATTCACTGCTTCTGTAGCAGGGTCATGCGGATGTGATTTTGTGCTCCTGTGAAATGGATTGTGTCGCTCTGAGGTGTCCAGGAGATGGTAGCAGCACGATAATTGTGTTTTTGACATTTCTGGATTTTGAGTGTGATCCCTTCATGTGTTTTCTCTGGGAGCTCTTGTTTCCTTCCAATCAAAAAGAAGAACACACCGATCGTCAAATTAATTAAAGATCCCAATGCAAGCCCATACTTAACAAGGAAGATACGCTGTGAACCGTCTGTGCAGACGTTTGATATGACAGTAATTTTTGAAAATTACTGTGATACTGTTGCTGTAATACTTTGCCCGTAGCTGCCCTGTAGATAGTAGAGAAATTGGCAAAACAGACAATGCTACATCCATTTTCTAATCCACTGCTGAATGGAAGTCTCAATCATCGCTCCTGTCCGAAGCCAATAGAGACACAAATGTGTGGCGTAGTTCTTTGTGGGAAATCAACTCTGGTTGTCCTCATGGACAGACTGGTTCCCGCCATACGAATGTGGAATTTACACAACTGGCTCAAAACTGACGACGAAGATGGTGACCGAGCCCACGCGGTGCTCGTTTATGAATGGGGGGGGGGGGCACGTTTGGCATTTTTAACGCGAGCATCAAGACAGCGTTGATTCGCGAATTAACATTTTCAAACCAATTTATTTCAAACTCCATGTAAAGCACACACACACACAAAACCCTGCGTCATCACATCTTTAGTCGTGCTCTTTTGAGGTAGGGGTTGCCACATCGCGACAGACTTGCTACACCAGGGCAGCCAGGCGATGGCAGTACCGCCTGGTTGCAATTAGTGGCGGAACGTCGTACTCGAATTGTAAATTCTAGATTTGAAGCTTGGCTTGGCTCCTCCCACCCTCAACCAATATATATACAAATAATGTGTTCTTGGAATTTCTCTCACTTGATACAGCTATCGTGCTGTGAAGGTTCCACCTGAAGACGGAAGCTTGTGTTGCCTCCGAAACGCCGTGATTTTTATTTTATTTTTTATTTTACTTTTATTAATTTTAATTTTTTTCCTACGTGACTTTACCGAAAAAAACCTAAGAATATCGAATTGTAAATGTTGTGGTTTTACTCTCCAACACACCGGTGTGCTGTACGAGTGACGAATTAGCACGTTCTGTTCACGTGACAACCCTTTCTAGTTGGCTGTGTCGGCTGGTTGCGGGTTTAACGACACATTTATAGATTTACGCGATCTAACCCCCCCCCCCCCCCAAAAAAAAAAACCCTCTTCCACATTCATTCCTGTCACCTTCTCTGCGGACATTTGAAGTGTTCAAATGAACGGAACCAGAATGGTGAACCCTCTGCAGCCTGCGCTCCTTCTACGGAGGAATAGCGGAACGGCACGAGCTCTCTTCCGAAGCGCTCTCCCCGTGGCCAGCAGACCTCGACAGCGACATAGAGCTCCTGGACATATCGCTGCTGCTGCTGCTGCTGCTGGCGCCATTAGCACGACTTAGAAATGCCTCGCATGCGTCGCTTCTCTCTGCCCACGTGACCAACGCTTCACGAACAGCAGCTCTGGACAAACGTTCGAGTGTGCGCGGAAACCCTCTCAAAGAGCGGTCCTCTCTTGTATCTCCGTATAGTTTGTTATATGCACCCGCGTGCCACCTGCATCACACCAGGGGAGGTAGGAGGGTTGTCTTGCTCGCTTGAGCCATTGCGAGACTGCAGGGTGAGAGAGACAGGGGGGGGGTGGTGGGGGGAGATGTTCAGTGACTTCTGCCGGCCCGGGAGAATGGACGCTCGTGAACACGAGGCTCGTTCGTCGTGCGCGCGAGCTGGGGTAGGCACGCCAGCCACGTCACTCCCACCCCCATTAACCACTGCTTCGTCAATTCCCCACACGCCCTGTCTCAACGATCTCGGGCTGTTGTTCTGATGCAGTTGTCACGCTGTTGACGTGAACGCCGCCTCCAGCGTTGGGCTCTGCGGTGGCTTGTAACCGCTTGGCATTCCGTGCGTCCTCCGATCCTTGTCCGCCACGTGGCAATCGAATGGAACATTTCCATTCTAACAAAGCTGGAATGTGCCGACATAACTTGCAAGTAATGGGGATTGTAATACACGAGGTGATTACATTCCCTAGCATCTCAAAGTGTGTGCCCGTGCAGGTCTCACGTACGCTATCTCTGTGTTCTTCTCGGATATCACAGATACCACATTCAGTCCTGGTTCCTCTGCATTATGTGCTTTAGGTTTAGGTTTATTTTCGTAGAAACCAGGTGAGAACTCAAGAGACCAAGGTAATCTAATTTGCTCGAGCGACCGGGTCACTATTATCCCTCTCCTTCGTCCCTTGTGTCCCCATGAAACCCAGTGATACTCATCAAGTCCCATGTTTATTTCCAGAATCTTGAGGAGCAGTTGCATTTCGATGCTAGCACTGTGGTTACTAAGCCTCCATCGCTGTGGTTACTAAGCCTCCATCACTATGGCTACTAAGCATCCATCACTATGGTTACTAAGCCTCCATCACTATGGTTACTAAGCCTACATCACTATGGTTACTAATTATCCATCACTATGGTTACTAAGCCTCCATCACTGCGATTACTAAGCCTCCATCACTGCGGTTACTAAGCCTATATCACTATGGTTACTAAGCCTCCATCACTGCGGTTACTAAGCCTCCATCACTGCGGTTACTAAGCCTATATCACTATGGTTACTAAGCCCCCATAACTATGGTTACTAAGCCTCCATCACTGCGGTTACTAAACCTCCATCACTGGTTACTAAGCCTCCATCACTATGGTTACTAAGCCTCCATCACTGCAATTATTAAGCATCCATCACTATGGTTACTAAGCACCCTCGCTCAATAACCAACATCACCGCAATTTTAGTTAAATGGCTCTCGAAAAACCACTCCGGCGTGTACAGACCACACCGTCTGTTGTTGTTGTTGTTCCCAATCCACCGCTTGATGGGGCCATCTGCACGCCAGCCAGTCACGTTGTGTTGTTTGGCCAGACCGTGGGGCAGGGGAATGTCGCGGGCCAAGCCCAGCGGACTGAGTTCACCAGCAGTGCCTCTTCCCAGAGCCTCCCCTCGAGCCTCTCGGCATCTAATTGGGTGCCTGGCACGGTGCGCACGCGTCCCACCTTTTGTGATCCGGCAAAGGGTTGGTGGATTGCCGCGGGATTGGGCTTTTGGGTGAGTGGAACGTCATTTTCGTAATCGTCATCGAAATCGTCTATTATAATCTTCATCTTATCAGCATCGTCATCATCAACATCGTCTCTCATTATGGTTACCGTGGTAATTATCTTTCATCATATACTACTATTATCGTTCACCATTGGTACCTTATTTGCCAGTATAAAATATGATAATTGTTTTTTTACCCTTTTATCTGGCAACAAAACTGACCTTTTTTACGAGGAGTCATGTTTGCATAGACCACATTAGCTGCAGTCATAATGCAAACAAAAAACATAACTCTGATAATGTATGCACTGTCCTTGAAGTTGATTGGTCCACACCCGAGACAGCTTTCCTTAGAGCCTAGTCTCACATGGGTTGGACCAGATGACGCCAAAGGCGCACAACTCAAAGACAATGCACCATCAGAGTATGAGAGCGCGGGTAAACATATCGTTATCAAATTTCTCATAATCATCAATCATCACCATCTGTCATTAAACTTGTGTTTTACTATCTTGTACTTTACCAGGTAATGCTCATTGAGCTGTACAGCTCTTTTAAAGCAGCGACTTGGCCACAAATGATAACTCAACGAAGTGGCCTGTGATGTGGACATTTATAGCAGCCAAATACTCTAAGCGCGTTGATTCTTAACGTGGATGGTAAAACCGGAGGACGCGGGGAAAAATGTGCGCAACCACGTGGAGAGAGAACACGCAAACTCCAAATATACAGCCGTCATGGCCGGGATCGAATCCACGACCACCTGTATAGCAGGCGAGGTAGTTGACATCTCGCTAAGTTATTACGTAGCGCTCAACTGTCTTTGGTTTAGAAACTAAAATTCCGCACCTCGGCTGACGAATGAGAACATCTCACACCACGTGACCGCCGTGCGTGTGTCAGCACGGCGAGTCCACAACTCCCATCGACATTCCCCTCCCGGGCTACTTGTCTGCTGCGTGTTGTGCATAAAAGACCGCTCCAACAATTCCACACAGCACATTGGGCCAAACAACCCTCCCCCCGACCCCCAAAATTACCCACTGCATGAATATCACCCAATCTCGTTTTGTGAATTTCTAGCCAAAGTCTCCACGAAATGCATTCCCGCAAAAGAATGAAAGGTAAACTCGGCGTGAGAGATGGGGCTCCTTGGGATTTTTGAACAAAGAGTTTGCTTTGGACCACGCGGAGGGAGCGCTGTGAATTTGCGAGGCTGCGAATAATAATACGAGGATAGGAGAGAAGGAGGTTTGGGGTAGTCTGGGTAAATGTGTGACTACATTTAAGAAAACAAAAATCAGTTGCTCCAATATTCAGCGAACGCAAATGATTATCCCATTTTCTTTGTAGTCTTAAGCAGGGACTAAAAGGTAATTAAATTGCTGTTACACTTCCATATTCGCACTGTTCATGATCGTTGGTCACTTGCTTTGGAGATTAATATTTTTAAATATCCAATTACATACCTGTAAGGTCTTGGCAAATATCTTTGTCTTCATGTGTACTGTTTGCAGTATGGAACAACACTAAGTGCTGTTAGCGAGTAGCACCTATGAAGGCCGGCACGGCACACGAGGGGGTTGGTGGCCGGCACCACGCCCTCATTTGAGGCTGAGTCGACCTAGGGGAGGCGCAGGACCGGATCAGATAATTGTCACCGGTGTTGGCCGTGAGCGGGAATCGAACTCGGCTGGACGGGTTCGTTTCGCAGCGTAGCGCTAACCGCTGCACCACCGCTCCCACAATGCACACCTACACTGGCACACGGGCGCACATAGCACAGACGCCGCACGGCACATCGTACACGCATAAGACACAGGGCATCTTAAGATTGTTTTGCACAGGCAATCGTGCGGTGTTGAATTGCATGTTGTTTGTGGGGCATTCCTGTTATGTCGTCTTGCTTGACTTGACAGTGAAGACATCATGTTCAAGGCTTGCATTCGTTCCACGTTACCGCCCAAGGCACTGGGCACCAATTTTGAGATATTAAACAAAAGCAGATATGCATGGGAAATTGTAAATGAAATATTATTTTAAACACAAAATATATGCCTTTGCCGGTATAATTCTTCCGAACAAAAATAGCCTCTAAACCCTAAGTCCTTGTTTAATTGGCGCAGTATAGGCACAGCCACATATGCATTTTGTTTTTAATTGGTGCACTAATGCCTTTAATAAAGTAACTCGATGCATTGAGAGGCTGTTGAGATTATTATCTCACAAGGGAAACATGTTTTTTTTTTCTTCAACATAGACTAATTTGAGATGTCGGCCCGTACACTCAAACGTAACAGCAAACTCTTCCCATAGATTCCACAGAATGTGAAATGTTTCAATTGAGAGGACGCTTTAAACATTTGCTGCTGACGATGTTGATTTTAATAAGCCCGGCTCCCACCATTGAATTCCCTAGAGCGATTAGCATTGCCGATACCAGTGGAGATAACACACAATTGTAGTTTCTTGCATTTTCCCGCAGTCTGCTCGTACTGCATTCACATCGAGCTGGCGGCAATGCATGGGGTGCGTGTGTGATTGGTTTTCTCAGTTGACTTCCTCGAGTTGATACTGACTTCAGGGATTGGGTTCGCGCCAGGGTCTGGATGTCACGGACCAGGTGGTGGGGAATATTATCTTTGCCGAGCACCAATTAGGATATTCACATACCTTTGATTGATCCTGAACACTTTCGATTTTTTTCGAGGACTATGCATCGATTGTGTGCTGAGAATTACTTTGAAGACAACGGGCAGAGTCTGTAAACGGGAGTTGAGTATTGCCTCGTATGTTTATGAGGTATACACTTATACTTGTTGGTACTGGGACATAATTCCTGTCCCGTGATTGGAAAATGGTTGAACCCTGGTGAGGAATTAATTCAGCCAACCATCCCTCCCAGGGTCAATAAATATAGTCCCATTTTGTGCGGTCACTTCGTGGCGAGTCGAAGGTTGTTGTCCAATGGGGAGAGTGGCCCCATTACAACAAGAACAATGTGGAATGGTGTCGTTGTCGCGTCCAGATGTATTCCCCTCCGGTACCCGATTAGTGCGGCCAAGATACGTGCGGCGACGGCTGAGTGTCGTTTGCGCGCCGCTTAGGAGTGGTAGGTCTCGTGTGGCCCGTGAGGTCGTGTTGTAGTCCGCAGGACAAAACATCCCTTCCCCTGTCAGACGGTACATTCATTGTGCATCGAGCGCTCTCTACCATCATCATCATCATCATCGCAACAAGAGGCATTGCGAATGAGAAACACAGCAGACAAGTCGAAGTGGTGTCCTGCTTAAAGGAGTGCAGGGCGGTGCTGATAATCTTCCATTTCGTGGTCTTTTGTGAGAATATAAAGATGCTCTGGCGCGTTTTGGTCTAACTGGACCATAACCATTGTTGACTTCCCACAGAGTCGTCTTAATTGTAATGATCTTGGAGAGAGGAAACGGCCGAGATGGCTCCTGACAGCGATCTGATGTCAACCTTTCGATTTTGAGCCCTATTCGTCCTATTATCCGCGATCATACGTGTCCCACCCTCGCCGAAGATGAGTGGAGTAAAACCTCTGATGTATAATCCGTGAATTCTAATACCCGTGTGATATTGGTCACCCCACTATCACTCCAGGAAATAGTTATCCTCCCGTCTTTAAAAATGCCCTTTATGAGCTGAGTACTTGTTCAGTCGTGCGCCGTTTGAGCCAGTCACACATAAACAAATGTCCATTCTGACAAAGTGTACGCATCCAGGAGGGGGACGGCTCCTGGATGAGACGCCTCATTCAGTGAGCTTCTCAGAGCTGCCCCCAATGTCACATTCATTGTGCAGGAGATTGAACGGTTCATTCTGTCTCTCAACGAGCGTCGTTGATCGGTTCGCGACACATTTGGTGCAGGAAATTCCAGTAGTCATTGGCATTTGGGAATTCTGAATGCTGTATAGGTGCTTAGAAAATCCAGCTCACACAGGCTAATGGAAATGCCTAAACGTGCCAATGAGAGCATTTAATGCAAACTGGACAATGGTAATTGAGTTAAATGTGGTCATTGGAATTGACAGAATACAAAAAAACCCATCAACATTCAGCCGGTGCCGACTTTATCCAGCGTTGAGCAATGCTAATAATCTCGTCTGGTGGTCCCGAACTAAATATAACAATTACACATTCTAATTTTAACGGGGCCTCTCTCTCCATTGGACAACAACATTCGACTCTCCACAAAGTGTCTGTACGGAATGGTACTAAATGTTACGATCCTGGCAGGGATGATTGACTGACTTAAATCATCACCAAGATTCAACCATGTTCCAATCATGAGACATTCACTGTCCCAGTACTAACAAACAGAAGTGAATTCCTCATAAACAGGTGAGCAGTGCTCAACTCCCGTTTACAGACCTACGCATGGACATTCCACATTCCTATGGCGAGGCTGTGTCTGTAAATATGATTCCACAGCACTGCCCAGTTGAATACATGTGGAATTATGGCATTTGTAAATTCCAGTGAACACATGTGTTTTTGGTGGTCTGGTGCGCAGTGACAGATTTAAACTTCCAGTACACAAAGACTTTGTAAATATGATTCCACAGCACTGCCCAGTTGAATACATGTGGAATTATGGCATTTGTAAATTCCAGTGAACACATGTATTTTTGGTGGTCTGGTGCG